>NC_140174.1:47126038-47581954 GCF_963971535.1 Notolepis coatsorum
GTGACGTGAAGATAATATTTCTTCATACGTCAGCGCTGAGAGGAGCACACACTCTTTTCAGGTGACTGGAATCTTAACTTGCCGTATAATGTCTAGTACTCATCCTCGCAAAACATCCTCCTTCTGTCTGTTAAAACATGACACTCCAAATACTGTACCTCAATGTACCTCAAGCGTAAATAACTTGTTCATTCTAAATATAAACTGGCCTAGAATGACAAGTGTAAGTAACCAACCGTGTCACTCAATACAGCCTGGAAAGCACATGATGGCACATGGCTCAGTGTTTTAATACGTGGAGGATTCTTAGTTGAGGAAAGCACATCCGTAGACAAGTCATGAGAAATGCTGCGGTTGTCAAAATCGGCTGGCAACTCTAGTAAAAGATTCATATTACCGTATTGTTTAATAATGGCGTAATTGTTAATAGCCTTTTCAGAGACTCAGACGAGAGACCCAGCTTCTGAAAAGAAAGGGTCCGATCTGCCCTGAAGTCCTTTTTTATGCGTCATGTCCATACAATTATTTTATCTTTCACTGTTCCCCGACAAGCCCATTTAACAATCCTTTTATGATCTGTGTACTTACTTCCCTCTGTACAGATTCTTATCTTGCATCTTTCTTCTCTGGTATTTGATTTGCATGCTGTGCAAGAAAGACTGAAATCTAAGGGAGTGGGATCTTAAATTTCCTTCTTTTTCTTTTGTCATTTTGCCTTTTGCCGTTGTCTTTCTGTGCATCCTGCATTGTGGGCAACTACTCCAGTTCCCCTGACCAAAACAAGGGATTGTCAACTGATAACGGGTCTCTCTTTTCATTGACGTAGGCAAAATGGAAAAAAGCCATAGAAAAGGCCAAGGCCATGCCTGACCCCTGGGCAGAGTTCCATCTAGAGCAAGTGGAGACGGAACCCTGTGCCCGCTACAGGTATCTATTCCTTAGCATCCGTCTGTGATGTAACGGTACATAATGGCTCCGCGAGACCTGTGTTTACCTGGCCAGTGGGTTCCATGGTCCCCCGGGGGTCCTTGAGGGGGTATCAGGGGTTCCCCAGCTAAAACTAGGAAGTCTAACTTCAGGATTATCTTAATTCACTAGAGGTTAGCATGATGATTTTTACAGATTTAACTCTCCCCCACTGTTTTCTCATCACATAAGGTATAGCCAGTTATGTTGTGCTGTTGTAAATAATTTCTAGCAACAGAAATCTTCTCAGATTGGGGGTCCTGGAACAAAGTGTTTTCAAATGAGGGTCCATGTCTCTGTGTAGGAGGCCATCTATTTTGAGGTCCTTGACATGGAAATGTTTAGGAAGCTCAGATCTAGGTCAGTGGTGCTGCCAGTGCTAACCTTCACTGTTGACACATTCAAGTGCTCTTTTACAAGCCACATGACGTAGTGACACTCTTGAGATCATTTCCATTGACCTGTCCAGGTTATTTTAATTAATATTTATTTCTTTAATTTTTTTTTATCTTGATTTCTTATGTTTACAGAAGCAAAAGGGTGTGGGGCTTTTCCAATATAGATATGAACAAGAGAGAGATACGCCTTGCATTCCATTGCTCTGTATAAATATTATTGTATGTGCCTGCGTTTGTGTAGAACCTTACCTCACCTCTATGGTACCATTACATAACAGATCCTGGACTTGACTGTGGTGGGGGAGGGGAGGGATTGTCTGCGGTTGGGAACTGCTGCTCTCATGTTCTCTTTTCATGTGCTAATTTTACTCCAGTTGTAACCTCCCTGACCCCCGACTTGTGTTTGTCAAAACTAGGGACCCTTTTTAAAGATCCCCTCCACTCAAAAACTTTTTTTTTTTTTTTTACTTTTTTTTTTTTAATATCTTTTTATGATGAATTCCTCTTAGTCATAACTTTGACTATACATATTTTTATTTGTGCAGATGTCATGTCGCCAATTTGCATATTCATAAATACTTGCATTCTCAATGAAGGTAAAGGTGCAGAGATGCTGCTAAGCCATTAAAAAAAATCACGTTTATAGAAATACAGTTGGTGGGGATTTATTTGAACTAACCCTTCCAGTTGTACAATTGCACCCAGTTTGATTAGAATTTTGAAAATCAAGCATTCTAGTGCTGATGTCGCAACAGAGCGGTGTGGTGTTTAGAATCCTAAAATAGATAGTTTTGGAGCTGAGCAGTTTAGACCCTGTGGCAGCGTGCCATCTCTTTTCACTGTGCCTCCTCTGTAGCAGAAACTTGACAAGCAGGGTACAGAGAGTTCTAGGGCTGGCGTTCTAGAGGCTAAAAGGCAAGCAAACATCAGATGTACTGTAGGCTTGGCACTGCTGTTGGGATTACAGTGTTGTGCAAGTGCACACGCTCACAATACTGTAATCCCAACAGTGGGCCCATCCCACTTCTAATATTTGCTTTTTGGCTCTCGGGCCATGTCGATGTGTGAATGTCAATGCAGCAATTTGTATCTCGTACTAGAGTTCTCCACTGGGAGATATTGCAGCTGTGATGCAGCCAGCATTCAATAACTCTGGGTCGCTGTTACACTGCCAAGCCAAATACAGACACACTACCCCAGAAATGCACTGTGTACACTCACGCATGCTTCTATCCTGTGACATTCTTTTCTCCTATGGCTTTTAGTGTAGTGACCAGGTTGGACTGTGTGCACGCTAATCACCCCACATTTAGTGCTCAAAGGCTGAAATGCTGAATAAGCCTTATAATTTACTCTGACTGTGAAATTCACTGCCTTCCTTAACACATTGAGTGCCACGCCCCTTCCGGGAAGTGACCTGGCCTTGCCGTCCATTAACCCCATGTAAACGTAGTTGTAGTTTGTAGAGCTAAACCTATATTTTATAGTATAGCTATGGGTCTAATAACGCAGTCGAGTGTCAGTGAGTTGCTTCCAGTCAACGTGCAAAAAAACTGATTATTTTTTCATCTGTACATTTCCGTTTGATACCATTTTGAATATGAATATAGTTTAGGTGCTTCTGAGTCATTCCAGGAAAAAGACGCGAAAACAGCGTTTTTGTGTAATTCAATAAACACGTTGTCATTTTTCGCCTGATTATCGAATCTTCCTCCTCGTGCAAGCATGCAATGTGGTTTAGACCAGCACGCCGATCCCCCCTCCCCTCCTGCACCCAACGGAAAACAGCCACACACATAAAACACAGATAGCTTCAATCGGGGTAGAAATAAATATCAGATCAACGATCAAATTGATATATAGTGTTCTTACCTTGTATCTGATGTAATGCAAAAAAAAGAATCCAATTATCTGATCACCATTCCAGTTATCCACAGCGATCCTGTCCGACGTTGTTGGGCATTGCAACATGAACGGGCGGGCGGGGTCAGTTGTCCAAACCATCCCTACAAGCGTGTGTTTTGCCGGAGTGTTTAGGACCCGCTCCCACCCCGCAGCTCGGTAGAGAAAAGAAACTACCCCGTTCCTAATGGAGTGCAATAATGGCAGAAGGTGTTAGAGGGCGGTATAAGACCGTCTGCCAGCTCAGACACAGTATGCACAAGGTGCCCCGCTGAATTATGAATGGCAATAGCGATTAAAATAAATACCGTGAGAAAAACGTAGATCTACGTTTCCAGCACTCAACGGTTGGGCGACAGAAACGTGTTAAAAGGGTACGTGTCTGATTACAGCAGCGTCCCTTTCTACTGGTTAAATCTAATGGTTGGCTAATTAAAAGAGGAGCATCTGGCTTTGGCCTAGTTACTGTTGACATTCGTGTAGCTCACGAACATTTCATACGGGTGAATTTGATACACACAGACACAAACACAATAGGCTACATAATCATGTTTTGGTCTGGAGGGCAATACAGATGCATAATTAACGTAATTATGTCCTACTTTACTTTTATCTTTCGTTGTGAATCTTTGTGGACTGTATCTTACAGACATACAAGTTAACCATTTTAGAGTTCTGTTTTAAGCTGCGGTAGGCAACTTCAGATACATTAGTTTACCTGCCCAGCAGAAATAAGGCCAGCTCTGCATCACTTTTCAAGCCCATGCAGCACAACAAAAGGTTTTCCACAGACACTCCCAGAGGCACTGAAAGCTTTAAGCTGAATTTGAAAGAGACAAAAAAAACATGTTCCCAGCCACCATCGTGTTCCTCCTCAAAATGTACACACAATGTGCAAAACAATCAGCAGACCAGAGGCCGGTAAATATATATATATAGGTATATTACACACACATATATATTCAGCTTAAAGCTGCTGGTGCCTCTGGCAGTCTGTGGAAAACCTTTGTTGCATGTGCATGGGCTTGCTCTATTCCCACTGGGCAGGCAAACTCACTCTAATTTCTCTGAAGTTGCCTACTGCAGGTACCATTAACCTCTGGGACACTGGCCAACTTTAGAGGGAGATGCTGCTGCCTGCTGCTACTAAAAGGTTTGGTCCAGCAATAGAAAAAATTACAATCTACAGATTTCTCTATTAGATCAACTAATCGATTAGTTGATAAAGTCCTATGACTATTAGTGGACAGAGAAGGTCTTTAGTCGAGGAGGATGGCCCTATCAAGTGTATTCATGTTGACCACTTTATTATTTTCCCTTTTTAAGGGGGCGTTAAGATTGCCGTCATCAGCACATTAGGATTTCTTATCATACAAACACAGCTTTACATTTGACCAATGTTTATTTGTAAAAGAAAGTAAAGAGTTGGTTACTCCACTTGTGTTTTTCTTATGCAACCATGCAGAGGGAACTTACCAGATATATACTTAGTTTTTCCAGGAAATAACTTGGGGGCGGGGGAAGCAAGCATACGACGGGAGGGAAAAAAGCATACAAAAACGACTACACCAAACCGACCGATTCATTGGCTAAGACGGGTGGCAGCCTCCAAATTTTTTGTTTGAAAACGATTGCAGCAGAGGCACATGTGGCGAGCAAAACCAGAGCAACTGCCAGACGCTGTGACGTTAACATGACCCTCGGGTGGCATCTTCTCACAGTCCCTCTGGACACAAGGGCCTTAAGATCTAACTTTGATTACAATAAATATAGCATTGGCCCCATTTGGTATTTTTAAATCGGGGGGCTGTCAACCATTTCAATTCAGAAAGATGCATAGGAAAAGCACAGTTCTCAGGCACACTGAATAAATGACTGCATGGAAATGTCATACTAACCCTTTTGTCGGTTAAACAAGAGGGAGGGCAAATACAACGGGTCACTTATTGCCTCATAGTGTGTCCCATGCTGTCCACTCCGGGTTGTGTACTGAATGCCATCATTCCATGCTTATTCGACATAATTGTACGTGGGTTTGGTGATAAAAAATCTCAATGCAAATTGTTTGTTTGTGTTTATTTGCTGTCGCTTTCCGCAGGTACAATGCCATCACAGGAGAGTGGTCACAAGACCAGGTGCACATCAAGATGTCTGGCCAGGTATGATCAGATTTTGAAAACAAAAATCGGCAAAAACGATAAGATGACGCCACTAGTATACTGTAGAAATAGTTTTGTATTGTTATGTCTGGTACTTGTCTTGAGTCCCTGGTTTGGTGTATCTGGTTTCTCACAGCCTTTTGGAAGAGGAGCCATGAGGGAATGCTTCAGAACGTAAGTCATTTTCGTTCATATAATCAAATTAATGACATTCATCTGGTCTTCCCGAGAGGTTATTGCCCCTATGTTCCGACCAATAGGGCCATGTGGAGAATACACTGGGAGTAGCTTTGACCAAACAGAGGGGTTATGTTTTTCAAGGCCGTGGTGCACACACTACTCAGGTCTGCATTCCACACATATCTTCCTCAGACCCACAGAGACTCAACCACCAACTCTTCAGTTACTCCCAAAGCCAAAAAGAGTTATGATAACAGTGTAGCTGAGTGAACTCTCTGCACATAACGTCTTCCACGTCTTCCATGACGACCGTACAGGCCAAGCCATTCCTGAGCGCAGTGTTGCAGTTCCTTAAACTGATGGCCCATTCCGATTCAAACCAGCATTAGTAGTCATTGTACTTAGGTGTTGGTGGACACATACTGTAGACTTTAGAGAGCTAGGCTGTATTTCTGCTTTGGCATTACGCCTGAAAGGAAGTGGGAGGCACCTCCACCCCCAGTTCAACTTCTGGAGGTTTGCCGTATCCCACAGAACATTCCTTTCAGGAAGATAACCCAGAGTCTAAGAGAATAACCCCCACCCTATTAACAAGCCCAAGTAAATTCTCACAAGAGGAAATCTGCGTTTAGTCGGCAACAATAGATCGACCATAATTCTTTGAGACTCCACTCCTGTATTGAAATTGCTCTCTTGATAAATCTGAACTATCCTAATGTATGTTCTTCCATGTTTCTTTTCCCCCAGGAAGAAGTTGTCTAACTTCTCCCACAGCGGTAACTGGAAGGCTGCGTTGAACTATGTGACCAAGCGTTACATGGAGACCGTGGAGAGACAGGTGTACTTTGAGGATGTCAGGCTTCAGTTGGAGGCCAAACTCTGGGGAGAGGAGTTCAACCGCCATAAGCCCCCCAAGCAGGTACAGAGGAAGAGGGCCTTCACCTGGCTCTGTCAGGCAGGCTGTTCACATCGCAAATCAACCCATGACAGGGGACAGAGCGTGACATGAACGGAATTGAAGAGATAAAAGTACTAGGGATGATAAAACCTGTTCATAGGTACTGGTATCGACCTGTACAAGTCGGTGATTTCCTCTCCATTTCAACAAAACCATTGTCTGTTTTGTCTTTTATCTTAGATATGTTAAGTTAAGTTGCACCTTTATTAATTCCCTTGGGGAAACTAGTCCTCTGCATTTGACCCATCCTAACTATTTTTAGCAGTGGGCAGCCACACAGTGTGGTGCCAGGGGATCAGTTCCAGTTGTTATGCCAGTACCTTGGTCAAGGGCAATGGCAGGAAACCTAGCATGGACATGTGTGTGATAAAGATGACAGAACGGCCTGGTGTTTGACCAAATCTATTGTCTATTCTTTAACCTTTAGGTGGACATTGTGCAGATGTGTGTCATAGAGATGATAGAACGGCCTGGTAAGCCTCTCTACCACCTGGAACACTTCATCGAGGGCAAGTACATCAAGTACAACTCCAACTCTGGCTTTGTGAGAGACGACAACATCAGGCTGACACCACAGGTGAGACTAAGGCTGCGTTCAATTATTACTCTTGAGGTCAGAAATTCCGACTTCCTACTTGGAAAAATATGGGGAGACAGTAGCTCAGGAGGTAGAGCGGTCACCTGGTAATCAGAAGGTTCCCTGGTTAGATTCCAGCTCCTCCCTGCAGCGTGTTGAAGTGTCCTTGAGCAAGACACTTAACCCCTAACTGCTCCCATTGAGCAGTTTGGCACCTTGCATGGTTGCCTGCGCCGTTGGGAGTGTGAATGTGTGAGAGAATGTGAGGCATAAGTTGTAAAGCGCTTTTGATAAAAACGCTATATAAATGCAGTCCATTTACCATTTACCAATAATCAGATATAAAACGGCACATCAACTCCTAGTTGCAAACTCGATTTCTCAACCCCCAGTTCAAGTCTCAGCGCCATTAGATTATATTCATTAGATTTGATTTGATTCAAATTTATTGGCATTATACAGCACAAGTACAGCACAAGTAAATCCAACAGGAGTGCAAATGTAGCAGTAAAGTACAATGTACAGGTGACTAAACTTAAACGTGATACAAATTAGTACTACTGAGTGTAGTACTAATCAGATACATGTACAGAGTTGTAGTATAATAAATAAAGACTGTATGACTACTGTCTAAGTCATTTGACGTAATTTCAACATGGCCACCTGCGTCGTATACAGTGAGACAAAAAAATCTAAAAACTATAAGCTTGTATGAATTTGTCTGGGGTGCTGGTCCTGGGGGGTACGGGGGTCCCGGGGTGGGAGTGGTGGAGGAACTGTCCTTGTCCTTGTGGTGTCTTTAATAATATAATTAAATTCTATATATTTATATTTTTATATTCCGTATGTTTTTGTACTCTGTATTTATTGTTGTTTTTATTATTTCTGATTGTCTTATCATTATTGTAGTTAATATTGTTGAAGTATTGTCTTGTGGTGTCCCTTGTATTATTGTATTGTGCTTTGATTGTTGTGTTGTAAAAAAAAAAAAATTGACCAAAAAATATATATATATTGTATGAATTTAACATACATGACTTTAACATATTGACACAATTAGTATGCTTTCAGATCAATCAGAATACCAATAGCTTGGGATACTTTGTAGCTCGAGTGCATGTAGGTCGGAGGTAAAGCGTTTCCCACTTCCGACTTTCCACCTCCGACCATAAACGAACGGCATTATCGGCTCCTCCTCTGGGCTGAGAAACACAGAAGCTCCTGCTGGAAATAGAGGCACAGAATGTTTGTGTAGTTCTCTCTTTCTTCCAACCACTGGTTACCACTTTAAAAATTTCATATTTGTCAAATTATTTTATGTGCTTTAGGGACACCCACTCATATTCAACCAGGGGCAGTTTAACTGACATTAAACTGTGCAAATTCAAGAGCTCAATGGGGAAAAATACCTTTCGGTACTCAGCAGCCTGTGAGTGGAATAAACTGCCAGTGTCTATAAAAAGTATTGACTCAGAAATACATTTTAAACAAGCTATGAAGAAATGGCTTAGTCACTCAGGATAATGATATATGCAGGTGTGCTGTAGACATTGTGTTTGTTTGTGTTATTGCATTTTTTTTATTCATATTTATTATTTACATATTCATAATGCTTGACATTTTTATTTGTATGTCTTATTTGTGCATACTCGTCATCTTGTCCCCCCCTTTGAGGACCACAATGGAAATAAACCGTAAGGTTTTATTGTGTTTTAATCCTCGACGGTTTTGTGATGGCTGTACATGTTGTGTATCAGTATTGTATGTGAAAAAGCATGGTATTACTGTACCATGATGGTGACTTGTTTACAAGATCCAGGAATAAAAACAAAATGATTACATTTCTGTTTATATATTTCTCATATGAACGCTACACAGACACTCTGACTGCTGCTGTGACTTCACTGTCACCTCTACTACCATTATTTGCGACAATGCATAGTGCACTTTATATCCTTCTACCACTACACTGTGAACTGAATGTGCAATACTGTTACTCTGTCACCCCTGCCTTATTTTCCTACTTTATTTGTCTTTTTATGATTCTTTATTTTAGCATTAAACCTTTTCTTAATACTTTTAATTCTAGTTTATGTCTATATTTTGGGATTTCTGTGTGAAGGGGTGACTAGCAAAGTAAGATTTTCATTGTACGGTGTAACTATCTATTTAACTGTGCATATGACAAGATATCTTGAATCTTGAATCATATATCAACATATAGAAACCTGGCATGGCATCTATTGTCTCTTACATTGCAATGTGAAAAAATTCTTTGCAAAACACGTGGGAAGACATGTAGAAAGACAGAGAACTGTACAAACATTCTGTGAAAGGACTCTATTGTCTATTGTGCAAGAGCTTCTTGGCGCAGTATGTAGAGTTTGTGCACAGAAAGTCAAACTTAAGAGGAAGGTCTCCCTTTCCTGTGATTTTGCAGTGAATCATCGTTCCCTTTATTTATATATATAATATACTTTATATATTCTCTATTGGCTTTTGGCAAAGAAAATAAAACTGCATTAATTGAACAAGGGCAACATAGAGAAACTCAAACAAACTAAACTTAAACTTACACTTAAAAGAGAATTGATCATTCAAATTATCTCCATACTTGATCAACATGATCAGTCAAATATCTGTTGGGTTTTAAAATGTCATGAGAATGAAAACATGTTGATGTTAACGCAAGAGTCTGAACATGAGATTACCATTCCTTGAAATATGTCACAAAACCTACTTTTATTGACCTGTCTGTCTGTGTCTTTCTCTCTCTCTCTCTCTCTCTCTCTCTCTCTCTCTCTCTCTCTCTCTCCCTCCATTAGGCTTTCAGTCACTTCTCATTTGAGCGCTCGGCCCATCAGCTGATTGTGGTAGACATTCAGGGTGTAGGGGACCTGTACACAGATCCTCAGATCCACACGGAGAGAGGCACTGACTTCGGAGATGGGAATCTAGGTATAGTTCACTATCATACCTCGATCACCACTCCGCTGAGGTAGAAGGATAAGATGGTGGCCATGTTAATAATTAACAGCTCTGTTGGCCTTCTGGATTAACTACTCAAATAAGACTTGTTTCTCTCCTCCCCTGGAATATTTTAGTTATTCTCTTTCCAGATTCTTAATTAGCTATGACTCGCTCAGTCATAATTATATATATTATGCAGATATGATGTATACAGTAGATGTATAATTACCATATTGGCCCGAATTAAAGATGACTCCTCCTTTTTCAAGACTCTTGATTTTCTTTCTTTCAAGATCAAATTTTGTTTTTGTAAAGAAAATGTATAGTGACGACAAGCTTACAAGACAATTTCAGCAATTTCATACATGCACAATAATAAAAAAGAAAAAACTGTTAAGACAGTTACAAATTGACACACAGTGGTTGGAGATCATAATTATAAATGCAGCAAAAGGAGAACCTTCAGTTGGAGGGCATTCCAGGTGTTTGAAGCATCAAAGGAAAAAGCAGTTTTTCCCAGTTCAGAGCAAACTTGAGGAACCCTAAGAACCAACCACCCATCATTTGAACGTGTATAGGTTCCAAGATTCCATCCCAACAGTGTTGTGATGTAAGAGGGAAGTTTACGTATAAGGTCTTTAAAAATAAACGAATACCAATGATAGTTACACCATTACAACATTATTGTCTTTTGAATAAACAGTAGGCTCACATTTTAAGCTAACGCAAAGCCAGTGATATCATATGAAACTTGAGATTGCGAGGAAACATCATGCTAGCTTACCGGCAAAGGGGTTGAATATCGCTCCAAAATCTTTGCTTTTAACATCTCAACACCTCCAACTTTTTCAGGTGTAATTTGCGGCATCTTCTATTCGGGCCAATACGGGATAAACATAAAGCATCTATAAGAGAATGTAACGTCTTGGTGAAAAATGACTGCTGGTATCTTTCAGGTGTGCGGGGCATGGCTCTGTTCTTCCACTCGCATCTTTGTAACAAGATCTGTAAGAGCATGGGCCTTACGCCCTTTGACAACTCCCCAGCAGAGAAGTCCCAACTGGACTGCACCAACAAACTTCTTGTAAGACTACTGTCTGTAACATGCAACATATGAGCTTTTATCAGTACATGCAATATTATAATGGGTAAACGGACATGTCACAGGCTCAACATTTATCATAAAGCTTTTGGGTAGCTTTCTCATTCCTCTTGTTTTGATTGTTATGCAGAAATCAGCCAAGACGGTGCTGAGGGGCTGTGAGGAACCCTGTGGTTCTCCTCACATCGCCTCGCCGGGTCGGGCACCCCTGCTGTTGTCCCGCCTGTCGGAGACCTCGTCCGCGGACGAGAACATGAGCGATACGGAGTCGATCCCCTGCTCCCCTTATGTTCTCCCAGGCTCTCCTCTCTCCATACCTGGGTATTTGGGCAGGTCCCCTGTAGGTACGTACAACTGCTAGAGGGTAACAACCTCCATTAGGTTGCCGAAGTAATGTAAGTAATTGAAGATGGAATAGTCTACTTTGAGTAACATGACGTTTGCACACGAAGAGGTTTGTTCTGAAGTGAGATATTCACTGTTGAATAACAAATGCTTGTTGACATGAGAGAAAATCATGTTTTCTTAACACTTTGAGTGCCACGGACGCTATAATACGTTAGTTCATGCCGCCAGAAATTACCTGAATCATGCATCAATTGAAACTGTATGGGTGGAAATCCTATTCGAAAGGGCGAAATCCCTACTGGTTGGCTCAATCTACAGACCGCCAGATCATAGTGGCTTTTATGATACACTTGACGGGTGTTTAGCTGGAGTTGAGGATGTAGACAAAATTCTTATTGGAGACTGAAACACGGATATGCAACGAAAAGATGCACCCGTCTTCAAGTCATTCAGTAGGTTTTGTGATCTGCACGGCCTCAGCCAGCTAATCACCCAACCCACACGTGTTTGTGAATCAACTCAGACTACCATTGACCTCATTCTGACCTCCGACAAGTCCAAGATCTCCAATAAAGGGGTTATAGCATGCGGGTTAAGTGATCATTATATGATATTCTGTACCCGCAAAAAGCTAAAACAAAATGCTTGCTGCCACAAAATGGTCACATCTAGAGACCTCAAAACCTACTCTAGTGAGGCCTTTAACCTTGAACTGGAGAGTCTGGACTGGTCAGATGAACTCAATGGTACACTGGTTGAAGAAACATGGCTTGGTTTCAAAAACAAATTTTCAACAATACTAAACGACATGGCCCCCCTAAGAACCACCAGGGTAAAAAATCGTGCTGAGCCGTGGATACACTCCGAAATACTGGCCGCTATGAAAACCAGAGACAAAAAATGCTCTTGAGTTTCGTAAAAGCCAGTCAAAGCTTACCAAAAGCACGAGCAGTGAACTCCAAGCCCACGTGACTGAACTCAAACTGGAAAGAAACAGACTAAGAAACGACGTAAACTCCATGATCAAAACTGCAAAAAAGAATTTCATCAATGACAAAACCGAGGAAAACAAAAACAAACCATGTGAACTTTGGAAATTACTCAATAATCAACTAGGCTGCAGTACAAAACTTAAAACCAGATTCTCAAACATAAACATAAAAACGGACAACACGCTCATCACAGACCAGCTGGATGTAGCCAATTACTTAAACATTTTCTTCACAAACATAGCCTCAACACTGGTAAACAAACTACCCTCCCACTCAGGGCATTATGGGGTAGAACACATAGTAGCTTACTACAAAAACCTAGGGGTCCACAAGGACGACTTCAAGCTGGAAATGGTAACAACAGATGAGGTACTCAAAAAACTGAGCGCCCTCCAACCTAACAAGGCCACTGGCCATGACAACATCCCCTCCAAATTCCTCAGAGACTCAGTAGCCGCCATCACCCCAGTCATCACACACATAATAAACCTCTCCATAAAACAGGGACACGTCCCCAAGGACTTCAAAATTGCGAGGGTGGCCCCTCTGCACAAAAAGGGCAGCAAATTAGACCCAGGCAACTACCGCCCTGTTTCTATTCTCACCTCCATCTCGAAAGTCATGGAAAAAATAGTCTACGAACAGGTCGAAAAGTACTTAGTGGAAAAAAATCTAATCTACGAATTCCAATCTGGCTTCAGAACATCCCACTCCACTGACACATGCCTTCTCTATTTGAACGACCACATCAAACAAGAGGTGGACGCGGGCAAATACTGCGGCATGGTCATGCTGGACCTACAAAAGGCCTTCGACACTGTCAATCACTCCATTCTGATTGACAAGCTAAAAGCAATCGGTTTTGATAGTCTATCAGTGAGCTGGATGCAATCCTACCTTGAGGGGAGGGAACAGATGGTGGAGGTAA
This sequence comes from Notolepis coatsorum, assembly GCF_963971535.1. NCBI lineage: Eukaryota > Metazoa > Chordata > Actinopteri > Aulopiformes > Paralepididae > Notolepis > Notolepis coatsorum. The sequence continues at coordinate 47,139,519 of NC_140174.1, forward strand.
ACGGTACCCTATCCCCCCCCCTCACAGTGAGCTGTGGTGTTCCACAAGGAAGCATACTAGGACCGCTACTGTTCCTAATTTATGCAAATTACATGTCGTCAGCTTGTGACTGCAGCTTGTTCCTGTTTGCGGACGACTCAGCCCTGCTGGTCTCTGACAAGAACAAGTTACAGGTTGAAAAAACCCTCAGCTCGGAACTAGGCAGAATCTGCATATGGCTCGCTGATAACAAACTATCATTACACATGGGCAAAACAGAGTCCATTCTCTTCGGTTCAAATAACAAACTCAGCAAGACCGACGGCTTCTCAGTTACAGTGGGTGACAATATTGTCACAAGGAAAGATGAAATTACCTACCTGGGTTCCATCCTAGAGGCTAATCTCTCCTGTGACAAAATGACATCCAATGTAATAAAAAAAAGTCAACCAACGAACTCGATTCTTGTACCGGATCTCCTCTCTGGTAAACAAGAATACCCTGAAGACTCTGGCAGGAGCACTCATTCAAGGGTACTACGACTATGCTTGCACCTCATGGTACCAAAGCACCTCAAAGGCGCTAAAAACAAAATTACGAACATCTCAAAACAAACTGGTCAGACTACTGCTTGACCTTACTCCTAGAACCCACCTCACCCCTGCCCACTTTGACAACCTAGGATGGCTTAGAGTAGACGACAGAGTACAGCAACTTGCAATGGGCCTGGTCTACAAGATACACTACACGACCAAGGTACCCATGTACATGTCAAAATACTTCCCAAAGGTCAGTGAATACCACGATCACAACACCAGAGGGAGCTCCACAAATCATGTTAAACCCAGATTCGGCTCAAACAAGGGACTAAACACGTTTCGCAATTATGCCACATCAATGTGGAACGCCCTACCTAAAGCTGTAAAGGAATGTGAATCACTACCCACTTTCAAAATCACTCTCAAAGAACATCTACGGGAGACTGCAATTCGAAACTGGCCCCTGTAAATGTCCTAACCCAACCCCCTCCAATGTACAGTAAATTACCTAGTATGGTTGTCAATATTCCAATGTACAGTCTTGCTTGTACAGTGTTTCCCCCCCCAACCCCTCCTACCCAACCCCCCACCCCACCCCACCCAACCTCCTCCAATGTATAGTTTTGACGTCAAATGTATATACTCTCTTTTCTGGACTCTTTTTGTATCACAAACTACTGTATTTGCAAATCTGGTATGTCATAAATGTATAGATGTAGCAGTACTGTCTATCTGTATGTCATGTATGTCATATATGTCCTGATGAATTGAAAATGGGGGACCCTGATGTAAATAAGATGAAAGTCTTTCTCTGGTCTGCATCCCCTTAACAATTTTGTGTATTGAGCTGTACTGTATTGTACCCATTCTGCAATCTGTTAATAAAGTTTTCAATCAATCAATCAATCAATCAATCCGGCTGCACGAATCCCTTCCCCCTCAAAGTGAATCACACACAACAATCTGTCGGAGATTTGATCGCCTGGAACCCATCGTTTCCCGTATTATAGCCGTACCCAATGCACACGAATAATTGCGATCGCGATGGGATCACTGGGATTATTAATTTTGGAGTACCTTCTGACTAAGGTAAGGTCTATTTTACCGAACCTAAAACATGCTTTTGTGTCGATCACAGCGTCGTCTTTTACCAAAGCTAAAACATGCTTTTGGTAACGATGCAGCTTCGTAAAACGACCCCCCCCCCCCCCCTTGATGATTTTGTGAAGAAACATCTATATATGGTATATACCTTTTTGATTTGGAAATAATATAGGTTTCAGGCGGGCAACCCGAACGATTTGGGCATATGCATATAACACGTCATATCTCGCAATCTAGAAAAAAAGAGATTATTTTGGAAAGGGGTGATGTTTAGCGTGTAATAACGTACAAACTAAAGTATCTAGAAATTAACTGGTTTGTCAATGTTGGACTATAAACAATGCCTGTCAAATGAGCCATACTATTGTCTCCATAGCTATAATACAGAACACACGATGGGTCCGCAAACATCGCAAAAGTTGTCTAATGCTGGCGCCATTGAGTAAAGATGGGAAAACAGCGTGGCAGTTAATTTTGTAATGATTTCCCCCCATTGCATTATTGTAAATCTTACTGTACCATTTCTACCATTCACAGCCTGGTCCTTCACCGGGATGTATGAACAGGAGAGATCCAACAGTAATGACAACAGCAGCAGCCTTGAACACAAGGCGAGTCACAATTCACTGGAAGTTTACTGTTCAAAAAGCTAAAAAGGGATTCAAAGGAGATGTATTTCTATTGTTGGGGTTAACTTGTGGAACAATGCTGATATACATTTAATAATATATATATATATTTTTTAAGGTTACAAATGTGAATAATCTTTATTTAGTTATTCTTTCTTTTGTTTTGGAGGCTTAATTTGATAAGAATATAGGATGGGCATATATACGCATTATGGTTCAGCCTGTACCTTTTCAGTCACTGGCAGAATCAAAGACTGTTGACAGTCTGGAATGATTGTGCATATTGTATTGTGTGTGATGATTACGACTGAATGTGACACTGTTTGGTCCAAATACATTGGTGTTGTGAAATGTTAACAACACTGGCCTTTGTGTCTTCGTCCACAGGGATCCGATAGCGGGGGGGACAGTGGCTACCCCAGCGAGAGAAGGAGCGAAGGAGATCATAGTGACCACGTAGACGGGGTACATATTCTGTATTCAAACCTCCTGTCCATATATATCCTCTCTCAAAGCAGAGTTTCAACAGGCTGAGCTTGTATACAAACACTTGTCAGTCAGTAATGTTCAGTTAAATGTTTAAAAAAAGAAGAAGAAATGTATGTATCTTATCTTATGTGTTTTTGGCAGAACGCCAATGCTTTGCATGTTATCTGGAATGTCATGCTAGCTAATCCAGACAGTAGCATGTTACCTCTCCTTTGTCCTCTTCCCAGTATTAGTATCAACGTGTTATCCTGTGTACTGTGAATATCATATACAAATATTATATAATACTATATATTCTATAAGTATTCTATAAATAATAATACATTTTTCTTTGCATAAGATTTGCGGACTTTGACCATGTTAGAGGAGTGAGAGTAGGATTTGTAATGCACGTATTGTATTATCACCATGTAGGCTCGCCCCCGCTGCAACAGGCATTATTCTGAGTCGGATGAGGACAGTGTCAGACGGGTAAACTATGGAACCCTTGGACCGAAGAGCCATATAACTCCGTTCTGATGTTTTCTTTGGACGGCCCATGTATTTGCTATCCAAATCACTTGGGAGTATGAATGTGATATATCACAAGAAAGTGCCTGACCTCTACGGTCTTTAACTATGAGTGAACGCAACACTCTTAGCATACCATCTTTAGATCATAAAGTCTGAAGACGTTGTTCCTCTGAAAATGTACAACGGTGTTATATGGATCTTCGTCTGAAGCACTCAATAATAGAAACCACGGAAAACCACTGTGGCTAATAATCTCCAATCACTACCTTGATCACAACCATCACTATAATCGAATAACACCGCGCTTTCCTGCTTTATTTTCCCATCCCTCGCTCATCCCTGCATGTGGCTCCACCTGGTTTCCCCTCATTTAATTGTTTTTGAATTCTGTTTCTGTTCCCTCACTAGAGGACGATGCTAGTCCCTAGCGAGGCCTCTGCAAACACACCTGAAACCCAATCGGTGATTATCTGCATGGAGGCTCCCGTAAAACCGGGCCTCTGCCGACGCAGTATGGCGCAGTCCTGTCGCGCTACAGCTCGCTTTTGTCATCCTCAGGAGTCATGACGCCACCTGAGCGGCCTTAGTTAACCGAATGGATGCCGAAATGTACCGTGCATGTGCTTCAAGCACGGATTCTGTCCATATTTCCTACACCTCCTCCGTAAGAGGTGATGAATTGCATGCCACTGTTTTTTGTTTTCCACTCTTCACATCTGTTTAGTTGAGTGAAAGAAAACGGTGTGTGAAAATAGAGTGAACCAAATCAAATCACTATCTACCTCTTCGTTCAGCCCTCACCCTCTGTCCTAATTAAATCGCTAACCAATACTAACAAATCTTTCGAAAATACCTTGATCATAACTATCTGCTTATTGTTTATTTTTTCCTTTTTCACTTCTTCTCCCATCCCTGCATTTTGTCATTATGCCAATTCCCTTCCTGGTCGTTGCGCTGCCTCCTATTGTTGGTCTGGGGAGGGTGTAGAACTACCACATGCTGCCATACTGTTGGTCTGGGGAGGGTGTAGAACTACCACATGCCTCCTCCGATGTGGAGTCGCCAACCGCTTCTTTTCAGCGAGGAGTTTCACTGGGAGAGCGTAACGCGCGCGGAGGTTCACACTATCTCCCCCCAGATCCCCTCCCTGCTGAACAGGCACCCCAACCGACCAGTAGGAGTCGCTGTTGCAACGACCAGGACTCATACTCCCACCGGCTTCCCACCCACAAACACTGACAATTGTGTTCGTAGGGACAACTGACCAAGCCGGAGGTACCGCTGCCGGGAATTTAACCCGGGTCTCCGCGGTGGTAGGAGAGTCCTTAGACCTCTATACCCAGATGCCTGTGCTTACTTATTCTTATTTGCCCATATTACATGATTTCAAAATAAATAGGTGACAAACCAATGGGGATTTACTGTTCTGGGTCAAGGCTTGCTATTTAAATGGGAACATTAATTCCTGGACGTGTACAGCACTCTCGAGTGTGGTTTGCGGTGATGCTTGATTTTACAAGATTGCTTTTGCTTTCATGGGTTGATTCTTTGTCATCACATGAACCTGGTGGAAAAAGAGGGGTGTGAATGTTCACATTTTCTTCCCAGATGACGGAGGAGAGGTGGGGCTTCTATCACTCATCTCACGCCAATGTCCACCGGCCTTCCTGTGTGGCTGTGGAGATGGAGAGGCTCGACTTACTGCTGCAGGAGAGGAGGGTCGGAAAATCGGTCCTGGGAAAGGTGAGAGCAGTTGAGATGTTGGCTGATAAGGAGTAGGGGGTTTTCAATGATTTAATTCAGAATTATTCTATTGACCACACTGTCTTGTTGATACCAAATGTAACTGACACATTCCCTATTTCACTAGCCAGTCATTTTATGGATAGAAAATAACCCACAAAGGTAGCATGAACAGTGTGGTTTTCGGTTATTTACTGTTATGTATTGTGACGCTACATACTAGGGGTACGCCCATTTGCAGATTCTCCAGACATTTTTATTTTGAGGTCACAAATACCAGGGTTCCATCCCTGGCTACACTAGCACTTGTACTGTGAATGTCCTCTTCTACCTTACCCAGGTCCACCTGGCGATGGTGCATTACCACGAGTCGGGACGTTTCTGTGAGAAGGAGGAGCAGTGGGACCAGACCTCAGCCATGTACCATCTGGAGAGGGCTTCTATGTGTGGAGAACTGGAGGCCATGATAGTCATGGGACAGTGCTGTCTCCAGCTACCACATCACATCCTGTCTGAGCTAGAGCTAGAGGTACATTTTCATTGATTGAAATTCTTTATAAGGAATCAATTAATTGGAAATTGGTAAAAGGATAACTACAATAAAACCCAAGAGCTTATTTCCATTGTTGTGGTGCTTGGAGTTTAGGTGTCTGTATTACATTTTGTCGGTGTGTGTAGTGTGTTTTACTGTGTGTTGCCGGCCGCATTGCATAATCAAGTGGGTCAGTATGAGACGTCTCTCACAAGGTGTTTAGGTGGCATGTGTTGGTTTTGCTCACATTTCATGAGCCCATTGTATGGTTTTGTGATTTAGACTCAGCTTTGTCAGGCTTAGACCTGACTGGCACCCCTGGTCAAACTGTAACAATGTTTGTTCATACATGTACATTTTGGTCATGTCACCGTTCACCCATGTCCTTCACAAACATGTTAAATTCTTTGTATGCCCCCATCATGCACTCTGATTGTGTTTGTGTTATTGCTGTGTCCTCAGGCCAACGCGGGGAACAGGATGAAGGGGTTCAAGTACCTACTCCAGGCGGCTGAGGCCGGTGACAGACCCAGCATGATCGTGGTAGCCAGAGCCTTCGATAATGGAATCATTCTGCCACCCGAGAGGTCAGTGAATTCTCGTTGTGTGCCACTGCATCAACCACTTTGTTGCCTCAGTCCATTAGGATGAAAATAGAATTCCATAATAAAAACAAATCTAATTCTTATTTAAATTGTTGTTTTTATTATTCGAGGTGCGTTTGTTTTGTCTTTGTGTGAGCAAGCACCAAGCCAAATTCCTTGTAAATATACTTGGCAAATCAAACTGATTCTGATTGTGATTCTAAAGTAGCAATCCTTGGCAAACCAAAGGATGCAGCTTCAAATTAAACGAGGTTAAGCTCGCCTTCAATAGTTAAATGATTAATGAGTGGATTTTTATAATTTTATTATTATCATCATCACTGCAAACATAAAGGAGAGTGCAAAGACAAAAAACATTTCAAAGTTTCTTTTTGGTTCATGACAGAGTTTGGATATTGTTGCTTCCTTCCTTTCATCTCCACAGAAAGCAGGACTGGGAGGAGGCTCTGCACTGGTACGACACCGCCTTAAACATGCTGGACTATGACGAGGGAGGAGAGTACCACGGGCTGCAGGAAGAGGCTCGCCACCTGCTGCTGGCCCGGGAGGCAGAGATGTACATGGAGGGGGGCCACAACCTCACCGCAGACCCCCAGAGAGCAGGTGAGCAGAGAGAAACTAGATGTTATGAGAGCACATAAACGGAGCAGGTAGGACATTTGACATGTTGTGATTCTACACAAAAAATTCTAAATTGTACAAAGAATATACTTTTATAATAATGATAATAATAAATTTATTTTATATAGCACCTTACATAAGGTATCTCCCGTGCCATAGAGTAGGTTGAGTACATGCTTATGTTAAGGCTGGTACCACAATAAGAAATTATTTGCTCAATGCCTTGCAGTTCCCTGAAAAAGATATTTTAAGGAATGAAGATCCGAACCATTCATGTCTCTTCCCAATTTTCCTCTGGGGAGAGGGTGGAAACAAATAATCGTGTGTCTAGATCTAGAATGATCAACTTCAAATATGATTTTCATGTGAGCATTTCCTGGTTGATAAGAAAACAATGGTGCTGTTGTGTTTACAAGTGACCATTCTCTGACCAATTAGGGGCTGCAGTGTTTTCACGTCACCTTTTGGTATCACCTCCGCTCGCTTGGAACCTTGACGGAGGCGATACCAAAAAGAAAAGTACCAGGTACTATCCACAACTTTTTTGGTTAGATTATATTAGATTAAAATGTATTGTCATTATACAGCACAGTAGAGTACAAAAAAAATAAAGAAGTTTGGCATGTAACAGTAAAAATGCAATAGCAATATACAATGAGTTGGAAAAGCGGTATTAGACCCAGAATGCTCAACGGTTGATTCTGGCATCTCAGATCTGCCGGGATGCACCAGACAAACACTGGTGTGCTATGATTAGACTTAGAACCGACATGGAAGAAGCAGCAACATTGTCACTCCTGCTACACTCTGACTGGTCATTCTTTCTTCCTCTACAGGTGATATGTTCACAGAGGCTGCAGACGCTGCCATGGAGGCAATGAAAGGCCGGTTGGCCAACCAGTACTACATGAAAGCTGAGGAGGCCTGGGCACTAATGGAGGAGGAGTAAGGAGGGGAGGCATCTTGGGCATCTTACTGGATTTATTACAGAAATGGCTTGGGAGGCATTGCATTTCTGTTTGAACCAGCATGATTTTTGGTGCAGCTGAATATGCAGAAATACCTTAATGGGTGCTCTCTACAGGTTCAGGATATATCCTGAATGTTTACAGTTTTTTTATTACAGCAGTATGCTGCTTTGAGTGTGGATTAACTATGCAATTGTCCTGTTACCCCTGAAACAGACAGGAAGCAGGGGCAGAATTGCCGGACGTGAGCGAGGTACATGCTGGTGCAACAAGACCAAAGACAGAATGGGGTTTTTGAGTGCAATCTGGAGTCTCTGCGAGTGAATCCTCCCGGTGTATTTCTATAGAATGTGTCTTGGTGCACCAATAAAATAGCCTGGGCCCTCATTTATCAACAATGCTTAGAAAGTGTTCTATTTCCATTCTTAAGCACATAATTTAGAATGTGTGTACGTACAGAAAAATCCGGATTTATCACACGTGCGTACACAGGTTCTACGCACACTCCGTGTTGATAAATACCATTTGTTCTACGCTCCGCGCTCGTGCACGATTTTAAGTATTTGCATATAGAACCGCCCGTAATTAACCATATACGGTAATGAAACACCCCCATGAAATGTGGAAAAGTGGACTAAGCCGAGCGAAGCGTGTTATGGGAGAAATACGCAACAGGCTGACAGACATGTACATGTCCGGTGATGTCGGATATGATATCTATTAACTTCCTAAAGACCATTGCTGCCTGGGCAGCGCAAACACTAATAAAGACCGTTAACCACTGTTTGCCATTGGTGTCATTAATAACCACGCTGGAATATGCCTTTTCTTCGTTTCGTTCGATTAATACCCAGGGATTAAAATTCTCCGTACATTTTCTACCTGCATATGATTTGTAGAGGCTTATTTTGATGTCGGTATTAGGTAGCCTATATAAACAATAATACGAGAGCATATACAAGAACAATGAATCTCACTGCCATTTAGCCTACACCATGTGTAGCCTGCCTATATGTGATCAATACAAACTTGAACTTGAATTCCATCATGTCTGTGTGCGGGAGCTCACAAGGCTGTTGTCACAATGTAAATAAAAACGTGCACTGAAAAGTTACAGTATGTAGTTGGTTGATTCCAACTACATATTTGTATGACAGTCCGTAAACCCTTGCAAAAAGTATCCGTTTTATTTAATGAATTGAAAACATGCAGCATTGCCTTCCTCCCGGCATGCAGCAACGACATGTATCAGGCAAATGCGCATCACTGAGTGGAATCCCTTTCTATTCACATAACTGCATTTGCGATGGAGCTTTGACAGCTACATGGGTGGTACGATTGCAGTACAAATGAAGGAGGTGCCTCGGGTATAGCGGACTCTAGTTAATATTATGTTCTCTCTGCAATTAGACTGCCCCTCATTCATTCCTATCTGCTATCTCTGAAAACAGTTCCCCCCGCGAGCGCAGTCAGTGCACCCCATAGTATTCCGATAACCCTATATATAAACCATGCTGCATTCATTCGGAAAGAAAGACTTATTCCAAATGCTATATTTATAGGGTTTGACAATAATTACACTACTGTCGCTATTTTACAATGAACTATAATGAATTACGGGTCATACAGAACACGCCAGTGTTGAAACTAATGCACGGAAGCTTATTTCCGCGTTGCAATATTCATATTCTACCACCGGGCGCCAGGTACGCACGGTCGGAGTTGTGCGTAAATATACGCACAAAGCCAAGCACACGTTCAAATTGATAAGTCCCACACTTTGCTTAGAAATGATCGTACGCACGGGTTACGCACATATCTGCGTACGCACCATTGATAAATGAGGGCCCTGGACTCTAGATGTGATCCCTACCCGCTCCATGAGCCACAAAGTGGAGCACAAATGTGCCGTTCAGCGTGCATTCTACTTCCTGTCTATTTCAGGGATGAGGGTATGTAGAGGCAAGGCTTTTTTCTGAAGCGTTTCATGCACCTTTTCATTTTCATACGGCACACCTCACTTATTTTTGTGTGTCAAAGTAAGAAAGCTATCCTACTTATGCGCAGGGTGCATGGGAAAACCGCAAGCAACAACCAATGTCAAACTTTACCGGTTCAGAGACAGGGAGAGAGAGAGACATTTGGCCGAGAGAGAGGCTATGCTCTCATTGCTTTTTTTGTTGTTGCATGCTATCAGACGCCTATACATCTGTAAGACGTGGCCACCCTTGAAACTGACTGGAACCGGATGCAGAACGGCCGGACAGGAGAAACCCAAGCACAGGGATTGCATTCTGTAGTCGTTGCAAGGAAATCTCCCAGTGTATTTCTATGGAGCCGAAAAAATATCCTTGACACATATTTTGAACCGTGCATCCGATGTGACCAGTAGCACCCATTATAACGTGAGTGCCGAAGTGAAGCGGGTGCTGTTCAGTCTTCTGCATCTGTTCTACTTCCAGTCCGTTTCAGGGGGCTACCCCTCCTGGTGCATAAAGCAGGGTAGGCTATGGATGTCGTCTTTTTTTTTAGGGTTGGTGTTTTTTGACCCGTTTTCTATTCCTATCCCAGTTTACCTTTAGCTACATGAATATTGTATAAGAGGAGGTATTTTGGTCCTGAAGATTTTTTTCAATGATCTTTTTACAAAATTGTTTGTTTACTCGTTAATTGCACTGTTACTAGGATACACATGCAATACTTATTTTGCATGGGTGTATCTAAAAATGCTGTGAGCATATGAACATTTTAAATAAAGTTTTTAAATTGCATTTCATTGGTCATTTCTGTTTTTCAGTATGAATCAGAATTAGGTTTATTGCCAAGTACATAAAAGGAATGTTGCTTGTTCATACAAAGGACAAAAACTGAGAAGTCTACAGTATTTTAATAGCATAATGAATAGAATATACAGATAATTTGCAGCTGGGTGGAAATAATTATCTTACTGTAGAGTTTATACACAATCGTTGTAATAACCTTAACTATTGAACTTAAAGGAACACCGCAACATGATGGAAAATGCACTTGGCATATTCTCCAGTTAGAGAAGATAAATATCAATTTCCCCTCTGTGCGTTTAGTAGAAAGCTAGCCAGCTGCAAGCTAGCCTAGCGTAGCACAAATAAATGTAAGCGGATACGGACCACTAGCCTAGCTTGCAGTCGGATAGCTTTCTACTGAACGCAGAGAGGAAATTGGTATCCATCTTGTCGGACTCTGGAGAAGACAGTAAGCGCATTTCCCATAATGTTGCTGTGTTCCTTAAGGGATGTGGTGATGTAAGAGGTTTATACAGTTCGAGGACTAACAGTTGTAGGGTGTGAGGGATGATGTGTGGACAGTTCAGTTAATGAGGGCCACAGCTTGAGGGGGAAAAAACTGTTCCCGTGTCTCCTCCCTGTGTGATCTTGGCTGTCTTTAGTTTGGTTTCACGGACAAAATGTTCCCAGTCTTTTGTTGCGAACGATGGGTCGGCTGAAGCGGGTTGTTCAGTGTGACAGGGTCATAGACGTCCTGCCCTGGTGGTGTGGAAAACGTTGGTGCAATGTGCAGCATGGCCCGGTGAAACAGAAACACAAGAAAGTAAATATGTCAAAATGCCAGTTACATACCAACTGGGCTGATGATTGAGGGGAACATGTGCGGGAGACTGGAATCATTTCACGGCATAAGAAGAACCGAAAGCCGCTTCATGTGTCATCTGGGACATTACTCAAGACAGACCCACACTAATACAAGTGTTACTTTTGGATGACTTTAAACAACTGAAATACAACAAAAGAACACATTAAATACATGTCATACAAAAATCAAGTAAACCAGTTACAAAATATATTATGATTAGATTAAAATGAGTACAACAAAAATAATCTGGTGCTATTAGATGTCTATCTTTTTATTTTATTTAAAAAGAAAAAAATTAAACACATCAGAGCTACAGTATTAGGAATAGCAGTTTTTATACACAATTTCTTTGTCGTGGTCTTTGTACAGTGATTTCAACCAATAATTTTATTTTTAGTCACTAGCCTCATCCTGTCCCGTTATGAAAGTAAGCATACAGAAGGCTCATGAACTAATGCATTTATTTACTATGTTCCCTACACATAGCAACAGCACATTAGTTACGTGGCAGAATGATTCCTGCTACTCCACTGCCATCTGTTGGTATTGTTAGAATGCAAATGTAAGACGGACTTCATGCTGTAAAGTGTAAAGTGGACCTGCCACCTGGTGGCTATGTTGATGTGATGTTTTCTATCTGAAAATAGATGATAAAAGCAATCTTTCAGTTTCACAAAAAAATATATCAAATGAAATGCAATGCTGTATGGCTAAAACAAAGTATAAAACATATTAATAAGTAGGCTACTTTATTATGCTGCTAGATTGTTGCACCACCTCCTATGTTCAAATGAATTGACAGAATCATAAGAGCAGTGGGATTTTGGTGCATTTTAATCTATGTACATTTTGTCATGTTTTAGCTATTTATGCACAACAGCTGAAATACATAAACAAGTTTGAGGCTCTGGAAAAAGGGATATTTGTTAGGAGAGTCAGGGTAACAATAATTATTTTCTTTTCATAATTTTCTTTTTAAGAACTATACAGATATGTACACTATACCCTATAGTCCTATTATGTAAAACTGTAATGTGTACATTTCTGCCCACATGTATGAATTCTATAATCATTTACCAAAGGCTAAGGGGATGGCTGACACTGGTGGCTTGTAAAGGCCACTCGTCAGAAACCAAATTGTTCCAACAGCCAAAATGCTAGTTGCACGACTGACAATAATTTATTTATAATAAAACACAAGATATTTGTGTCCTAATGAGCATGTGCTGCACTGCCCTACCTACCATGTCTGCAGCACTGACAGACTCAAATGATACATTTCCCTGCAGGAAATCAAGCCATAAATCCTGCCATCGCTCCCTTTCTGCCCCATCCTACTGCACTGTAGGGCTGCACGATTTTTCTCTCTAAGAATTGAGATCACGATTCTCTCAGACGATTCTTATTTTTTCAATAAAATCATTTATTGCACTTTCTTAAACAGACAACATAACATACCGTATATCAAAGTGCTTGACTTAAACATAACATATGAAAGTGCTTGAAAAGTTAAAATTTTTAATTAAATAAAGAATAGTCAATTTAGAAATGAGATCGCATAGGTCTATGAATCGAGATTGCGTTTATTTTTTTACGATTAATCGTGCAGCCCTACTGCACTGTGAATGACTGTCTACCTTTCATGTTTACCATTGTCTGACACTGTGGCTCTATACCAAACTCTGCTGACATCATCCTCATTGCTTACATACCTGACTACTAGCTTACCTACAAGCGGCTCTGCTTCACTGACATGTGGCACTCTAACCTGTGGCAGTCCCTCGCTTCTTCTACCAATATCGTGAACCCGTCCTTGTTGTTTCCCTGCCAGGTGGAGATACTCTGCTCTTAGCCCAAGCAACACAGTATTCTCGAGATAACAACCATATTCTCTCTTCTGTGTCCTTTTCAGGCTCCTGGCTGCCAAGCAACACACTCCAGATTTACTGACCATGGTGTCTAAGGGGAACTTCTTATCCTTGCTAAAGTTCATATTCACATTTCTGTGAATCTCAACTGTGGCGATGACCTGTCATTGAATCCCTGCAGCTGCTCATCTACCTCCGCAATAGTTGTCTACAAGCCCCTATCTTTAGCCCCATCACTCATTATATTTCAGATTTTATTTGATTTTTCTTACAAAACTCTATATTCACATCTCCTAGCACTACAAAGCCGGATGCTTTCTCTCCTGAATGCAATCATCCATCCAACCAACCTACCTAGTACCATCCAACCATCCTAGAAATATGCCTGCAGTGCCATATTTATGCCCAATCTTACTGGTGGCATCAGTACAGAGAATGTCATGCTCTGTGGGAAGAGTAATCTGCATATGCTGCAGTGCCACCTGCTGTGCCTCCAATGCCATATATTTACAGAAACTTGGACCTGGTAATCTGTCTACCTGAGAGCCAGCAAGCTTCTCCAATACTCCCTTAACTAACTGATGCTTTGTTGGCACTTACTCCCCTAGTTGTAATTAGATCCATATAAACCACCCTAACATCAGAATATCTATCATGCTCAAATGTGGGGATATGACATTTGTACTCCTTTTGTACACAAACTGTACTGGATATTTGTAGATCTGGTATGTCATAAATGTCTAGATGCAACAGTACTGTCTACCTGTATGTCATGTATGTCATATGTTATGATGAATTGAAAATGGGGGACCCTGATGTAAACAAGACGAAAGTCTTTCTCTGGTCTGCATCCCCTTAACAATTCTGTGTATTGAGCTGTACTGTATTGTACCCATTCTGCAATCTGTTAATAAAATGTTCATATCAATCAATCCCCCTGCACAAGCCTGCACAGCACCATCCTCACCCCCTCCAAGACTCTACATCCTGGTTCAGAAGCTCCACCTGCTCTAACAAATCACTGACCCGAGAACTGCTCACACGTCACTTCCTTTAACACTTTCAGTGCCAGCCATAACGTTGATTAATGTCCTTGGATGCCAGCATCCACTTCAATGATAGCCATATTATGGCTATGTGTCTAATCTGCCCCGTCGCTTATCAATGACTTGTTTGCAGTCAACATTGTCGAAACGGATTTTTTTTTTTTTAATCGGTTCATATCCTTTTTATAGCATTTCGAAAAGCTATTGTTTTCTCGAAAATTTTCGGAAAATATAAAGATTCCCTCAAACAGCATTTATTGGAATATTCTCGAATACACTAGACACGGTCATTTGTCGGCCTATTTATGAATCGTTTTCAAATAAACGCTAGATTATCGATAGTATATGTGTACTTATGCACGCTATAGAAGCGAGCTGAGAAATCGATTCTCTCATTTCCTCAACAGCACACACACACACACATACGGGACACACTGTTATCTCAGTGAATACAGCTCTGATTATCTTAAAACTGGTAACATAGACTCCTTACCTTAGATCAGATGTTCTCCAAAAAGATTATTCCAATTCCTAATCGCCATTCCAAATATCGATCGCGTTTATTGATTGATTATTGGCTGCTGTAAATATATATTCCAGGCTGCTTTCCATCTCGCGATCACTTCCCTGTTCATCAGATCCCTCGCCAGCATAGTGGAGCGAGGAGGCTCCCCCTCCACAGATCCACCAGTATAATCGAATGGCCTGCAGTTACACAGGGATAGACGATAGGGGGCGGTATTTTCCCATCGGAGCTCCTAGAGGGGCTGCTGTACCAACGGGAGACTCGGTTGATGAAATATGAATTCAAAAATCAAACGACAATTTGCGTCGGTGGCACTCAACGGGGGGCATGAAATGACGACATAACACGTCTGTGGCACTCAAAGTGTGAATGTGTAACAATGATTACCACACAGGGTAATAACTTGGTCTTTTGTAAATCATCATCGAGGTCCTGACCGCTGCAATGTAAATTGACTGTTGCCTTTTCTAGGCCCTGGTTCCATATGTTCAAGATTTTCCCTCTCTTGCTGAAATATCTCTAACTTAACCTCTTCACACTTCAGCTTCTTATGCAGAGGACTTGCATTTTGCTGAGACAGCCTCTCACTACACCTAACCTAGCTAACTTGGGACTGTAAACCCCTAATCTTGACCTCGGCTTGATAGAGTTTGCTATTTGTAGCTTTCTTTTCTCTATCTAGACTGTTCCTATACTCACAGGAGAAGTCCATACTGTCTCTGTAGGATCTCCTTTTCTCTAATTGTTAGTCAGATCGATTACAGCCTCACCAACAGCCCTAACATGATCCACAGTAACATCACCACTAGCTCCAACAGCTCTAACGGGATCTACAGTAACATCACCAGCTCTAACGGGATCCACAGTAACATCACTAGCTCCACCAGCTCTAACGGAATCCACAGTAACATCACTAGCTCCACCAGCTCTAACGGAATCCACAGTAACATCACTAGCTCCACCAGCTCTAACGGGATCCACAGTAACATCATCACTAGCTCCACCAGCTCTAACGGGATCCACAGTAACATCACCACTAGCTCCACCAGCTCTAACGGGATCTACAGTAACATCACCAGCTCTAACGGGATCCACAGTAACATCACTAGCTCCACCAGCTCTAACGGGATCCACAGTAACATCACTAGCTCCACCAGCTCTAATGGGATCTACAGTGACATCATCACTAGCTCCACCAGCTCTAACGGGATCCACAGTAACATCATCACTAGCTCCACCAGCTCTAACGGGATCTACAGTAACATCATCACTAGCTCCACCAGCTCTAACGGGATCCACAGTAACATCATCACTAGCTCCACCAGCTCTAACAGGATCCACAGTAACATCATCACTAGCTCCACCAGCTCTAACGGGATCCACAGTAACATCATCACTAGCTCCACCAGCTCTAACGGGATCCACAGTAACATCATCACTAGCTCCACCAGCTCTAACAGGATCCACAGTAACATCATCACTAGCTCCACCAGCTCTAACGGGATCTACAGTAACATCACTAGCTCCACCAGCTCTAACGGGATCTACAGCATCACTAGCTCCACCAGCTCTAACGGGATCCACAGTAACATCACTAGCTCCACCAGCTCTAACGGGATCCACAGTAACATCACTAGCTCCACCAGCTCTAACGGGATCCACAGTAACATCATCACTAGCTCCACCAGCTCTAACGGGATCCACAGTAACATCATCACTAGCTCCACCAGCTCTAACGGGATCTACAGTAACATCACTAGCTCCACCAGCTCTAACGGGATCTACAGTAACATCACTAGCTCCACCAGCTCTAATGGGATCTACAGTAACATCACTAGCTCCACCAGCTCTAATGGGATCCACAGTAACATCATCACCAGCTCTAACGGGATCTACAGTAACATCACTAGCTCCACCAGCTCTAATGGGATCTACAGTAACATCAATAGCTCCACCAGCTCTAATGGGATCCACAGTAACATCATCACCAGCTCCACCAGCTCTAACGGGATCTACAGTAACATCACTCGCTCCACCAGCTCTAACGGGATCTACAGTAACATCACTAGCTCCACCAGCTCTAATGGGATCCACAGTAACATCATCACTAGCTCCACCAGCTCTAACGGGATCTTCTACAGTAACATCACTAGCTCCACCAGCTCTAATGGGATCATCACTAGCTTCAACTTCAGCAGTTGATGGGTCACTCCGAGTCCTGCGTCGTGCTGGGAGAGCAAAAGTTGCCCTCTCATATTTTGCCCTCTCGCGATATTTGAATGCTCTATGTTTAGACTTGGCTCTACGTAAGTATGTGGACACACACCTGAGAAGTGTAGCATAATACTTATCACCCTTACATGCAATGGTAAAGTTATGGCAAAGAATGTCAACTAACTGCTGATCCCTGTTGGACACATTCATGGCTCTCAGATATCTATCAACTTCGAACACTGCCTTATTGGTCAGTAAGCTAACATCCAACTGCTCTGCCTTGTCAACAGACACATCTACTTCAACCCCCAACCGCTCGCACTCCAAGACTATTGTCTTGACTCTAGACTTGGTTCCATCTTTCTTAGACGTGCTTCCGTCTTTCTTGTTCCCGGTCGAACTGCTGCAACTCATCTTCAATACGTTTCCAAGGGAAATTAATATGCTTTTATATGAGCTTTTCCAAAGATAACGAATAACAACAAGTGCCTGCAAATTCCTTGATGATGTCGGCTAATATTTTAGGGGAGTAGCCATTTGAAAGGAAAAATATCGACGCGGGCATTTCTCCAACCAATCATTTTCTTAATTTTTGTTTAACGGCGATTGGCATCCATGTCCAACCAACCACCAACCGACGTGCCGCGCGCACGGGGATTGGCTACAATCTGAGTGGTTGTTTGATCTACCAGTAGGGTGTTTGGTTTTGGGTTTCTGAGGTGCAGGAGGGAGGAGGCTGAAAATGTTCGTTCGAAACTACGTCCCGATGGGCTAAATCTCAAGAGCAATCTCAACAAGTAGAACTCTGGCGACTTTAATTAAAGGCTGCAGCAACGACAGTAAATACTGTATTATGTCCCTCGTTATATCAATGTTTCCATAGCAGAATTGAATGCTTTTTATTATTGGTATAATACGGTAGCGTGGCCGAGCGGTCTAAGGCGCTGGATTAAGGCTCCAGTCTCTTCGGAGGCGTGGGTTCAAATCCCACCGCTGCCATAACCTTTTCACAACTTTCACAAGACCGTTCCATACGGCAGTAGTACTAACTTCATGTTATTTGTGTATACACAACGCTGTCAATGCAATATGTGCAGTCTATGCACATACGATATTACAACTAAATCTATAGGTCAGTGGTTTTGCGACATCTGCAGCCTGAAAGTAATAGAGGCCTTTGCACGGAATGTTATGTAGTTATCTTCCAGCATGGCTGCCTGTAACATAGCAACCATTGTTTAGTAGTACATGGCAAAGACAACTGTTGATATATGTGAACTGTGTTTTATTATTAGATCTTGTAAACGGGTCACAGTAAAATTGTAATATGCTTTTCCAGTGTTTTACATATTCTACCACTGCATAGGAATTAGACTGTGTAAAAGAATGTGAATCCCTACCCTCCTTCAAAACCGCTCTCAAAGAGCACCTACGGGTGCAATTAGAAACTGGCCCCGGTAAATGTCCAAACCCCCACCCACCCACCCAACCCCCTCCAGTGTACAGTTTCTTCCCCTTTGAATGTATATAATTTTTTATGATCTCTTTCTCTTAAACAGGACTGTATATTTGTATGTCTTGTATGTCATAAATGTCTTGATGAAACAGTACTGTATGGCATGTATGTCATAAATGTCTTGATGAATTGATGAATTGAAAATGGGGGACCCTGATGTAAACAAGACGAAAGTCTTTTTCTGGTCTGCATCCTCTTAACAGTTGTTTGTATTGAGCCGTACTGTATTGTACCCATTCTGCAAAAAGTTTTCAATCAATCAAAGACACTGTCTTTTGAAAGTGGTTACCAGTGGTGACGTGGATGTCGGCCAGAAGGAAGTTGAGTCGCAGACCAGAATTTGGTACAAGTTTGATGAAAGTTTGACAGACAGTCGTGGGGAGTTAGGAGCTTGTTTTTGGGCTGTAGTAGGACCCAGCCAGGGACCAATGTGGTGGGAGCCGGATGGTGCGCCCTTTTCCCCCCCAGGGTTCGACGTCGGGAGCCAGGGCGGGCAGTGGGAGCGAGTGCGACACTGACAGGGATGGGAACGGCCATGCCAAAGGAAAGGAGACGGATAGTGACAGTATGGAGTGTAGTGAGGGAGAGGAGAGCGGGGGAGAAGGGTGGAGAAAAAGAGCAGGGAAAGGGCCTAAGAAGAAGAAAGAGAGGGGAGGTAGCTCAAGTGGGTCAGATGGTGAGGGTAGAGGAAAGGATTTGACAGAAGTGTTGAATATAGTGGTGAGATTTGAGGGAGATGGGGGAGTTCGAAAAATAGAGCCGTTAAAGTTAACAAAATTCATAAGAGCGCAGTTAGGAGAGGTAAAATACGCAAAAGTGTAGGTTGTGTAAGTTTAGAGCAGGTGGAGAAGGCAAGGAAAATGAGTAGCATTGGTAAAGTTAATATCTCTAAAGTAGTAAGAGTTGGGGAGAAGAGGGATGGTGGGTGCAAGGGGGTAATAGCTGGAATACCAATCGAGGTTAGTATGGAGCAGTTGGTGGGAAATTTAAAGAGAGACAAACGTAATGGGAATGTTAAAAATGCTGAAAGGATGAAAAGAGGAGCAGAGAAGAAAGAGACAGAGACTATTGTGATTCAATTTGAAGATGAGGATATTCCAAAGGAGATGTTTCTTTTTTCTTCTTCTTTTTTCTAGCTTTTTTCCCAGCCCTTTAGGGCACTCCACCCCCCCCCCCCCCTCTTCGGGGGACAACTTTATTATTTATTATACGTTTTAACTATTTACAGTACACAATTAAATAAAAAGTGTAGTAAAATAAGAAAAATATAAAAAAAAAAATATTTCATTGCCCTCTCGGAGGGGGGGAACTCAGACTAGACATTGACAAACAAATTACAACTAAGGACAATGAAGGACAACAACGAATACACATGACAAGGGAAAGGGGGGGGGGCAGAGAGGGGAGTAAGTAAAGTAGCGGGTGAGGAGGGGGATTGAGAGAAGGGTGGGTTATGGAGTGGATGGCTCACAGGTCAATCTCCTATGATTAGGAGCCTAGATTATCCACAAGCAATTCCCAGATGTTATTAAATTGTGAGACTTCGATGTGATCCACGGTTGAGATTGTTTCCTGTGATATGTAATTTGAGAGAAGGCCCAACCATTGCCCAGTATTCAAATTTTTTCTTGTCTTCCAGTTTAAAAGGATAGTTTTCTTGGCAACAGCTAGAGAAACGAGTAGGGGTTTGGTGTTCTGGACTAATAAATTGATAGCAGTAGTATCCCCAAGTAGGCAGAGGGAGGGGGAGAGAGGAATGCTGCAGCTCATGACCCGGGGTAGTGTATTGATGACGGAATTCCAGAAGTATTGAACAGGTGGGCAGAGCCAGGTGGCATGGAAATAGTTGTCTGGGGTGTTGAGGGTGCAATGGGAGCATACATCTGTGCTTGCAAATCCCATTTGAAACCTCCTGTGCTGTGTAATATGTACTCTGTGTAACACCTTATATTGGATTAATTGAAGGTTAGTGTTGTTAGTCATTGTGAATGTGTTGTTGCAAATTTGTTCCCAGGATACGGCATTGGGAGAGAAAGCCAAGTCCTGTTCCCATTTTGTGAAGGGGAGATGGAATGTAGTGTATGCACTTGCCAGTATTTTGTATATTTCTGAAAATATTTTCTTCTGTGATGTTATTTTATTCATTGCTAATATAATTGGAGGTGGTTCAAGATCATTCTGTGTAGTGTTAATTTTAGATTTCAAAATTGATTTCAGCTGTAGAAATTGGAAGTGTTGGTCTGTCCCAATGCCATATCCTTCAGTCAAATCTTGATAAGTGATTAGGGTGTTGTCTGTGAAGATGTGGTGAAGATGAGTAATGCCTTTTTGTTTCCAAGCTGGGAAGTATATGGGTGATTTGCCGAGTTGAAAGTCAGGGTTGTGCCAGATTGGTGTGTATTTACAGGGGGTTAGTGTGTTACCAGTGATTTTGTTGGCTTTCCACCAGGCTGTCAGAGTTGTGGAAATGACTGTATTCCTAAAACAAGAGTGATGTTTTATGCTTGTGCTAAAGAATGGCAGATCTTGTGGTGAGATTTCCATGCACACGTCCTTCTCAATGTCTTCCCAGGGGTTGTATTGTTGGGTAGGGTGAATCCATTTGTAGATGTATATTAATTGGTTGGCCAGATAATAGTTGAGAAAGTTAGGTGCTTCAAGTCCTCCTTGGTTTTTGTTTTTTTGAAGGGTGGTTAACTTAATTCTTGCTTTTTTTTATTCTTCCAGTAAAAGTTAGTAATGGTGGAGTCCAGGGAGTTGAACCAATTGGTGGTAGGCTGGGTTGGGATCATAGTGACTAGATAATTTATTTTTGGGAGAATTGACATTTTGACAGTTGATATTCTACCTATTAGTGAGAGTGGTAAGTTTAGCCATCTTTGTGTGTCGTCTTCTATTGTTTTTAACAGTGGGATGAAATTGAGTTGAAATAACTCTGACAGTCTGGGTGAAATGTTGATTCCTAGATATCTGATATTCCCAAAGGAGATGTTTCTAGGATATATGGTGTATAACAGTGTTTCTCAACTGGTGGGTTGCGACCCAAAATTGGGTCGCAGGGCAAAACATTTCCCCCCCCCCACTACCGATCTTTGTGAAAGTGGTGTAATGGGAAATATTAAAGGACTAAACGATGAGCCGTTTACAAATCATTCTGAGTCATTATTAATAATAATAAGAAAGTTTATTTCACCGTGGCCACAAAGAAAGGACAGTTTACAGTCAGAGACAACATGTTAACACATTAGCGTCTGGCCATAGACTGACCTAGAGTTCTGTTCAGACATATGTTAAATACACAGTTGTCAGACGTAACATAATATCAGATATGATGATGAAGGTAAACAAAAATGGTTCTCAGTCACTGGAAGCAACAACAATTTTGTTCTGTATCACACTAGCTCCCGCTCAGCGTCTCATTGCATATATCTCGCTTCAGCATATATATACTGAATAAATTTCAAAATGTACCTTTAAATGCCAGCATTCATCTGGCCACACCCCCATCCGCTTACCTACATAAGCAGGGGTGGTGCCACACACTCATCTCCTTCTCAAATTTCATCACAAGCAACGTGTTGCTCATATGCCCACTTGACGTGGAGAAAAATATTTACTCTGAGGAAAGGAAGAACAAGGAGATACGTTGACATCATATCTTTATTTTCTCTCTCACTATTTTCGAGAAAATACGGCGATATTGTCTTCGTCACTGGAGTGTCTGGAAGATGGTGATCATTCTAAAATCCTCCACCGGTTTTCGTATTGGGAGCACGCCGCTGCATGCCTCTCAACTGCAGTTCCTTGCTGTGGCTGGTTGCGGTAAAACCTTTCAGGACACAGCTGAACTGTAGGACGCGCCGCTGTTGTGAGAAGCGGTGAGTTCCAGGTTGGTGAGTGATGTTTTGCTTGCGGCTCCACTTGTCTGTTAGTGCTATGGGGGCTGGCTGACAATGTTTACGAACACCGGCCCCAGATTAAGGTCTTTTGTTCAGCCTCTTAGGCAACAGCGGAAGACCTTGATCTGAAGCCCATTATAGTTAACTAGTGGGCCACGACCATTAACACTGGTGATCCCTGTGTTTTCTGGACGAGTGGATGTTTTCTCTGTCACCGTGTAGGCCCCGTCTTTCATATCCAAATGAGAGTATTCCCTCACGAGGAAATATGGGCATGGATGTTCGTTAGCGTAAGATCTGTGTTCAAGTCAGCTACAGGCCAGTTGGGTATTGTGCTGGCTCCGTCGGGTGTTGGTAAAATCACCGTTGTAAAACTGTGTTAACATCTTGTTTCTCTTTTCTCTTAAAAAGTGAGGAGGGTTTCAGAACGGCGGCCTGTCTGAGTGAGTGTTATGTCATTGTGTACAAGTTCAGGTGATAGCTGCTTAGCTTACGTGCTAGTGGTGGCCTACTGTTAGCCAGTCAGCTGTTAGCTGCGGCGCTAGCCTGCTGTGATCACTAGGCTAGGAAACGTTAGCTTGCGTGCTAGTCGTGGCCTACCTAGGCTAGGCTAGGAAACGTTAGCTTGCTGCTTTCGGCCGAGGCCCAGCGCGGGGTGGCTCCGGCCCCTCGCGCGCTGCCGCGGTTCCCAACTCCCCTCTCCCTCACGGGGAGAGGCGGGGGGGATTCGAAGTCTCCCCTCTGGTCGCGTGCGCCGTTCGCTCGGCGTCTCGTGGGCAGGGGCGGTAGCGCCCGACGGTTAGAGTGGCCGTTAGCTTAATGCTACACTTTTGAACGTGCTTTGATTATAACATGTTTTAAACACTCTTGACTACGACGTCATCTTTGACAGAGGATGTTCGTCGACCCTGCCCTGAGCCAGGACGGCAAGGACTGCGTCAACAAGGGGGACCGTAGCGACGGGATGGAGCGGCGACGCTGCCCAGGTCGACAACACAGAACGGCTGTGTTTACTACGGTGCCTAGAGACTGCACTTCGCTTGATCTGCGCTCCGGGTAGGCTAGGTCTGGACCAGACCTTGAACACTTCTTCTTGCTTTCCCTTCTAAATGTTTTGTAAATAACGATGTTTTCCAAAACGTGTGCTGCTGCACTACATTTAGGATACGATGCGAGTTATGTGTGAATTGTCTTGTCACTGGTATTAGCTTCTCCATGCAAATAGGGTTGTTTATTACAGATGTGAAAATGATCTGGTTTGTTGTGTTGAGAAACATCATGTGTGTTCTTGTACCGAGCACTCTCAACTAAGGGGGTTAAACTAACCTATAAAGCTATGCTTAGTGACATATGAGTAAAGAATGATTCTTCTCTCAGCCTGTAATGACAATGAACAGTGTGTTCACATATTAACAGGTTTACCTGTTCAACTGGCCGTATTAAGGGTAAAGTAGGAGGTTTGTGTTTCCCCCCGGTTCCCTGGGGACTTCTTCATCCTCCTCTCAGGCATGTTGTTACACTACATTGTGTCACTGTGTGGTAGGGATACGATGTAACCCTTAGCTTGATTGCTGAGGTTGTGCTAGGACAGCTTGAGAAACTTTATTTTCCTAAAAGGAAAGATTGTTTGGTCGCTTTTCGTGTGTGCTTAGCAAGGCCTGTGGCCGATACTAATCGAGAATTATGTATTCTCTCATTATGAAAAACGGCGTCCCTCTGTAGAGTGTTTTTGCCATTTTTTGTAGGTGATGATGGGTTGTGTGTGTCATGTGACCTACAACTGGGTTGGGCTGGCCACAGAAGCACATGTGTAAGTTTGGTACCGGGGCTCTTGGAGAGCCCTCTCTATTCTGAGTTTCCTGGTCCGACGCCCTGGAATATTGGGCGTGTGCACCGCAGAAATTCCCCCGCCATAGAGTACGTCACTGTGCGCGTCTCTGTTGGTAGGACTTCTGTGTGCTGTTCAGGTCCATATGATGGATCTGTTTAAAACGGGGGGTGGTCAGGGCTCCTCCTCACAAAGCTCCTATTTGGGCCTTCTGTGAGTTGGGACTCTCCTTCCATGTGAGGGAGCCTCCTCAGAGTACAGAGCCTCCTCCTCAGATTGATAAAGTGAGTGGAACCTCAAGGAGTCCTACTCTATTGTGTGTGTATTCGATTCAATTCGATTATTGAGTGTGTATGGGTTCAGTGCCTCCTCCCCGGAGAGCCCTAAAACCAAACTTTTACATGGCTCAAGGTGCAATATATTCTTTTCAATCTGTACAGCTCGCGTGGGAAGTCTCTCTGGGGATTTCCGTCTCCTCTCTATGGGAGGGTGGTGGAATGTAAAAATGTAAACAATTTTTACCCCCGGCCGTGTAGACTGGGATACATACTGTTGGTGCTTCCTTCTTTTCTTTTAAAAAGAGTTGGAGTTAGGAAGTGTCACACCCCTCTTGTCGTTCCCCTGGGCGCCTTGGGGATTCAATGACAGGTCTAAATAGCCTGTTCGTTGATGTGGTTGTGTCCCGACGCACGCATAGTGCTAGCTCGGGGTGTTCTGTAATCAGGCGACTGACTGGCACGCCTTGGTTGCTTGGGGTTAAAACGGCGTTTTTATAAAGCAACTGGGATGGAGGTTTTTCCTCTTCCGACGACCTGTTTTGGTTGTCGACGGATTCTCATTCATATCTGGGGGATGATGACGGAATGGATCTGAACATATGTAGAGGGGTCTCACGCCCTGGGGGTGGGCCACCGGGCGCGGTTCGCCCCGAACGTCTGGGTGGCGCCTTCTTTTCATGTTTAAGATCAACACGCATATCTGCCCCTTCTCCTGGAGTAGGCATGTCGGTGTGGTTAGGGCACGGGACTGGTTCTGGTCACGCTGGTCCGGATCAGTTGAACCCGTTGTCCGCCGGGGATGCAGATCTGCTGTTCTGGTACCCTGAGGGACCTGGGCTTTTTTCAGGGGGAAAAATGCCAGGTCGGTCCGGGTGTCACAGGGTTAAGCGCTATGGAGACCCTGGTTGGGTAAATTTTTTACTCAGCACTGTCGTAATGGCTTACGGCCATGCCAACCTGTACACGCTCGATCTCCTCAGATCTCGGCCGCTACACAGGTTGGTCCTGGTTAGTACTTGGTTGGGAGACCGCCTGGGAATGCCAAGTACGGTGTGCTTGGGGCTGGTTCTCCATTATTTTTCGCTCCTCTCTCACGCATGGCGAAGAGGGGCCTGTTGGGGTGGTCTTTGACCTCCTCTGGTGACCCTGTGCTTCCCGTATCGCTGGGCCCGGTCCGAAGTCATGTTTCGTCGACCCGTAGGCCTGGGTTAACCCTTTTTTGAAAACTGAAACACTTGTACTGCGGTATAGCCGGTGTATACCCGCAGGTGTGTTTTGGAGTTTTTTTTCTTGAGGGGTTATAGGAACAACCACCGCATTGGGTAACACCAAGGTGGTTGATTCCATGGTGTGTTGGAGCAGTGTCAACTCCCGGGTTCACCGGTTGAGGGTGCCCCTGCACGTTCATGACGTCTGCCAATCGTGTCAGCATTCTCTGCCTCAACCCCTCTGGGTGGGTTTTTTTTTTAAATGGAGGCTTGGTCATGCAACAACGCCAGCTTACGCCCCTTCCGCCGGGGCGGCTGTGTTCAGCTGTCCCCTCTGGCGTCTGTCTCGTCCGCAGTCTCCAGGCTAGGGTTAACAGCCTGTTGCCTGGTTTTTCCCCGGTGCGCTGCCTGCTTCCGTTGGTTAACCTTTTTTGTGTGCTTACGGCCATGCTGACTGCCTGTTCTGCAGGGTCAGTGTGCCAGGCGGTGTACTATTGGGGGGACAGGGCCCGCTCGGCTGAGGGGCCTTTGTCCGAATACGCTGGCGATGTGGGGGGCGGGGTCACTAAGTGCCCACCTGGTGGGGTCTTGATGCTGGCATCATGGACTTCTCCGGGCCCCCGTTCCAGGGGGTCCAGTCCCTTTGGTGGGTCTGGGTCTTCCTTCGCGCTCCGCTGCTATGGCCTTGCCACGGGGTTGGGTTTGCCCTTGACCCCGTGATTCTGGGGGCAGTAACGAGGTTTTTCCCTCCGTTCGTTCCCGGGTGGCATGCAGGTTGTGCGTGTGTGTAGTCGTGGGGTCAAGCCACCCCACGACTTGCGTTGAGTTGCTTGAGTGCCTTGGTGGGCTCTAGGTCAACTCCTGAAAAGGGGGTCAATGTCAGACCTTGCAATCAAAAGTTAGGGGGCGCACTGAAATTATGGCAAGGGTTATTAGCCCCCTAACTTTTGATTGCAAAGTCTGACATTGACCCCCTTTTCAGGAGTTGACCTAGAGCCCACCAAGGTCATGCATATCAAATTTGGTCAATGTCAGACCTTGCAATACACTGTAAGGCACTGTAAGGCTACTGTCCTGCCTCACTTCCAGTGATGAAGCTAAGCTATGCTAACGGAGCGTCTATTCCCAAAGCTAAAATGCACGCACAGAGACAAAAAAGGTATGTATCTTCTTGTCTAACTCCAGGGAAGATGTTAAATAATTTTCCAAAATGTTGGAGTTCCCCTTTAAACCAAAAATAACACAAATAATAATAACTCAGCAAAAACTATTTTTATTATCTAAAAACAAAAGGTCCTCTGGATTGACCCTGTGTCCCGTGCAGAAGAGAAGTTGCCATAACAGCCAACCATTATTAGTGTCTCTTTGCAAATGTCCAGACGGTGGTCGAAGGACTCAAGGGTACAGTGTCCAGTCTCTGGTTTTGTCAAGGCAGGAGCAGCTGCACCATATTCCTCTAACCACCAAGCTGGAAAATAGAATCACAAAAAAAACACAGGAGAGTATCTCGCCAAAAAGAGCATTTCCCATACAAACTTATTCAAAACAAACAATTCCCATAAAACTCTTTCAGTAGCGAAGAACAGATAACAGCAAGAAACAAAAACAAAATTTGCAGACTCTTCACAAAGAATGAAATATAATCTCAGGGAAGTCACACATAACCCAAGTTTACCATTGCAATGTACAGCACATTCAAAAACATCTTCATTCTGAACCAAGTTCAGTACATTATTACCTAATATCTTTTATTTAGATGATACCGTAATATCTGTATGTGTTTGGTTCAAACTTGCCTCATTTATCATCTGTGAAGAATCCCGGAGCGGTCTCTCCTCCTTCCCCTGACCGCAGTCCAAACACCCCCCTCTGCAGTCCATGGCTCTGATGCAAGGAGCGGCCCGGTGAATGGCCTAGACCGGCTGGCTTAGATCTTTGTCATCAGCTGATGCTCAATAAGTCTGGTCGAAAGCCTGATGGAAGCTGTCTCTTAGATCTCTATCTCTGGACCAATGATACTATCAGGCTAGGGTCAGCTGTCGGATGATGTTCTTGGCGTCCCATCAGCTGGGTGTATGTGGCGACCAGCTGATAGGCCCTCTGCCTCCTAGTTCTGGAGCAGACTGGGACAGCTTACTTTTTTCAGTAGTCAGCTGTAGTTGGTTCCCCCCCCCAGGTCCTTGGTTGTTCCCCTGATGGAACAGGCCTGCTGGAAACCGTCTCATAGATCTTTGTCTCCGGCTGATGGTAAGTAAGTAAGTAAATAAGTAAGTAAGTAAGTAAGTAAGTAAGTAAGTAAGTAAGTAAGTAAGTAAGTAAGTAAGTAAGTAAGTAAGTAAGTAAGTAAGTAAGTAAGTAAGTAAGTATTTATAAAGCACCTTTCATACATGTCATGTAGCTCAAAGTGCTGTACACAAACATCGGCATATATAACGATAAAAGCAATAAAGTCACAGTGATCAGTTAAGATCAATGTTTAAAAAACATAATAATAATAATAACGTAAAAATGAAAACAGTCATTTGCTGACCAGTTTGGGAGAACAGGTCCGCACAAACATGTCCGTTCAGTAGCAACCGGAAGTAGGAAATGCACTAAACCAATGCACTTGTACAGTAGGTAGCAATGTTAGCTCTCATAACGTTAGTGTAGTTACGTTTTTATTAGTGGTCGCGTATTGTGTGCGTATGTACCCGTTCCCTCATCTAAAGAGTTGGGTCTATAAGGCTTTTCCAAGCCTTATGGATCCATAAGGCTTTTCCAAGCCATAGCGTCTTTGTGTTATGTCTCATAACGTTAGCCAGTTAGGAAGTAGGAAATGCACTAAACCAATGCACTTGTACTTGTTTAGCAGCAACTGGAAGTAGGAAGTGCACTAGACCAATAACTAGTAGGTAGTAACGTTAGCTCTCATAACGTGCACTAAACCAATGCTAAACCAATATCTAGTAGGTAGCAATGTTAGCTCTCATAACGTGCACTAAACCAATGCACTTGTACTTGTTTAGCAGAAACCGGAAGTAGGAAGTGCACTAAACCAATGCACTTGTACAGTACGTAGCAATGTTGGCTCTCATAACGTCAGCTAGCCAGCAACTCCGGGTATAGCAGGTAGCAACGTTAGCTCTCATAACGCCAGCCAGTTAGCAGCTCCGGGTACTAAAAATAAAGCATCACATTAATAAGACAACAGTAATAAAAGTACGGCAATAGGCAAAGTACAGTAAAATAACATTTCAGTAAAAGATCAATACATACAAAAATAAAAACATAATAATAAAAAATTTCAATAAGATACTCGCTTTCCCTAAGGCATGGTACACTATTTGTAAGCTAGACTGTATAGGTACGTTTTTAATTTTCCTTTAAAAATGTGTATGGAGCTGGCGTTTCTGATGTGTGTTGGTAGTGTGTTCCATAGTTTTGGGGCATAGTTGGCAAATACCATACTTCCTATCCTCTTTTGGTTTCTGGGTGTGTCTAGTAAACCTGTAGTGGATGACCGTAGCGTTCTTGAGGGCAGATAACTAACTAGGGAAAAACAAACCCCGCGAACTTTGGAAATTACTCAATAATCAACTAGGCTGCAGTAAAAAACTTAAAACCAGATTCTCAAACATAAACATAAAGACGGACAACACGCTCATCACAGACAAGCTGGATGTAGCCAATTACTTAAACATCTTCTTCACAAACATAGCCACAACACTGGTAAACAAACTACCCTCCCACTCAGGGCATTATGGGGTAGAACACATAGTAGCATACTACAAAAACCTAGGGGTCCACAAAGACGACTTCAAACTTGAAATGGTAACAACCGATGAGGTACTCAAAAAATTGAGCGCCCTCCAACCTAACAAGGCCACTGGCCATGACAACATCCCCTCCAAATTCCTCAGAGACGCAGCAGCCGCCATCACCCCAGTCATCACACACATAATAAACCTCTCTATAAAACAGGGGCACGTCCCCAAGGACTTCAAAATTGCGAGAGTGACCCCTCTACACAAAAAGGGCAGCAAATTAGACCCAGGCAACTACCGCCCTGTTTCTATTCTTACCTCCATCTCGAAAGTCATGGAGAAAATAGTCTACGAACAGGTCGAAAAGTACCTGGCGGAAAAAAACCTAATCTACGAATTCCAATCTGGCTTCAGAACGTCCCACTCCACTGACACATGCCTCCTCTATTTGAACGACCACATCAAACAAGAGGTGGACGCTGGCAAATACTGCGGCATGGTCATGCTGGACCTACAAAAGGCCTTCGACACTGTCAATCACTCCATTCTTGTCCATTCTAATGGACAAGCTAAAAGCAATTGGTTTTGATAGCCTATCAGTGAGCTGGATGCAATCCTACCTGGAGGGGAGAGAACAGATGGTAGAGGTAAACGGTACTCTATCCCCCCCCCTCACAGTGAGCTGTGGTGTTCCACAAGGAAGCATACTAGGACCGCTACTCTTCCTAATTTATGCAAATGACATGTCGTCAGCCTGTGACTGCAACTTGTTCCTGTTTGCGGACGACTCAGCCCTGCTGGTCTCTGACAAGAACAAATTGCAGGTTGAAAAAACCCTCAGCACGGAACTAGGCAAAATCTGCATATGGCTCGCTGATAACAAACTATCATTACACATGGGCAAAACAGAGTCCATTCTCTTCGGTTCAAATAACAAACTCAGCAAGACCGACGGCTTCTCAGTTACAGTGGGTGACAATATTGTCACAAGGAAAGACGAAATTACCTACCTGGGTTCCATCCTAGAGGCAAATCTTTCCTGTGACAAAATGGCATCCAATGTAATAAAAAAAGTCAACCAACGAACTAGATTCTTGTACCGGATCTCCTCTCTGGTAAACAAGAATACCCTGAGGACTCTGGCAGGAGCACTCATTCAAGGGTACTATGACTATGCGTGCACCTCATGGTACCAAAGCACCTCAAAGGCGCTTAAAACAAAATTACAAACATCACAAAACAAACTGGTCAGACTACTACTTGACCTGAACCCCAGAACCCACCTCACCCCTGCCCACTTTGCCAACCTAGGATGGCTTAGAGTAGACGACAGAGTACAGCAACTTGCAATGGGCCTGGTCTACAAGATACACTATACGACCGGGGTGCCCATGTACATGTCAAAATACTTCCCAAAGGTCAGTGAATACCACAACCACTACACCAGAGGAAGCTCAACAAATCATGTTAAACCCAGATTCGGCTCAAACAAGGGACTAAACACGTTTCGCAATTATGCCACAACAATGTGGAACGCCCTACCCAAAGCTGTAAAGGAATGTGAATCCCTGCCCACATTCAAAACCGCCCTTAAAGAGCACCTACGGGAGGCTGCAATTCGAAACTGGCCACCGTAAATGCCCAAAACCCCCACCACCTCCTAATAG
Organism: Notolepis coatsorum; assembly: GCF_963971535.1. Taxonomy (NCBI): domain Eukaryota; kingdom Metazoa; phylum Chordata; class Actinopteri; order Aulopiformes; family Paralepididae; genus Notolepis; species Notolepis coatsorum. The sequence continues at coordinate 47,170,664 of NC_140174.1, forward strand.
ACAGTCTCCTCCCCACCGCATGTATATATTCCCTCCCCGCCGTATGTATATTCCCCTCCCACCCACCCACCCCCTCCTAATGTACAGTCCCCTCCCCATCATATGTATATACTCTGTCAGGATCTAGGGGTAACAGTACTGTATATTTGAATACCGCCTATGTCACAAATGTATCAGTACTAAATACCTATATGTCCCTATGCCATAAATGTCATGTATGTTATGTATGTCATAAATGTCTATATGAATTGAAAATGGGGGACCCTGATGGAAACAAGACAAACGTCTTTCTCAGGTCTGCATCCCCTTAACAATTGTATGTATTGAGCCGTACTGTATTGTACCCATTCTGCAATCTGTTAAATAAAGTTTTCATTCATTCATTCATGCTATGTATTTTGGGCCTTGCTCATTAAGAGCTTTATATGTCAGGAAAAGGACCTTAAAATCAATTCTATGAGTTATTGGAAGCCAGTGCAGAGTGGCTAGGACTGGAGTGATATGTTCTCTTCTCTTTGTATGAGTTAGTAATCGAGCTGCAGAGTTTTGGATAAGCTGAAGCTTCCCAATGGTTGCTTTGGGAAGACCAGTGAACAGTGCATTACAATAGTCAAGCCGGCTTGAGACAAAAGCATGAATCAGTGTCTCTGCATCCTTTTTTATTTACGAAAGTTCTTACTTTCGCTATGTTTCTTAGGTGGAAGAATGACGTTTTCATGGCCTTATTAATATGAGACTTAAAGGTCAGGTCTGAGTCCAAGATGACACCTAGGCTTGTAACCTCAGTCTTTACATAGGCTGACAGACTCCCCAGATTTTCACACAGCACCTCCCTTTTCGCTTTTGGGCCGATCAATAGGATTTCAGTCTTGCTTTCGTTTAATTTTAGGAAGTTATTGTTCATCCACTTGTTTATTGCTAACAGACAGTTTGTAATGGACTGTATGGCTGTAGTGTTATTTGGTTCTGCGGAGATATATAGTTGTGTATCATCAGCATAACTATGGAAGCATACATTGTGGTCTCGAATGATGTCCCCGAGGGGCAGCATATATAGTGAGAAGAGTAATGGACCAAGGCAGCTTCCTTGTGCAACTCCAAAGTTGCTGTCATGTTTCTTGGATACATTGTCTCCAAGCTTAACATAGAACCTTCTGGGGGGGCAGGTGGCGCCCGGAGATTACGTTCGTCACCAACACCGGGAGACACTAGGATTCGCCTGTTCGAATCCAGCTCCCGGCGTTGCTATCAGCTTGGCTGGCCTCTCACACTGATACAATTGGCTGTATCAGGGGGTGGGAAAGCTGAAGGGTGGGTCCTGGGCGTTGTGGACAGCGACCCCTACAGTTCGGTCGGGGCGCCTGCTCAGCGAGGGTTGGAACTGAGGAGAGATAGTGTGGCCTCCCACACGCTACACTCTCCCCGGTGAGAACCTGCGCGGCCAGGTTGGCCTGCCCCAGGCTGCACATGCGTCGGAGGAAAGCATGTGACAGTCTCCGGTCTCCCGGACCAACAGTAGGGGAAAGTACGCAACAACCAGGAAGGGTGGGATGGGAGAAAAATCGGGAAAAAGGAGGGGAAGAAAGATACAAAAAAAAAAAAAAACATAGAACCTTCTCCCCTTAATGTATGTTATGAGCCAATTTAGTACATGATCGGAAAAGCCAACCAGTCTTTCAAGACGACTGATCAGGATATTATGGTCAATCGTATCGAACGCTGCACTAAGGTCCAATAGGACAAGAATTGAGACTTTGCCAGCATTTGAGTTTAGCCTGAGGTCGCTAACTATTTTAGTAAGGGCAGTTTCAGTGCTGTGATTTGTTCTGAAACCTGATTGTAATTCCTCCATGATGTTATTATCTTTGAGAAAGGAGTTTATTTGTACTGAGACCATCTTTTCTAATATCTTGCTGATAAATGGAAGGTTCGATATTGGCCTATAGCTTTTTAGTTCGTTTACATCTAAGTTTGTTTTCTTTAGTAGTGGTTTTACTACAGCCATTTTAAATGCATCTGGAAAAGTGCCTGTTTGAAGCGACATATTTATGATTTCAAGGACATGATTTGAGACACTATCGAACACCCGCTTGAGAAATGCTGTTGGTATAGGATCAAGGCAGGAGGTGGCGGAATTACACTCAGAGACAATCTTACAGAGGTCAGGTTATGTAATACATGTGAATTCCCCCATAGTTATCTCAGGTGGGTTTCCACTCACAGCCAGATCTATATCAGAGGCAATGCTTGCTCTAATCAATGATATTTTTTCATTAAAGAAAACTGCGAACTCTTCACATTTTGTGGCTGATTGCTGCGGTATATGGGGGGGTGGCATGTTAATCAGCCGGTCGATGGTGGAAAAAAGTACCCTGGAGTTACCCATATTTTCTGAGATCATTTTGGAAAAATATTCCTTTCTCGCAAGTTGTATTGCCTTATTGTATGCGCCCATGGCGTCTTTGTATAAATTAAAGTGAGCTGTGAGTTTGAATTTCCTCCATTTTCGCTCGGCTATCCTACATTTTCTCTTGTTATCTTTAACATTGGTTTTATTTAACCATGGAGAGATTCTATCAGTTTTTACCTTTTTAACCTTCAGAGGGGCGACAGTATCTAACACTGTTGACAAGGTGCTGTGGAAGTTTTGCACTATCTGATTTAAGGAGGATTCACTGCATTGGTCATATGATTTCATCATACTAGAGAATTTTGCTTCAGCTCTAGCATCCAGAAGCCTTCTGTGACCTAGGAATTCGCTTCTGGTCCTATGTAATATTAGGCTTGTACCATAGAACACACAATAATGGTCAGAAATTGGAATTTGTTTTACTGATACATTCTCAATGTTTAGCCCTGTTGTTATTAGTAGGTCCAGAGTGTTGCCATGGTCAAAGAGAACTGTCTCAGTGTCTTAACCGTAACTGCAGAGTGGAACCCCGGTTCAGTAGATTAGCTGGGCAGCTGATAGGCCCTCTGCCTCCTAGATTGGAGCAACTGTAGCGGAACAGTAGATCCAGCACCTGCAGTTTCAGCTTCTCCTCTTCTTCAGCAGCGGCGGGCATTTGGACCGGCACAGGAGACTGAAGAGAGACACGCCCAGCGAGAACTCACAAAAGAAAAAGAGAGAGAGAGAAAGAAATAAAAATTCAAAACTGTCCGGTAACATTTTATACCCTAAAATAGTAAAAAGGTGTCCACTCAGGTTTGAAGTTTAGGACATTCTATACTATACCCTCAACTCAGCTCCAATGAGCAGGGCAGTTTCATAAGTCATGACAACAAAAACAAATGTCCCTTAGAGTCTCGTTGGCCAAAAAACAAACATATATATATATATATATATATAATATTGAAGCCCACACCCCACCCCACTCATACATCTGGGATGTACCAATATTGAGAAAACTACAGAAAAACCACCAAAAACAATATCTTAATCAGTGATGGGCAAGCTACTTGGAAAATGTAGCAAGCTACACTACAAGTTACTCTCGATTAAATATAGCTCAACTACAATGGAAGCTATCCCCAGAGAAATGTAGCAAGCTACACTACAAGAACATGGCAAAAATAGCTAGCTACATCGGCACTACTTTTTTTTTTTTTTTTTTACTTTGTGACCAAGTTTCCACCAAACAAATAGGCAGGAAAAAAATTCTCAGTTTGATTGTTTATTATAAAACTGAAACAAGCCCTCGGCCTGGCTTTTTGTGTCATCCTTTTAACATGAACTTGTATTATGTACAAAATCCAGGAAGGCAAGTTTAGCTGGGTGCAGCCTCTACAAAAGAAAAGAAAGAGACCATTTGGTTTTATCAGTTTTTATAGTATAGTTTGTTGATTACTTTTGATGCAGTAATGGTCTTTCTCTTTTCTATTCTATCTTTATGTATTATTTATCCCTAAACTCTGCATCTTCTGAAACCTGCCCACTTTATCAACCAAAAACACACTTCTAAAATATCTGAATTGTTTTACTTCATTTTACTAGTATTATGCTACCATGTATATAATAATAATAATAATAATAACTTTATTTGTATAGCACTTTTCATACAGAGGTTGCAGTTCAAAGTGCTTCACAACAGTAAAAAATACAGGCATAAGCGAGCATAAAAAGATAGACAGGTAGAATCACAGTGTTTCACATTAGGATCTAGCATCCCAATAGGCTCTCCGCTTACAGTTTTCAGTAACACAAATAGTAAAAATAGTTTAAAATGATTCAGTTTAAAAATAGTAAAATAAAAATAAAATAAAATAAAATAAAAATTATAAAATAGAACGGACATAAAAAATACAGGCATGAGCGAGCATAGCAAGATATGGCAATTGACAACAATGCATAAAGTTTACAGACAATCCATGCTGATTGATCTGCCATAAGCAAGTGAAAGTTTACAGACAATCCATGCTGATTGATCTGCCATAAGCAAGTGAAGACAGTCTGTTCTAACAAACCAAACTGCCATGTATTAAAGTTTACAGACAATCCATGCTGATTGATCTGCCATAAGCATAGTGTTTCTACTAACAGCCAGGACACAGTTAACCTGGTTCTACAGCCAGGACACAGTTAACCTGGTTCACATTAGGATCTAGCATCCTAATAGGCTCTCTATTCAGTAATTAAAAGTTTACAGACAATCCATGCTGATTGATCTGCCATAAGCATAAGATTAAAAGTGCTACTACAGCCAGGACACAGTTAACCTGGTTCTACAATGCTACAGCCAGGACACAGTTAACCTGGTTCTACAATGCTACAGCCAGGACACAGTTAACCTGGTTCTACTACAGCCAGGACACAGTTAACCTGGTTCTACTACAATGCTACAGCAATGCTACAGCCAGGACACAGTTAACCTGGTTCTACAATGCTACTACAGCCAGGACACAGTTAACCTGGTTCTACTACTACAGCCAGGACACAGTTAACCTGGTTCTACTACAATGCTACAGCACTAACCGACGGACATAAAAAAGAAAAAAAAAAAAACAGGCATGAGCGAGCATAGCAAATAATAAGAATAGTTTAAAATGATTCAGTTTAAAAATAGTCATCAGTAAGAAGTAAAAAGTGCAATAACCGACACATGAATTTGATAGGCAGTGTAAAAGAGTAGTCAGGGTAAGAATAAATACAAGTTGTGTCAGGATATCCCTGATGTTTCCTCTTGCCACTAGGTGGTAGCAGATATCTATCAGTGAAATGCCTGAGCAAAGAGATAGGTTTTAAGCTGTCTTTTAAAGATGTCTAGCGAGTTGGCTTCCCTGATGTTTTGGGGTAGTTTGTTCCATAGTTTTGGGGCATAGTTGATAAAGGCTGCATTACCGATCCTCTTTTGACTGCTTCTGGGAGCCTCTAGTAGTCCAGCAGCTGATGATCACAGTGTTCTTGCTGGTGTGTAATTTATTAGAGTGTTGGCGATGTAGCTAGGTCCCTGTCCATTTAGAGCTTTGTATGTAAGGAGAAGGACCTTAAAGTCAATTCTAAATGTTACAGGAAGCCAGTGTAAAGCGGCTAAGACTGGACTAATGTGCTCTCTCCTTTTGGTTCTAGTTAGCAGTCGGGCTGCAGAGTTTTGGATTAGCTGAAGCCTCTCTGTGGTTTTCTTAGGGAGACCTGTGAAAAGTGCATTACAGTAGTCTAACCGGCTAGATATGAATGCATGAATTAGCTTCTCAGCATCGTTCTGATTAATAAATGGTCGTACTTTTGCTATATTTCTGAGATGGAAGAACGATGTTTTCGTCACTTTGCTAATATGAGAATTGAAGTTCAGTTCTGAATCTATGACAACCCCAAGACTAGTGACCTCAGATTTGATCCAAGGGGTTAGTCCCCCCAGGTTCTTTATTAATGTTTCTTTTTTAGTTTTGGAGCCGATAATTAGAATTTCAGTTTTGTTCTCGTTTAGTTTCAGGAAGTTCTTACTCATCCATTTATTTATTGCCAGTAAGCAGTCTGTAATGGAGCTAATCGCTGTATCATTTGGTTCAGCAGATATGTACAGTTGTGTATCATCCGCATAGCTATGGAAATCTACATTATGTTCTCTGATGATATCACCCAGCGGTAACATGTAAAGGGAGAAGAGTAAAGGACCTAAGCAACTCCCTTGTGCAACTCCATAGTTGTTGTCGTATATATCAGACATGTGATCTCCTAGTTTAACATAGAATTTCCTCCCTCTGATGTATGTTTTAAACCAGCCTAGCACATGGTCTGAGAAACTGACATGGTTTTCAAGACGATCGATTAGAATATCGTGATCAATTGTATCAAATGCTGCACTGAGATCTAACAGGATAAGGATGGAGATCTTATTCTCGTCAGAGTTTAGTCTGAGGTCACTGATTATTTTGGTGAGGGCAGTTTCAGTGCTATGATATTTTCTGAATCCTGACTGAAATTCTTCTAAGATGTTGTTTTCTTCAAGAAAGGAATTTATTTGAACTGAAACTATCTTTTCAAGTACTTTACTAATGAATGGTAGGTTGGATATTGGACGATAATTTGCCATTTCATTACTATCCAAGTTAGGTTTTTTTAGTAATGGCTTTACAACTGCTGTTTTAAAGGCATCCGGGAAAATACCAGTCCTAAGGGAAGTGTTTATGATATCTAGCACAGGGCTTGAAACACTATTAAATACCCGTTTGAAGAAAGCTGTAGGTATAGGGTCAATGTCTGAGGTGGAGGAGTTACATTCTGAGACAGTTTTGCAGAGTACATCTAATGTGATGCATGTAAAACTTCTCATGGTTACATTGCACGGTTTGCCGCAATCAACTTTATTTCCATCATGAGTAATGCTGGCCCTGATCAAGGTTATTTTGTTGTTAAAGAATAGTGCAAGTTCTTCACACTTAACCGTTGATGACTGAGGAGGTGTAGGGGCAGTGTTGAGTAGTACATTAATAGTGGAAAAGAGGATTCTGGAGTTTCCAGCATTTTCTGTAATGATTTTAGAGAAGTAATCTTTCCTTGCTAAGCGGATGGTTTTATTATAAGCAGTTAAAGCATCTTTGTATATATCACAGCATATGGTGGTTTTTGTTTTTCTCCATTTTTTATACTACTACCAACTATGCTAATATGTCTATACTACTACAGTATGTACTCAGAGTATAACACAAGCTTGACACTGACAAACAATACTACTTATCCTTGGCTGCTAGATATGTACCACTCCTACTGACTTGTTGTACACAATTTGTAAGTTGCTTTGAATGAAAGTGTCAGCTAAATGACCAAATGTATTTAAATATGTAACTCACAAAACATTCCATGGCCCCAAAATCATGTGGGGACCCCCCCTGGGGGTCCTGTCCCACAGGTTGAGAACCACTGCTTTTCCCTCTTTTTTTCTTTTCTCCACCCCAATAATATTGTTCATTTTCTGCCTACAGTGAAACATCATGATAGCAGCTATCTTAGTTAAAGCTGTTGACAAAGTGTACTGACTTGTGTGCTGTTTGGGAACAGTTAATTTTCATCAGCTCACCTGAATGTGTTCTCAAGTTAGTGCTGGACGTGTTGAGAGAGCAGCATATGTTTTAGCTGTTTTTTCAGTCAAACTCATAAATGTGTCCCAGATAGGGCCATGGAGAGTCCCGAAAGTAGCGTGTAACGTTTCTCGTCGCTACGTTACTACTTCGTTCTATAAATAGCTCCGCTACAGAGATCGCTACACTGGTTAAAAAGTAGCGAGCTACCAGCACGCTACTGAGAATTGTAGTTAAGCTATGTAGCGTCGCTACTTGTAGCTAGCTACTGCCCATCACTGATCTTAATATACCCAAAACAAATAGCTCTGCATTTTGTTATGAGAGTTGGTTGTTAGTTGTCACAGACAAAACACGCTCCCTGTAGGCCATGCTAGAGAATTTATGCCAGTAAGCTGGTTTATCATAAAATGGAGTAACGGAATATGTGAAATGTAATGGTAGGCATGTCTAAGAACATATCTTCCCATATTATGTAATATAACTGTTTGATTATGACACATTCTCAGTGACTCGATGTGGGCTGACAGTGGGTAATGTACAAGTTAACATCTTTTGCAGTTAACATCTTCTGCTTTGAAGTCAAATAACAATTCCACAACGCAATGGCTCCTATACAAATAATCCCCCGATTCTTGAAAACATAACCTCTTCTTTTTTAGATCTGTTATTTCTATCAATTAACCTTGCAACCCTTCTTGGAATCTTTTACCAATCTTGATCATCTTGATAGTAAATGATGTCTACTCGTTGAGTGCATTTAAAGAGTTTCATTGTCTCTTGCAAAGTGGAAAAAGCAAAGTAATACATAGACTCTGTGTTTAACTGTAACCTAAACAAAAGGACAAGTGCTACAAAGTAAACCTGAAAAGTGTTTGAGCTTAGACGTCCAATCTGAAATTCAACAGGTTTTAAATAGTCAGCCATACTATTGTTGGAATACGTAATGTACATTTCATAATTAAACCTTTTTAATTAACTGCACCTCATCTCTCTGTGCAATTCTTATTTAACCCATTCAAATAACTGCACCTCCTCTCTCTGTGCAATTCTTATTTAATCCATTGTATGATTAAACTCTATTTAATTAACCTGTATATCTAATATTATTATTATTATAATAATCCACTCTCTGTGCTCCAGTGGATTCTCTAACTTGAATCACTCCCCCACTCCGCCACTAGATGGTAGTCCAGACCTATCTTCAAAAAATGTGCCTGCATTATCCCACTGTCCCCCCTAGATGGTGGCAAACTCAGTCTAGAGTATTTTAGCTGACGTCACTCTCTGACTCTTATCTGTTGTTATCTCCTCGTGGCTCACGGCCATCTTGTCTCATCCTCCTCATCTTGTCTCGGTGCAAATGGCTACTCTCTCAAATCAAACGGCCGCTGCCCTTCCATCCAAGGCCTAAAAACACAGCTGTTTTCCTCTCTTTCCTATCCATATCAGGGGACGCTTCTCCTGGACTAAACTCTTGCTTATCGGACATAATACACACTTTAAGGTAAACACCCAATCGACTTTCCTCCCGTCACGACAAATTCCGGCCGTCTTGAGACCACAGCGACCAGTTTAAGGTGGGCCGTCTCAGGCGACAGTCTTGTCATAACAATCCCACCATAACAATTTTTCAGTCTGGTTCAGCATTCCCCCCCACTCCTCATCTCGCATTTACACTCCCAAAACCAAAACCGTGCAGCCTGCCTCGTTTGTTTTTCACCCTGTAGATAAAAACCCTCGATTTTCAAAACACCATGGCTCTCTGCTCATATTATTACAGCTGGCTTCTCTGTCGCTACTTATTTACTGTGTCTCATCTCGCCATAGCAACGACAGGCCCCTTCTGGTTGTCATGTGCTGCTGCCATGACAACAGCCTTAACCTTTACCCACATTAAAACGCAGTTTCTACTGTCCAATCCCTCTCCGCGCTGCTGTCTCTGCCTAGCTTATCTCTTGTTGATGTGCTGTGGAATTCAAAACATTCTGCTCTACTAACGCGGCCTGCCTCTGAAAACACTGGTTCCACCACCGTCTAACCCGTGATGATACATTGAAAAAAACCCGATATCTCTCATTGGCAAATTACCTGTCTATCACTCTTTTAATAACGACCAAAAGGCCGTGATTATAGTCTGATTACTCAGAAGCAAGCTCCCGCAGGGTTTTTGCTACTCGTGTCCATGTCTGTATCACGACTAATGCTGGCCCTTATTGAAGTTATTTTGTTATTGAAGAATAATGCTAGTTCTTCACATTTTGATGCAGATGACTGTATGACAGTCTTCTGGGTGCAGTTCCCTTTCTCACAATGAAAAAGAGTTGGGGCCTCATGGACAAAGTTACATGTCTAAATCGTTATCACGGCATGCTTTTATGGTCAATGTAATGTATTTAGCGTATGCTTGAAATAACATCTAATGCCTGAAGCTGCTTTCCCATATTCTCCCTCCTCTGTGATTCCACTGCGCTGCTGTAGACACTGACCTTGTGATGATGTGACTAATCAGCTGTTGATGTTAACCAGCACAGCCTCCCCTGCAACACACTCTCTGACTGCCAGCGCTATATTAGACCACTATTCTTCCACCGCTCAAACGGTCATCCCCCCCTATATATATATATACCTTATCTATCTCTATCTTATATATTCATATATAAATCATCAATAAGGTTTTCAACCTATCTCTTCTTTCTGTAAATTATTATCAGGATTATTATCAAAGGGCCAATACAGGAAATAGAGTAGTCACCTTCCATGACAGTTTTGTAAAGCTCAGTTGATATAACGCAAGCAAATTGTCCTGTAATTTGTTACTGAAGAATAATGCTGTTCTTCATATTTTGATGCAATGGGTGGAGTGCAGTGTATATACTCTGTGATAATCATAGAAAAACAGTTCTTTCTTGCCACTCGTACTCGTGATCCTCCTGTCATTCTTGTCTCTATGTGGCTTCTTGTTTTCATTCCTGTGCCTGATAAGATAGGCTCCCTCACTTAAACAAATGAAAAATAGAATTAACTCTTAAAACACTGCCTTTCTACAGGGCGGCTACGTGGCGTAGTGGGCAAGGCGCTCACCATGAAATGCTGGAGACGCTGGGCTCGTCAGTTCGAGCCCAGCGCTCCACATTTGCTTTCAGTTTAGCTGGTCGTCCGTACTAATACACATTGGCCGTATTAGGGGGTGGGAAACTGATGGGTGGGGATCGGGCATTGTGGACAGCGACTCCTACAGGTCGGTTGGTGCGCCTGCGCAGTAGAATCAGGAAGTGTCGGGGGCAGCGTGAGCCTCCCACGCGTTACTCCTCGCCACTGAGAGATCGAGCTGCGCAGGTGAAAAGATGCGACTGCTGTTACCTCAAGTACCGGAGGGGACTTGTGCTATATGACTTAGTCCACATTGCAGCCGGCTTGTGGGAGGCAAGAAACAGCGTCCGTGACAGGGGAGGGTTGAATTGGATGATACGAAATTGGGATGGGAGAAAATATAGAAAATGGGAGAAAAAGTTGATAAAAAAAAAAAAACACTGCCTTTCTTCACCGGCCCACAAACTGCCTCTCTTTGTCAGTGTTCCCTCTCGCCTTTTTAAAAGAGGTTTTTGTCAGTTGGCTCTTTTATTCTTGTTTTGGTGCATGCTTGTTTAAGTTTTAGGAATTTTTCCAACTTCTTTTAAACACGCTATAGTACAGCCGCTAATTCTGGTGATAGCTACCTCATATTAATTCTGGTGATAGTTACCTCATATTAATTCTGGTGATACTACCTCATATTCATTCTGGGGATAACTATCACCCTAATGATGCTGGTACTGGTAATCATACTGCTTAGTATAAGTACATGGGGTTCCTGTTAAATATACTGCTTAGTATAAGTACATGGTGTTACTATTAAATATACGGCAAACTGTATTTTAGGACCCTTTCTCGCTTCTTTTCAAGCCCCCTTCTCTGGGGGTGCTCCAGTAGCACACCATGTACCGCGCTGCGTCGTGGAATACCGTGCTGCGTCACGGACCTGGTTGACTCCGAGTTCGATTCCCGGGCTCGCCGTCATTTGCCGAATGTCTTCCCCTGCTCTCTCTCCCGTTTCACCCTACATCTGTCGGTCAAGCTTGACCAGAAAAGCGATAAATGCTAAAAAATGAAGTTTAAAAAAAAAAAAGCCCCCTTCTCTGAACTGAACAACTACATGATGCCTCTCATGTATGAGTTTTCCTGTGTTTCTTCAGACTTCCATTCTGACTGAACCCTTTACCACAAACTGAACAACTAGATGTTCTCTCCCCTGTATGAGTTCTTGTGTGTGCCTTCAGATTTCTTTTATGACTGAACCCTTTCCCACAAACTGAACAACTAAATTGTTTCTCTCTTGTATGAGTTATCATGTGTGTCTTCAGATCTCCCTATGTAGAATTTTATTGGCGCATACACAAAGCATGATAATAAAGGTGCAATCTTGTGGGATAAATTTGACAATCAACCCAAAACCAGCAGCATAATCACTGATTATTACACAAGGACTTTTTGACTTTTACTCAGAAGTGTGTCTTACTAGTTATGCTATACTGGCCAGTATGACTTACTGCCATAGTGTCTTTATACCTGTACCACTGTACATGTTAATACTATACTCTGTACATACATCTGACCAGCACCATTACTCAGTAGTATCTAATGTATATTTCCTAACCAGTTTAATCACCTGTACATTGTATATTACTACTGCACTTTACTGTTACATCTACACTCTGTTTGCCACATTTATTCCCACTGTACTGTATTTGTGCTGTATAATGACAATACATTTGACTCTAATCTAATATCACCAACCTACACCCAGGCTTTCCCTTCTGTTTGCCTGTCTGTCTAGATATTAGAGGGTGCATGTTTCAGTCGGGTTTTAGACCTCATCATAGTACTGAGACTGCTCTTTTAAAAATGTTCAATGACATTATTTTAACTGTGGACTCTGGGTGTGATGCCATTATGGTAACATTGGATTTGACCGCTTTCTCAGATTTTGAGACGGTACCCATACTTTCACTTAAGTATAATTTCTGGGTACTTTTTACACCCCAGGTAGGATAGTTCTATGAATTGATCACAGACACTATAGACCTCTCACTATAGACCTCTCTCTATAGACTCACTATAGACTCTCACTATAGACCTCTCTCTATAGACTCACTATAGACTCTCTCACTATAGACCTCTCTCCATAGACCTCTCACTATAAACCTCTCGCTATAGACTCTCTCACTATAGACCTCTCTCTATAGACTCTCTCACTATAGACCTCTCTCTATAGACTCTCTCATTATAGACCTCTCACTATAGACCTCTCACTATAGACCTCTCACTATAGACCTCTCTCTCTATAGACCTCTCACTATAGACCTCTCTCTATAGACCTCTCACTATAGACTCTCTCACTATAGACCTCTCACTATAGACCTATCTCTATAGACCTCTCATTATAGACCTCTCACTATAGACCTCTCACTATAGACCTCTCTCTCTATAGACCTCTCACAGAAATATTGATGAGTATTTTGGTGGCTGGTACAATGTGATGATGAGCAAAAACAGTCCAGCTCTTTAGTTCAATAACAAGATACTAGAATGATGTAAATTCACCCATGCCAATGTCATCACATACAAACGATGCAGATAAAATAGCGAATTGTTTATCCCCTTTCACAGCGTGCGTGCATGTAAACATGTGTGTGTGTGTGTCATATACTCTGCCTGCCAATCCTCATGTCGATGCCTCCCCGCAGTGCCGTCCAGTCAAATGCGCTGATGGCTCTGTCCCACCTTGCAACTCTGCCCTCCATTGCGCCTTTTTCCGCATACAAAACAAGCACCAGCTGATGGTGGTGGTGGTGGTATACGAGGCTAACCTCCTCGCTTCGGAGTTGGTGGTCGTCTGCGAGGCAGTTGACGTGGCGGGAGGGCCGGGGACACACACGGGAAAGCATCGAGGCCAGAGTCCACTGCAAGCCCCGAACACACCGCGTGGGGAAAGAGAAAGAGAACAAAGTGTCAGGTTCTTCACAACCTCCATTTTAACACGCTTCTTTTCTCTTCACAGACAAAAACAAAACAAAACCAAATAAAAAATAATATGCGGCAAACAAAAATAGTTTCCTCTAAACATTTGGGGAAAAAACTCTATAGCAGCGTACACGCACAGACGCCCTTATCTTAGTTTCATCTAGAAACAACTGCAGTTTGACCAGATAAGGTGTTTAGAAACTAAGTCACACAAGAAAAACAACTGTCCTCTCTCTATGGCATCTCTCACACACTGTCATCTTCCCGCCTCTTTGTGAAAAAATCAATAAAAACAGATCAGTGTCTAAACAGATATTAAACGCTCTTATTTCGGGACTGACCTAAGTAATTTAAAATGTCTCACGCACGGTCATCTTCCCGCCTCCTTGTGAGAGAAAATAAATAAAAAACAGATATTAAAACCTAGCCCACGCCATAATTTCTGGACTATTGCATGACTTAAGTAATTTCCAACATACTCATAGTACACTTTGCACACGCCTATTATTTCGGATACAAATGTAATTCTCGCCTAATATCGGAACCTACCTTTAAATCCCAAGTGTTCAGAGGAAAACCGAGAGGGTAACACACAAAAAGAAAAACAATACCATGTTTTAGTGTTAGTCCCCATCTGGACCCAGAAACTCAACAACTCTAACAATACTATGTTCTAGTGTTAGACACCATCTGGACCCAGAAACTCAACAACTCTCCGCCCAAATCAAACTCCTGCACGCATCCACATGGGAAAATCTGCCAGAGCTGACAAGACAGTCGGTAGACAGGGGTCCTCTCTCTCCTGTCCTTTTCACGGAGGATTTGAGGCGAGGGAAAATAGTACTCCCCCGGATTGCTCGTCGACAATGCACCACTCTGTGTCATCCACTGTCTGGTCAATCTAGACACCCTAATCTAATTGTAACATAACTACTTATAGATTCAAAAACAAAAACGCTTTAAACAGAATGTCAACAGCTCACCGAATGTTTCCCACGCGTTCCCAAGGTTCAAGCCGGAGGTGACAGCCAAACGGACGGCGCAGACGGTCCTCTCCCCCCCCCAGTGCGCGGAGGAGGTCGAGACAGGGCAGCGCTTCCCTGGAATCCCAAGATTCACCCTGTCTGCAGAGTCCGTCCCGCGGCCACCTCGACACCCATCGGTTTAAAATATGATAAAACTAGTTAAAAAAATATCCCATAAACATCACTCGTCGCCATCTGTAATGGGAAATATTAAAGGACTAAACTAAAGAAAGTTTATTTCACCGTGGCCACAATGAAAGGACAGTTTACAGTCAGAGACAACATGTTAACACATTAGCGTCTGGCCATAGACTGACCTAGAGTTCTATTCAGACATATGTTAAATACACAGTTGTCAGACGTAACATAATATCAGATATGATGATGAAGGTAAACAAAAATGGTTCTCAGTCACTGGAAGCAACAACAATTTTGTTATGGCTGGGGAGATGTTGGAGTCTTCTTAAAGAGACATACACACATTAACCAGTCAAGCTGGTGTTGTGGAAAGGTTGTTTAACACAGCAGGAGACGATATTTCCAATTGTAACAAATAGGTAATTTATTTAAGAAAAGAAGTTCTTTAACAGCAAGAGCTATGGGTCAAAGAGGATCGCCACAGCTTGAACAAAAACACTCTGTCCTGGATCCCTTTGCCTGTCCCTAAATCCCCTCTCAGTCCTGCCCCCCCATGACAGATATGATGACGTATCACATCATGTCAGATCTGACATGACGTACATTAAGATGATACGTAGATTTAACATCGGAGAGAGAGAGAACATGAAGAGAGATAAGCAAGATATGATATCCACACACGATATGATGTAAAACATTAAGAACATCGAAGAGAGAGTGAGATGTGTGTGTGTGTGTGTGTGTTTGTGTGTGTGTGTGTGTATGTGTGTGTGTGTCTGTGTGTGTGTGCGTCTGTGTACAGACGTGTGTATTGTATGTGTGTATTGTGTGTGTGTGTCTGTGTGTGTGCGTCTGTGTACAGACGTGTGTGTATTGTATGTGTGTATTGTGACACAGGGAATGTGTGTGTGTGTCGGTGTGTATGTCTGTGCTGTGTGTGTGTGTGTGTGTGTCTGTGTGACTGTGTGTGTCTGTGTGTGTGTGCTGTGTCTGTGTGTGTGCTGTGTGTGTGTGTGCTGTGTCTGTGTGTGTGTGCTGTGTATGTATGAAAGAGAGAAAAGACACAAGATTAGAGCACACGATATGATGTACTGAAATGTCCATCTGCTATCTTGAGGCTGTTTTAAGAACATCAGCCAGACTGTCGCCCTAGTGTCTTTGAGCCCTGCTAGTTGACCTATATTAAACTAGTCAAGACTAACCCCTTTCCTACCTCCACCCTCGTATACACATTTTCCACAACACTGGTCACACTGAAAGTCACGCTGTATAACATATCATCTCAACACAGATCTATAGGACATGATAATATATTCCACGACAGTGGCTTCTCAGCTCTGGTCCAGCTGAAGACAAAGCAGAGGAACAGATTGGAGATTGAGCATGACCTCAGAGTTGCTTTGTCTACCATCACCCCAGACTTTGAGACTCTTGTCAGGAGCAAACAACATCCCCAGTTATCCCATTAGTTCCCTGGGATGTTAAGCTAAGAAGTCTGCTAAGAAGGATATATTATTTATTATTATTATTATTATTATTATTATTATTATTATTATTATTATTATTATTATTATTATTATTATTATTATTATTATTATTATTATTATTATTATTATTATTATTATTATTATTATTATTATTATTATTTTATTTCATTTCATTGTGTTTTTAGCCCTAGTTGCACTTTTGTTGCAACCCCAGTTATCCCATTAGTTCCCCCAAATTTACTGTAGGTCTGTTATGTTAAGCTAAGAAGTCTGCTAAGAAGCATAATTATTTATTATTATTGTTTTATTTCATTGGGTTTTTTAGCCCTAGTTGCACTTTTGTTGCACTTTTTTGTGTTTATTTCATGTTTTTAACAGTGCATGAAAGATTGTGTATTACTGCAAAAAACTCCTTTGAAATAAATCATAGTGGTTAAAAAATGTGGGTTGTGAGGCCATGTTTAGACGGAAACGCTCGTGGGTGAATCCGGCAAAATATTTTTTCGGATGTGCCTTTTATTCATACGGCAACAGCGTTTTTGCGGGGAGAATCAGGTCCAGCGTAGTGTTAGGGGTCGGGGGGGGGGGGGGGTAGTATGAGAGGTAGGAGGGAGGAAATAGTGTGGATGAGGTTGAGACTAGGGCACTGTGGGTTTAATAAAACCCTGAAGCTGGTTGGGAAGCATCAGAGTGGGCTCTGTGAGGTGTGTGAGGAGGAGGAGGAATCAGTGGGGCATGTACTGATGGAGTGTAGGGCTTATGCTGTACAGAGGAGGGAGATAATATAATAATGCAAGACCTCTTTAGGGGGGTCTTTATTCGGCATGCAATGAACTGGACATGCAATTGGAGCGGCACACACACACCGGGATACACACACACACATGCATTGTCTTTCCTCAGTTGCCGATGCGATTGAGTCTCTGCGCTTGACCCATCCCGTTGTCCTTCCCCCCATGGGCAGCCGGGAGCAGATAGGGCGTCAACGTGAGCCGCGCTCCGGGGACCAATCCAAGTGCTCCTGTCCGTCTTCGTCAAGGACACCACAGCGTTAGCGATCTGTTGTTGTGCATGTTTTTCCATTGGGTTTATCTTATCGGGGGGGAAACCCTTGCGAGCATGGGGAGAACATGCAAACTCCACACAGAAAGGCCTAGGAGATACCCCACCTGGGTACCTGGCATCATGGAAACCTGGTCCCCAAGCGGGAATCGAACCCTGGACCTTCTTGCTGTGAGGCGACAGTGTTAACCACTACACCACCGT
This sequence comes from Notolepis coatsorum, assembly GCF_963971535.1. Lineage (NCBI taxonomy): Eukaryota > Metazoa > Chordata > Actinopteri > Aulopiformes > Paralepididae > Notolepis > Notolepis coatsorum. Next base: position 47,188,158 of record NC_140174.1, read on the forward strand.
GCCGTGGAGGGAAGGTTGAGGGAGATGGGGGTTGGGGATGACGGAAATACTGAGTGGGGGAGGGGGAGATAAGGCGAAGGTGGTGATGGGGGTTTTGAGAAGTGTGGGGGGGTGTGAGGGAAAGGGTCAGAGTTGGAATTTAGATAGAAAAGCTGAAATACACGTGATGCATAGAGTGTGGGGTATATAGTATAGTGTAGATGGAGGTTGACGGGGATGGGGAATAGTGTGGTTGTAGGAAGTTGTTTTGTATGATTGATTGATTGATTGATTGAAAACTTTATTAACAGATTGCAGAATGGGTACAGTACAGTACAGCTCAATACATACAATTGTTAAGGGGATGCAGACCAGAGAAAGACTTTCGTCTTGTTTACATCAGGGTCCCCCATTTTCAATTCATCGTAACATATATGACATACATGACATACAGATAGACAGTACTGCTACATCTATACATTCATGACATACCAGATTTGCAATTACAGTACTGTTTGTGATACAAAAAGAGTCCAGAAAAAAAAGAGTATATACATTTGACGTAGAAACTGTACATTGGATTGGGTAGGTGGGGGTGGGGGGGGACTGTACATTGGAGGTGGTTGGGTGGGTGGGGGGGGGGGGTTGGGTAGGAGTGGGGGGGGGGGGGGTTGGGTAGGAGGGGTGGGTGGGGGACACTGTACAACTGTACAAACAAAACTGTACATTGGATTATTGACAAGACCATACTTGGTAATTTACTGTACATTGGAGGGGGTTGTGTTCGGACATTTACAGGGGCCAGTTTCGAGTTGCAGTCTCCCTTAGGTGTAGGTTAGGTAGTTAGTGTCAGGGTTAGAGAGGGGAGCCTGGAGACTGACCCGATCCCCGGGTCGATAGGTGGCAGTAATGCCCCAAACAGTTGGTGGCCGACGGTTAGCGGGGCTCCGTCGTCTCGAGTCGACTACACTTTTACAGCCTCGTCTGCACGAAGAATTCCCTCCCAAAATACTAGTCTAGGGAGTTCGTACATATTTACATTTACATTTACATTTAGTCATTTAGCTGACGCTTTTATCCAAAGCGACTTACAAGTTCTGTACGACAAGCCATCAGGAAGGGCACAACTCTATCAGCTGAGCAACAATGTTCATCAAAGTGTTGAGTGCTACAGTGTAGGTTAGTTTATTAGGACAAGTGCATGACAGTACGGTTAGTTAGGGTTCGATTTTTTTTTTATTGTTTTTTTTTTTTTAATTCAGATAATGGTTGAAGAAGTGCGTCTTTAGTCGACGGCGAAAGATTGGACGTGATTCGGCTGTCCTAACTGGGGTGGGTAGTTCATTCCACCATTGTGGGGCAAGGACTGAGAATAGGCGACTTCTCTTTGATGACCCTCCCGGAGCTTGGATAGGAGTAGGTCTGAGGCGGCCAGAAGATGCAGAGCGTAGGGGTCTTGAGGGTGTGTAGTTAGAGACCATTGACCGGAGGTAGGCGGGAGCGGTTCCCTTTGCCGCACGGTATGCTAGGTCGAGGGCCTTGAAGCGGATTCGTGCAGCAATGGGGAGCCAGTGCAGGTCCCTAAGAAGTGGGGTGACATGGGCCGACTTCGGTAGGTTTGAGATCAGGCGGGCCGCTGCGTTCTGAATGAGTTGAAGAGGCTTAGTGGCAGTGGCCGGGAGGCCAGCGAGCAGTGCATTGCAGTAGTCGAGGCGGGAGATGACTGTTGATTGGACGAGGAGTTGGGTGGCTTCTTTTGTCAGGAAGGGGCGGATCCTTCTGACGTTGCTCAGGAGGAATCGGCAGGTTCTGGTCGTCGCTGCGATGTGAGCAGAGAAGTTCAACTGGTCGTCGAGGACAACACCAAGGTTCTTGGCGGTCGGGGACGCAGTCACAGCTGCATTCTCGACTGTGATTGAAAGGTCGGTTAGGGGGGAGGATTTGGCCGGCAGGTGGAGCAATTCTGTTTTGCTTAGGTTCAGTTTGAGGTGGTTGGACGTCATCCAGGCTGAGATGTCGGACAGACAGGCCGAGATCCGCTCAGAGACGTGGATATCTGAGGGAGGGAAGGAGAGGAAGAGTTGAGTATCGTCGGCATAACAATGGTAGGAGAAGCCATGAGACGTGATAATGTTACCCAGTGATTTAGTGTAGAGGGAGAAGAGAAGGGGTCCTAAAACCGAGCCCTGGGGGACACCCGTCCGCAGGGGGCGGGTGGCCGACAGGGTCCCTCTCCATGACACTTGGTAGGAGCGGTCATTGAGGTATGATGACAGCCATGTCAGCGCAGAGCCAGCCACTCCCATTCCTGCGAGGGCCGCAAGGAGGATCTGGTGGTTGACTGTGTCGAAGGCTGCAGATAGATCTAGGAGAATCAGGACAGAGGAGAGGCCTTTCGCTTTTGCTAAGTGAAGTGCCTCTGTGACCGCAATGAGGGCTGTCTCTGTGGAGTGACCAGTCCTGAAGCCTGACTGATAAGGGTCTAGGAGGTCATTCTGTAAGAGATAAGCAGTAAGTTGGTTGGATACAGCACGTTCAAGTGTTTTAGAAAGGAAGGAGAGAAGAGAGACAGGACGGTAGTTGCCTATGACGGTAGGGTTCAGGGTTGGTTTTTTTATGAGCGGCGTGACTCTGGCTTGTTTTAGGGAGGTGGGGACCACCCCCGAGTTGAGTGAGGAGTTGATGGTTGCAGTTAGGAATGGGAGGATGTCTGGTGCTATGGTCTGGAGGAGTGGGGAGGGTAGCTGGTCCAGCTGGCAAGTAGTCGGACGGTTCGACGTTACCAGTGTCAGGGTCTCTGCTTCTGTAATGGGAGAGAAAGATGACAGAGTGAAGGATGAGGTTCTCGATTCAGCATTTGGAATGGGTGGGGGTTGGGAGAAGGAGCTGCGGATGTTCTCCACTTTTTCCTCAAAGAAGATCGCAAAGTCTTCGGCAGAGAAAGATGAGGGAGGGGGGGGTGGGGGGGAGTGAGGAGGGAGGACATGGTAGCATGCAGTTTGCAAAGATTCTTGGCAGAGGCCTCGATCCTATGGTGGAAGAAAGAAGCTTTGGCATTAGTGATGGTTTTGGAGAATGTTAACAAGAGGTTGTGATATGTGTCGATGTCAGCAGTGAGGCGTGACTTTCTATACTTCCTTTCAGCTGCTCTCAGGACCTGTCTTTGTTCTCTCACTGGATCTGTCAGCCATGGACTGGGTGGGGAACGGCGGGCAGGTTTCTCAACGAGGGGACAGAGCTTGTTGAAGGAGGTTGCAAGGGCTGAAAGGAGGGTGGAGGTTGCCATCTCTGTGGAGAGAGCAGAGAAGGTGTCACTCAAAGGTAGAGCGGATAGTATGTCAGAGGAGAGGGTGGAGGGGGATAGGGAGGGCAGGTTGCGTCTGAGTGAGACTGTTTGAGTTGGGGTGAAGACCTTTCGGTTAAGCATGAGAGTTAGTGAGAAGGATATGAAGGAATGGTCAGATACATGTAGGGGAGTTACCGTGGTGTTAATGATGCTGGAGTTACGGGAAAATATGAGATCCAAGGAGTTGCCTGCTTTGTGGGTGGGAGGCATGGCAGTGGGAGTCAGGTCAAACGATTGTAGGAGGGAGACTACTATGACTGACTGAGATGAGTCAGGCAGGTTGAAGTCGCCCAATAGAAGGAGAGGGGTACCATCTTCCGGTAAGGAGCTAAGAAGCATGTCCAGCTCATCTGTGAAGTGATCGAGTGTACCTGGAGAGCGGTAGAGTGTAACAATGGTGAGATTGAAAGGATTAGAGACAGATACTGCATGACATATAGCCAAGTCATGTAGAAAGAGGAAGAGATGTGCTGTAGCGGGGAGCATGATTATGGGAAATGTGGAGAGGGAGTGGAGCCAAAGTGCTGTAATTGTGGTAAGGAGCATAATGTTGCGTATTGGGGTTGTGAGGTGATGAAACGAGAGGTGGTGGTTCAACAGGTGAGAATGAAAGGCAAAATCTCATATGCAGAGGCAGCTATAGGACAGGGAATTAAGCAAGATAAGGAACAGGGGTTTAAAAAAGGGCATTTGGGGCGGTCAGGTGGCGTAGCGGAGATTGCGTTCGTCACCAACGCTGGAGACGCTGGGTTCGCGTGTTAGAATCCAGCTCCTGGCGTTGTCACCAGCTTGGCTGGCCGTTCACACTAATACAATTGGCAGTATTAGGGGGTGTGGAAAGCTGGCGGGTGGGTCCTGGGCGTTGTGGACAGCGACCCCTACAGTTCGGTCGGGGCGCCTGCTCAGCGAGGGTAGGATCTGGAGAGAGGTAGTGCGGCCTCCCACACATTACACTCTCCCAGTGAGAATCTGCGCGGCCAGGCTGGCTGCCGGCTGGCTGCCGGCTGGCTGCACATGCGTCGGAGGAAAGCATGTGACAGTCTCCGGCCTCTCGGACCAACAGTAGGGCAAAGTGCGCAACAACCAGGAAGGGGGTTGGGAATTGGCATAACGACTAACAGTGGGATGGGAGAAAAATCTGAAAAAGGAGGGGGGAAAAGAGAATAAAAAAAAAAAAAAAAAAAAAAGGGCATTTGTCAGTAAAGGTAGTACAGGAGGATAAAGAGAGGGTGTGGTAGGATAAGTTGAATGTTGTGGCAGGAGTGGTTAATGCAACAGCTTTGGTTAAGAGTAAAACGGAAAGGATCAAGTTAATTGTTAAAGTGACAGTACAACACGTGGGTATGAAGGGTCTGACATGTAGTGCTGTGACAAACTGTCAAAAAGGGCTTTAGTTTTTGAGATACCCCTACTGGAGGTAGAACAAAACACAAGAATGTTTTTCCTCATCTCTAAGGTCTCCCATATATGAAATGGACTCTTGTATAAAAATATTTTACTGCAAAACTTGTTAAATTGATAGATATTGTTATACACCCCCAAAGGAAAAAAGAACCAAAATATAGCCTGGCCGTATGGGAGTTGAGACATATAAACTCATGTAGATTAATAATACAAGCTCCAAGAGCTTTCAAATTTGACATGCTAGCAGTCAGACAGTTGCTTAACCTAATAGAAAAACCTGGATGTGAATATCTTTATGCATGTAGGAAATATATACCTATGTACACATACTTAAAATAAGCGGAAATGTAAAAAATGAATATCTATGCAGAATGTTCTCATTTACTTTGTAGTAGCTCTGCCATGGCTTGTCATGAGAAAGGTGTGGTTGTGCTGAATCCAGCAATACCACATGTGTAAATATAGCATGCATGGTCAGGGAGTTACATCAGTAAATGTATGAGGTGTCCTAAATGAAAGAAAATTAAACATTGACATAATGAAGTCTTCAGTCCAAAGCCCATTATCAGTGGTGAGAAGCATGTTGACAAATTCAATGTTACTGCAAAGTAAAGTCACTTGAGGTAATGTTCTGGTCTATAATATTAATATATTTATGATACATATAATATACATATGCTGTATTCACTGTACACACATGACTGTGTGGCCAGGTTCAGCTCTAACTCCATAGTGAAGTTTGCTGACGACACTGTGGTGGTGGGGCTGATCTCTAACAATGACAAGAAGGCCTATCGGGAGGAGGTTGATGAACTGGCACGCTGGTGCCGGGATAACAGCCTACTCCTGAACATTGGTAAAAACCAAAGAGCTGATCGTGGATTTTAGGAGAATACAGCAGGGGGCACACACATCACTGCGGATAAATGGGGCTATTGTGGACAGGGTAAGCAGTTTCAAGTACCTGGGAGTCCACATCACAGAGGACCTGACATGGTCAACACACATAGATTCTATGGTGAAAAAGGCGAAACAGCGCAAATGAGAACATTCTGCATAGATATTAATTTTTTACATTTCCGCTTATTTTAAGTATGTGTACATAGGTATATATTTTCTACATGCATAAAGATATTCACATCCAGGTTTTTCTATTAGGTTAAGCAACTGTCTGACTGCTAGCATGTCAAGTTTGAAAGCTCTTGGAGCTTGTATTATTAATCTACATGAGTTTATATGTCTCAACTCTCATATGGCCAGGCTATATTTTGGTATTTTTTTCATTTGGGGGTGTATAACAATATCTATCAATTTAACAAGTTTTGCAGTAAAATATTTTTATACAAGAATGCATTTCATATATGGGAGACCTTAGAGATGAGGAAAAACATTCTTGTGTTTTGTTCTACCTCCGGTAGGGGTATCTCAACATTTTGGGGGCATTGTCACTAAGTAGTAAGCGAGTTACATAAGGGGATTGTGAGTGATCAAGAAGTCCAGAGTCAGCCCACAGGAGGCAAGGAGTGTCTCACAGAGGGGGGCTCAGTCAGGAAGTAGCAGCATTAGCTGCACTTCATGACTCAATGGATTGGCAGACTACTGTGCCAGCAAGTTCGTGGCGGTGGGGTTTGCAGATGTAACCCAGGGTCCAGATTCATAACTAGCATAGGAACATAAATAGTTAATGTTAGTAGGTAAGGACTTTCTAGACAGTAAAACATTCTAGGCCCAGACTCCCCAAAACCCCATAGGATTGTGATAATGTAGTCCTGGGATAATATGCACAGGGACGTGCATTAGGATAGAAGGGGAGAATGTAACCCAGGGTTCAGATTCATAATTATCAAAGGAACATAAATAGTTCCTGTTTATCTCTGAGCTACCACTTCCTGTTTTACCATGAGGTCCCACTTCCTGTATATAGAATGTAAACCAGCGTATGATGTCATGATAGAAGGTTCTGGAACCTTTGTGATGTCATCCTATGATGTCATATAGAACGTTCCGGAACATCTTGGTTTCATATAAATACAGCTGGCTCTGGGGTACCGGTCGAGGTTACAGTAGAGCAGCTGGTGAAAGAGCTAATGGAGGACGGGCGTAATGGCATAGTTAAGAGTGCAGAAAGGATGAAGAGGGGAGCGGAGAGGGCAGTGACGGGGACGGTAGTGATTACGTTTGAGGGTGGGGTTGTTCCTAGGGAGGTGTTTGTAGGGAGTAGGAAGTATAGGGTTAGGGAATTTGTTCATGATCCTCTTAGGTGCTATAGGTGCCAGGAGTTTGGCCACATAGCTATCACGTGTAGGAAGGGGCTGAGGTGCGCTAGGTGTGGCGGGGAACACAAATATGGGGAGTGTGGAGAGGGAGTGAAGCCGAAGTGCTGTAGTTGTGGTGGGGAGCATAGTGTAGCGTTTAGGGGGTGCGAGGTGATGAAGAAGGAGGTCGCGGATCGGAGAGAGAGAAGGGAGGGTAAGTTGACGTATGCTGGGGCGGTTAGCAGGGCAGGTCAGGGTAGCCAAGAAAGGGTGCAGGGGGTTGAAGGAGGGCATTTGGCAGTGAGGGTAGAGCAGGTGGAAAGAGAGAGGGGAAGGGAGGAGAAATTAGGTATTGTGGCCTTCGTGGCAGGGGTAGTTACGGGTATGGCAGAGGCTAAGGGTAGAAAAGCGATGGTGAAGATGATTGTTAGGATAGCGGTTCAACATCTGGGATTGGAAGGTCTGGACTGGGAGGTGGTGTATAGCGAATTGGCTGAGGGGGCTGCGAGGGACAAGGCTGCGAGGGACAAAGCAGCCCAGGATAAGATAGTAGGGGGCAAGGTGGGTCCCGCGGAGGGGGGCTCAGACAGGAAGTAGCAGCAGTAGCTGCACTCCAATGGACAATGTAGTTGATGACGGGGTCCAGTAGAAGAAGAAAAAGAAGGTGAAGAAGGAGAAGAAGGAGAAGAAGAAGAGCCCATAAAAAGAAATTGCGGAGGGCAGTAATACGCCTCGATGCGTCTACTCTGCCGGAAATTCAAATAAGAAGAAGAAGAAGAAGAAGAAGGCGAGCCATGCAGCTTATGGAGAGCGGGGAGAGTGGAGTCCTCGTGAATGGCCCCGGCCGGTGCAAGAATGTCCAGGGTTTTGGGTGAATCGAGATGGGAGCGAGTGGAATGAGGGCTTGCGTCAGGAGGGACGCGAGTCACCGGGTGCGAGCCCAGTGTCCCCTCGGGGTGTGACGTGTGGAGAGGGAAGTGAGAAGGAGGTCTCGGAGATGGTGGAAGACTACGGAGAGGGAAGTGAGAAGGAGGTCTCGGAGATGGTGGAAGACAAAGGGAAGGAGTCGGATGGTGTAAAGAAGAAGAAGAAGGAAGAGGAAGAACGGCAAATGGAGCTAACGACCGATATTCGCGATCAGTCGGAGTACAGTGGGGAGGAGAGGGAGAAAGAAGAGAGGGAGGAGGAGGGGTGGGAAACGGTGGGGAAGAAGAGGAAGAAGCGGACGGAGAGGAACGACAGCGATGGGGATAGTGAGAGTAGGGGGGAGGAGAGGGGGGGAGAAGGGGGGAAGAGGAAGAAAGGGGGGGACGATAGCTCAAGTGGGCCGGGAGACGAGGGTGCAGGAAAAGATGTGGCAAAAGCGGAAGTGATCCATATAGTGGTCAGGCTTGAGGGGGAGAGGGATGAGAGGAAAGTAGGTAGGCTCGAGTGGCCCAAACTCATTGCCGAGCGATTAGGAGAGGTAAAGTACGTGAACGTTTTGTGGGATGGGAATCTGGCCGTAGGGTGTGGTAGTGAGGGGCAGGTGGAGGTGGCTAGGAAGATGCAGAGCATTGGGGGGGTGGGTATAAGTAAGGTGGCGAGAGTAGGGGAGAAGAGGGGGGGGGATGTAAGGGGGTGATAGCTGGGGTACCGGTCGAGGTTACAGTAGAGCAGCTGGTGGAAGAGCTAAAGGAGGACGGGCGTAATGGCATAGTTAAGAGTGCAGCAAGGATGAAGAGGGGAGCGGAGAGGGCAGTGACGGGGACGGTAGTGATTACGTTTGAGGGTGGGGTTGTTCCTAGGGAGGTGTTTGTAGGGCGTAGGATGTATAGGGTTAGGGAATTTGTTCATAATCCTCTTAGGTGCTATAGGTGCCAGGGGTTTGGACATATAGCTACCACGTGTATGAAGGGGATGAGGTGCGCTAGGTGTGGCGGGGAACATGAATATGGGAAATGTGGAGAGGGAGTGAAGCCGAAGTGCTGTAGTTGTGGTGGGGAGCATAGTGTAGCGTTTCGGGGGTGCGAGGTGATGATGAAGGAGGTCGCGGATCGGAGAGAGAGAAGGGAGGGTAAGTTGACGTATGCTGGGGCGGTTAGCAGGGCAAGACAGGGTAGCCAAGAAAGGGTGCAGGGGGTTGAAGGAGGGCATTTGGCAGTGAGGGTAGAGCAGGTGGAAAGAGAGAGGGGAAGGGAGGAGAAATTAGGTATTGTGGCCTTCGTGGCAGGGGTAGTTACTGGTATGGCAGAGGCTAAGGGTAGAACAGAGATGGTGAAGATGATTGTTAGGATAGCGGTTCAACATCTGGGATTGGAAGGTCTGGACTGGAAGGAGGTGTGTAATGAATTGGCTGAGGGGGCTGCGAGGGACAAGGCTGCGAGGGACAAAGCAGCCCAGGATAAGATAGCAGGGGGCAAGGAGGGTCCCGCGGAGGGGGGCTCAGGCAGGAAGTAGCAGCAGTAGCTGCACTCCAATGGACAATGTAGTTGATGACGGGGTCCAGTAGAAGAAGAAAAAGAAGGTGAAGAAGGAGAAGAAGGAGAAGAAGAAGAGCCCATAAAAAGAATTGCGGAGGGCAGTAATACGCCACGATGCGTCTACTCTGCCGGAAATTCAAATAAGAAGAAGAAGAAGAAGAAGAAGCCAGTTCTCTTTCTCCTCGACCACCGAACCAGCAACATCACCCAGACGGACCGGACTAACCAACCGACTGGAAGCCGCAAGTCTCCACCAGCATCCCGGAGCAGTCCAGACCACCCATCACCAAGCGTGCTCAGCTGGATAGATACCCGAAGGCGAGCCAACCCCGGAACATTTGATATACCTCCAGACTAATGCCAGCCTGATGTGAATACCCATGATGCTCAACTAGTGCTCACCTAGTGCTCAACTATTGCTACACCACTAGTCCGGTAGGATTGAACTGAACGAGACTACAAGGACTTCCAAGGTAGTCAATCCCGTTCATTTTTTTTTTTTTTTTTATTGGTCTTTTTCCCCCTCCATTTTCCTCTGATTTTCTCCCATCCCAATGTTAGTCGTATGCCAATTCCCAGTCCCTTCCTGGTCGCTGCGCTTTACCCCCCACAGTCAGATCATTTGGGAGAGTGGAGGCTACCACGTGCTTCCTCCGACACACGTCCAGCCAATCACCGCTTCTTTTCACCTGGCAGCGCGGATTCTCATTGAGAGGGCGTAGCGTGTGGGAGGACCACACTATCCCCCTCACGTCCAATCCGCGCTTAGCAGGCGCCCCGACCGAACTGTAGGAGTCGCTGTTTACAACGACCCGGACCCACCCCGCCAGCTTCTCCCACCCTCTGATACAGCCAATTGTATCAGTGCAGACGGCCAGCCAAGCTGGTGACAACCCCGGAGCTGTGAGCTGGATTCGAACAGGCGAACCAAGCTCACAGCTCCGGGGCTGGTGACAAACGCAATCTCCGCTCGACCACCTAACCGCCCTCAATCCCGTTCATTTTATGTTATTTTGATATTGTATTTTGTATTTGATTTGATTTAACTTGATATATGGATACAGATATTCCCCTATAAGAATTAGAGGGTAAATGCTACCATTGTATGATGTTATAATAGAACCTTCTAGAACATAGAACCTTCTACACCGTTTGTGGTGATGTCATAATAGAACATTCTAGATGACATATCGATTATAGCCGAATCACTTCCTGGTTGTGGTGATGTCATAATAGAACCTTCTAGATGACATCTCGGTAATAGCCGAATCACTTCCTGTAAAGAAAACGAGTTTAAAGGGCCAATTCACCTAATAAGGTATTTGCATTCCCTGATAAACTAATATAGAGTTACCGATGATAACCTCAGAGACGTCTGAACGAACCCCAATGTGTTGATCCAATCGACCTAGGCCTTGATATCGACCTAACCCTCCCGCAAGGAGAGGTTACTGACCTAATCTAAAAGGGATACTTCAAAGCATAATTTGTACTTTACGTACGTATGTATTATTACTGTTTATCTAGCGCGCTTTTAATTAAAACACCGGTTATTGTTATAACTCTGCCTCTGGTCTACTATTCTTTTAATTGTGCATATTACTCCTTGTCGCATTCGAACCTAGAACTGTGCCTGTGGCAAATAGCTGTTACTGTTATTAACACAAGTGCTACACAGAGTCTGTGAGTCATGAGATGAGGATGATGGGCAAAGATGGCATCAAGACGACCATAGTCTGTCCATACTTCATCAACACCGGATTGTTCGATGGCTGTAAGACCAAATGGCCTAGACTGATGCCTATCCTGGAACCTGGGTATGTGACTAAGAGGATTATCAATGCTGTTCTGACTGACGAGGAATACCTGCTGATGCCAAAGCTCCTGTACTTCATCTTTGGCTTCAAGAGTATCCAGTCCATGAAACAAAGCATCCTGATGGGAGATTACATGGGGGCTTTCAACTGCATGGACTCGTTCAAAGGACGCTCCAAGAAGCAGGAGTAGAGAGGTGGAAGAGGAGGAGAGGGGAAAAGAGAGTGGACGACGGCTTGAAAAAGAAGGGGCTAACCTATTCAGAACCTGTTGTGACGTTTCAAAAGTGACAGTTTTATCTTATCATCTTAGGTTTATCATCCTCTTTTTTTGTTGTTATTAATCTATAATCTAAACTTTCTAAAGGGTCATTAGCTGTTGTGTTGGACAGGAGTAAAAACTAACGTAAGAATTACTTGATATGCATTTAATGCATGTTACCAAGATATTATGCTTCCCATGATGGTTTCACCCGTCCACACGAATACACGGGTCTACTTTATACCAGCGTACGCATGGACTAGGTCTTAATCCTGAAAAATAAAACTGTTAATGACCAAAAAAAGAGAAAAGATTATTCAGATTGATAAAATGCTTATTGCTGCTAAGATCTTCCCATTAACGACAGGGGCGACAGTGGCTCGGTAGGTAGAGCAGTGAATCACTATCACTATGAATTGAAAATGGGGGACCCTGATGTAAACAAGATAAACGTCTTTCTCTGGTCTGCATCCCCTTAACAATTGTGTGTATTGAGCCGTACTGTATTGTACCCATTCTGCAATCTGTTAAATAAAGTTTTCATTCATTCATTCATTCATTCATCATTCATGATAGTGAATGCAAAATAGACATTGTAGGAGGTAAAGGATACCAGAAGATGGCGGTAATGCCCCAAACAGTTGGTGGCCGACCGCCGTAAAACCCCAAGAAAAAGAAGAAGAAGTGGAAGAAAGAGAACTACACAAACATACCACGGAAGGCCTCGCTTTGCATTGTGGGCACGAGCTCCTCCCCACGTGTTCCTGTAGAGCAGTCAACATGGTACCAACACCAACATACTATTCAGCTGTGTAGCCTGAGTTCATCTCACTTGTAACAGACTAACGTATCCAGGCTTCTGAACTGAACACGCGAATGAAAAGCCTAAAGAGTGGCTACTTTATAGTGCACAGGTGAGACCAATATCTACATTGGATGTTAGGTTAAAGAAGAAAAGCTACTTGATAAGCAAGGCCTGACGAGTGACTTCTATTATTTTTGACTGTCAGAGCTAGCTAACGTTAGCTAACATTTGATTTAGCTACGTTGGCTAACTATCTATGAACGTTAGCTAACTTAGCTGCCACCGGCAAGCCAACCGAAGACATGGTGTTATTTGCGCTGTTTACAAGTAGACGTTGTCATTGTTTTACGGAGGCATGTAGTATTCCTTTCTGGGGTGTTATGGATTAAACCCGCATTGCAGCGTAGGCCTGGGACTTTTGGCTAACTAGCTAGCTATATGTTGCTAACCACATAACGTTGGTGTTAGCTAGCTTGTGAGCTTCAGAAATGGGGTGACCTGTGTTGCTGAAAAAGTTGTTTATAAACCTAAACCTTATCGTAACCTCATTGGAGACCTTTTTTTTATTTTTTTTTAGATTACATGATCTTGCATGTTGCATCTTATCAATTTTTAACCTGGGTGTCAGTGATAACACCAGCTGACAGATTGCAGTCTCATGCATGGGTTGGCTGGATTTCTAGTGGGTACATTTATTCATCAAAGGATAGACTATCATGTCTTGGTGTCTGATAGTCCTGATCCTCCTGACAATACCTTGCTGAGCTACAATCTGCTGAATCACATCAATGTTATGGCACTAGAATGGATCTGAAATAATTATAGACTCAAACTCCTAACTACTGCACCACCAGACGACTGGCTCAACCTGTGCTTTTCATTAGCTGGGGTGTGGGCATTGGGCACGTCGATAGATCTGGTGACCTAAACCATCGTTATTCATTCAATGTTAATTTGATTCCAGGTTTGGATCTCTCTTTATCTGCTGCAGCTCTTCTGTGACGTCTCCTTCCCCCTTCTCCCCCTCACTCAGCTCCTTTCAATATGGCTAGTGGAGAGGACGATGACCCCATTATAGAAGAGGTTGGTGTCATCATCGCCCACCTACTTGGGAGTCCTTGTACTTGAAAAGCACTGTGTAGAAATTCATCATTCATAAGCAAGAGATTCCATTTGGTTGAGCAGAGGATAACTTCCAACAATCTTCTTCTTTGTGTCTTTAGATTGATGTGTACCTAGCCAAAAGCCTTGCAGACAAGCTCTATCTCTTTCAGGTAAGGGTCCTCTGTTCCATTCAGTTAAACATTTTACTGTATTTGTGTTGACTCATCACGATCACCTTTTCTTTTCTTTTTTTGTTTTCATCTGTTTGGAGTTAGTTAGATGGAGTTAAAGTGAATATCAGGAAGGCAGCAGGTCCGGACGGCATCCCCGGCCGCGTCCTAAAAGTCTGTGCCGACCAACTGGCCCCAGTATTCACTGACATATTTAACCTGTCCTTAGAACAGGCTGTCATCCCCACCTGCCTGAAGAAGTCCACTATTATCCCTGTACCCAAAAAATCCAAGCCTGCTTGCCTCAACGACTACCGCCCTGTAGCTCTCACCTCCATAGCCATGAAGTGCTTTGAGAAGCTAGTAAAGGGCTACATCTGCTCCTCCCTCCCCATCAACATGGACCCCCTGCAATTTGCATACCGCCCCAACAGGTCCACGGAGGACGCCATAGCCCATGTGCTGCACACAGCAGCATCACACCTGGACAAGAGGCAGGGGAACTATGTGAGAATGCTATTCATCGACTACAGCTCGGCATTCAATACCATAGTCCCCTCCATACTCATAGCCAAGCTCAGGGACCTGGGCTTGAACTATGACCTCTGCCAGTGGGTCTTGGACTTCCTGACTGGCAGACCCCAGGTGGTGAGAGCAGGCAACTGCACCTCCTCATCCATCACCCTCAACATAGGGGCCCCCCAGGGCTGTGTTCTGAGTCCCCTCCTCTACTCCCTGTACACACACGACTGTGTGGCTCAGCGGAGTAGCAATACAATCATCAAATTTGCTGACGACACAGTGGTGGTGGGCCTGATCTCTGCCAACGACGAGAGGGCCTACCTGGAAGAGGTCAAGGTCCTGGCGGGATGGTGCAAGGAAAACAGCCTCTCCCTGAACGTCAGCAAAACAAAGGAGATGATTGTGGACTTCAGGAGGTCGGGGGTCAAGGACTACAGCCCCCTCAGCATCGACGGGGCACCGGTTGAGAGAGTCAACAGCTTTAAGTACCTCGGAGCCTACATATCCGAGGACTTGACATGGACCACACACATTGACAGTGTTGTGAAGAAGGCACGACAACGCCTCTACTTCCTCAGGCGCCTAAGGAAGTTCCAAGTCAGTCAGAAGATCCTTAAGAACTTCTACTCATGTACAATAGAGAGCATCTTGACCGGCAACATCACCTCCTGGTTTGGGAATAGCACTGCACAAGACCGAAGCAGACTACAAAGAGTGACACGTTCAGCCGAACGCACAATTGGAGGGGGGCTCCCCACCCTCCAGAACATTTACAACAAGCGTTGCAAGGGCAAGGCTAAGAGAATCATTAAAGACTCCAGTCACCCGAACAACTGCCTCTTTGAACTGCTGCGGTCAGGCAAGCGATACCGGAGTCTCAAGACGAGCACAGAAAGACTCAGAAGAAGCTTCTATCCCCAGGCCATCAGGCTGCTAAACGAACAATGAACACTACACAACAACAACCACCAAACGCACATAGCACACACATCCACACGCACACACTCACTTTAAACAAACACACTGTAGCACCCACTCCACACACTTTATAGCACACACCCACTTTAAACAAACACACTGTAGCACCCACTCCCCACACTTTATAATTATTGATGAAGGATTGCACTACAACTCGTACACCTTACTGTAAATTGTACCTAAATTGTACCTCATCCCATTTCTGCTTTGCACTATATAGTACTGTACATTAGTACACTGCATAGTATTGTATATTATATGGTAACTCAGAACATTGTACATATGTCTATACCGAACACTGTGACCTCATTTTCTTCTTTTTTTTTTTTTTTATTGGTTTTTTTCCCCCTCCATTTTCCTCCGATTTTCTCCCATCCCAATGTTAGTCGTATGCCAATTCCCAGTCCCTTCCTGGTCGCTGCGCTTTACCCCCCACAGTCAGATCATTTGGGAGAGTGGAGGCTACCACGTGCTTCCTCCGACACACGTCCAGCCAATCACCGCTTCTTTTCACCTGGCAGCGCGGATTCTCATTGAGAGGGCGTAGCGTGTGGGAGGACCACACTATCCCCCTCACGTCCAATCCGCGCTTAGCAGGCGCCCCGACCGAACTGTAGGAGTCGCTGTTTACAACGACCCGGACCCACCCCGCCAGCTTCTCCCACCCTCTGATACAGCCAATTGTATCAGTGCAGACGGCCAGCCAAGCTGGTGACAACCCCGGAGCTGTGAGCTGGATTCGAACAGGCAAATCAAGCTCACAGCTCCGGGGCTGGTGACGAACGCAATCTCCGCTCGACCACCTAACCGCCCTCTCATTTTCTTCTTCTAAATTACATGCTATACTATGTTATTTGATACTATCTTGTCTAGCACAGTCTCTGGAGCGTAACAGTAAGAAGCATTTTGTATGAAAGTATTCTGTACTTCTGTATGACAACTATTAAAGAAACTTGAAACTTGAAGTTAGTTCAATGGTACACCTTTATCACTAATCTATTTAATCGATCATTTGTGTTGATATAAGTTTCACAATCTCATCAAGGGTCTTTATTGTACTTTCCCACACAGTACCCAGTCCGCCCCTCTACTATGACTTACGATGATGTCAACCACTTATCTGCCAAGATCAAACCCAAGCAGCAGAAGGTGACACCGTCTGTCACCCACAACACATGATTCTGTATCTAAATGTCTCTTGTTAGTCAGTTCATTTTCATTTGTTGTTTTTGTCATGTACTATCCATTATGTACTATCCATTATGCAGGTGGAGCTGGAGATGGCTATCAACACTATGAGCCCCAACTACTGTCGCAGTAAGGGAGAGCAGATCGCTCTTAATGTGGATGGAACTACCTATGAAGAAAACAGCACCTACTCGGTGTACGTTGGCTGCCTAAAACACTAGAAGATAGATACCAATTTCCTCTCTGCGTGTTCAGGAGCTCCCAGATGAAGGGGATCAATAAAGGAATATCTTATCTTAAACTGGGCTAGCTGATCCGTATCTGTCCTCTGATTTTAACAAGGCATAACCTATAGTATGCATTGTCTCATTCATATATATACAGTACCAGTCAAAAGTTTGTATCAGTTCTCATTGAACTGAATGAGAAAGTGTGTCCAAACCTTTGACTGGTACTGTATATATAAATAATGTATTATTATTAGGGATGTCCGATGTTATCGGCCGTTATTGGCATACAAATGTGATATCGGAAATTATCGGTATCTGTTTTACATTTTTTTATTTTTATTTTTTTGATCCACTTTTTCTCCCATTTTCTATATTTTCTCCCATCCCAATTTCGTATCATCCAATTCAACCCAACCCTGTCACGAACGCTGTTTCTTGCCTCCCACAAGCCGGCTGCAATGTGGACTAAGTCATACATAGCACAAGTCCCCTCCGGTACTTGAGGTAACAGCAGTCGCATCTTTTCACCTGCGCAGCTCGATCTCTCAGTGGCGAGGAGTAACGCGTGGGAGGCTCACGCTGCCCCCGACACTTCCTGATTCTACTGCGCAGGCGCTCCAACCGACCTGTAGGAGTCGCTGTCCACAACGCCCGATCCCCACCCATCAGTTTCCCACCCCCTAATACGGCCAATGTGTATTAGTATGAACGACCAGCTAAACTGAAAGCAATGTGGAGCGCTGGGCTCGAACAGGCAAGCCCAGCGTCTCCGTCATTCGTGGCGAGCGCCTTGCCCACTATGCCATGTAGCCGCCCCCTGTTTTACATTTATTTAACCTTTATTTACCCAGGCAAGTAAGAACTAATTCAGATTTTTTTAATTGTCAAAAGTATGCATAATGTTGTGTTAATTCCATGACAAGAGATATGTAATGTTAATTACCTGAAATTATTCCGTTTTTTTGGGGGGGGGGGGGGGGGAACCCTGCATATATCGTTATCAGTTGATATCGGTATCGGAAATTAAGAGTTGG
Organism: Notolepis coatsorum; assembly: GCF_963971535.1. NCBI lineage: Eukaryota > Metazoa > Chordata > Actinopteri > Aulopiformes > Paralepididae > Notolepis > Notolepis coatsorum. The sequence goes on from NC_140174.1 coordinate 47,205,711, forward strand.
ACAATATCGGTATATCGGTAAAAAACCCAATATCGAGCATCCCTAATTATTATAACTTTTTTATTTAATTCTTTTTTACTGTTTTCACACAGGAAGATGATGGACAAACAGTCATTCTCCTCCATCCAGGCCACCACCAACACCACTAGATACGCTGCTGGAGTGTTCCGCAAAGGTCTGTTTCATGACCAATGACAAGAGATACTGCAATCCACTGCATAGCCATAATTTCTTATGAATTTTCTTTGAATAAATATTGTATTTAAACTCTTATCTTACACTATTAATGATTTAACATAGATGTTTGGTCTCTGATTGCATCCCTCATGATGTCAACAGGGGAGCTCCACATCACGCCTCTGCAGGGAATCCTCCAAATGAGACCCAGCTTCACCTACCTGGACAAGGCAGACACCAAGCACAAGGAGAGGGAGGCAGCCAATGATGGTGCGTTTGTTTTTCACATTTCAACACCAGTCATCGCAGTCTCTTGTGCACCTGAACAATAAGTCTCTTGTGACAGGTGTGTTGGTGGGCTATAATGGAGTAAGGACGTCTCCACCGCTCATCACTTGCTCAGTGTTATTTAATGTAACGTTAAGTCTCTGGGACCTTCCTCAGGCCTGAGCAAGTAATGCGGGTGTGTGGGTGTGTCCTTACTCCTCACAGCGTATTCCAACACAAGAAAGCTAGTGGTGGTGAGAGACGTTGGAGGAGCATGGCATTTTAATGTACTTACAGAAGGCTATAGAGAGGCATGTAACGTGTTTCTCTCCATTATCTGTATATCAGGGCTCTACGCTAACCTTTTTCACTAGGGGCACAGGTGCTCTTAAATGAGAAAATTTAGGAGCACACAAAGAAATTTAGGAGCACCCAAAAATATTTAGGAGCACAGTGAAAATATTTCAAGTAACAGAGTTTATTTTTTTTTTCAAAAATAAATGTATATTTGTACTGTGCGTGCATGTGTGTAAATTAGCTCTTGCTACAACCCTGCATGTTTACATTTTGTATTTTGTACTTGATGTTCATTAACATGTGCTGTCCCTATCAAATAAACTATCAAATCAAACTACTGTTATAAAAGGTTCAGTCACTTAACTTTAGCCCCTTTTATGCATACAATGCTTATGTTTTGGCTGTGTTGCTCTTCTAGAAAAATAATCCTTTCAGGGTTGCCTATTGAAATACTGTACACTTTCCTACTGTACACTTTCCTGATTAATTGAAATGTGTACACGTTATGTTATTGTCATGTCCGTTACAGCCAACACACCGACATACGCTACTGCATCAACGTTATGATTAACAAAGCAAGGCATTAGTTTTGTTGCATTAACGTTATATTACTATTGCTATCGATAAATCTAGGTGTTCTAAAATCTATTGCTATTGGTAAGAGAGAGACTATAATAAGTTGGTGTCTCGGAAAACGAGAGCCCTGATCGCGGAGTTTCAGGAAGTAAACAAGCAAAATGAGAGCTTCCGATTGGTCATTTGCTTTATTTCCCATGAAACCAGTCACTTCACTCTACTGTGATTGGACCGTTGGCTTGAGTGCAATGTGGGACTTGTAGTTTTTTAACGATCTCGCAGCGGAGGAAAAAAAAGACGAGAGAGGCTATAATCTGTATTCGCACAGCGTGCGCGTAATTGATTTTTACGGTTCGCATACAAATATTTTTAGGGGCATATGCGAGCAATATGTTCGCACTGTAGAGCCCTGTATATTATACATTTCTATTATGTTTTATGTTATTTGCCTTTGTACATTCCCTTCCCTGTAGTGCTGTTAATAACGACGTGATAATCGAGATCTCTTATCTAACGATGGATGGACAGAAATTTGTTAATAGTGTTTTTGTGTCTGCAGGTGGAGACTCATCTCAGGATGAAGCAGAGGAAGAAGTCAAGGCTATTACTGTAAGATTTGTTGCACTCTCTCATACTCACTCTCTCACATTCCTGTTTCTAATTTCATAAACCTTGCCTATAAAGGACTTCATTCTAACCATTGCTCCACAGACTCGGCTCACTCACACTCTCTGTCTCTGTCCAGCTTTATGAACCCCTCCTCGTCTATCTAGGACTTCATACCAAACAACATGACTATACTTAAAAGACATGACTATGACAGCCCCTTTCCTTGTAGAATACAGTTGAATACTCTGAAGTAAAACCCCCTCTACCACGTGTCTGGACCTCTCCAGGTGAGGTTTTCTCGCCCTGAGTCGGAGCAGGCCCGTCAGAGGAGGATCCAGTCCTATGACTTTCTGCAGAGGAAGCATGCTGAGGAGCCCTGGGTTCACCTGCACTACCACGATGTCAAGGTAACCAATGGCAGTCCGACCTCTCTTAAAATCTTTTTATAAAGTACCAATCGACCACAATGCATGTTGTACTGCATTTGTAACGGTCTCATCAGAAAACGTAAATAAAGTACTGATCAACCACAGGAAAAAAGGTACATAATGTACGTTATGTTATAGCCATAAGTAATATATTTACGTATTGTATCGAAAATGTTACACGTGAATGTGTTACAAATAAGTACATATATTGCATATTAAAAATGATTTTCCTTTTTTACGTTTATAAATCTCCCATCAAATTTAAGCTAAAAATAGCTCTACCCTTTTTGCCATTAAGCTAGCATGTCATGGCTGGTATCCTATTTGGGTTCCTCAAGATCTCTGGTTTCATATACCAGTATTTTCTAGCTAGCTTAAACATGAGCCAGATGAACCAGTCGACCTCTAGTTAGGCGTTCTTTCACTAAAAGCCATGAAATAATCCTGTGAAAAATATCACGATACTGGGTGCCGTATATGTTTTCCCTACCCCTACCATAGTGTTAACGGAATGGCCCAGGCTTGTGTGTACTCCTGTAAGAATAAACCTTAGTAAAGTTGATGGTCGCAGCAGTCTTATTGCTCTGTCTTTGTCTCAATCCAGGATGGACGGTCGGAACATGAAAGGCAGTACCTGTTCTGTCAGTCTGCGGATACCTCTGAGAACTCTGAACTGGTCAAAACTCCAAAGTAAGTACAGTAAGATGTTAATTTGGACGAATCACATTATTTTGAGAAGTTGGGTTTCGAAAGCAATATACATTTTTTAGACAGAACATTGTCACTAAAACATGCGTCATCCATATATGGACAGTTGGTCACCAATATTAGCTGCCTTGGGCATCCATAGTGATGTCACACACTTTACGCACTTAACACGCTTTAATTTAGAAACATACTCTTTTGATATTTTTATTGGTTTTTTAAAAGATTTTTCACATAGTTACTTACATTACAAAACACACATTGGGACAGAAGGGGGGGGGGGGGGGGGGGGGGTGTTCCTCCAGTTCATCTATGCCGTCATGCCAGCAAAAACAGATCAAAAAGAAAAACAAGCAAAAAAAGGAAATCTAACCCAGACAGGCACTGCACAGTACTGCACTTGCCTCGAGCCCATTCACATGTAGGCATACATATATATACATATATTATTTTTTTCTATCCAAAGTCTGTCCATACAATGGGGCATTGGGCCTTTAGAAGGATCTGAGAAATTGTAGCAGGAAAGTAGTCCAATAGTGGGGCCCACACATCCTGAAAGGAAGCGTCGTTGCCTCTATGCATTTCACAGTCTTTCATGGGGTAGCACACCGAAGATCTCTCTGTACCACATCTGTATGGATGGAGACCTATCCTTAATCCAGTTTATCAAAATGCATTTCCGGGCTGAAAGCAGAAGTTTATCAAATAGTTTGAATTGTAAACATACTCTAAAAAAATCGTAGTTCTAACATATAGACTGGCACTGTGACCCAGATTATTATTTTTCCTGTATTCTGTATCATACTTTTCAATGTGTTATTTAGCTTGTGTTGTGTGCACTTATTGATGATGAGTGTTGTGAGTTTGGGGGTCGGCTAAATGCCAGTAAGGGTCATAAATATCATAAATCGTATTGAGGAATGTGTGCGACTGCGTACAATAAAAATGTTCTGCCAAAGTGAAACTTTGGCGCTCTCTCCATGCTCTCTCCATTATCTGTTCTCCCCTTCTCTACCTGTCTTCCTCTGTAATTATTTGATGGAAGCAACGGTTGTGAACAGATCAAGAAAAGAGGGTGGCGTTTAGGGGTGGGACGATACATCGATCCAGATCGATACATCGATGTAATTATCAACAATCGAATCGGATCGATGCGATGTAATAAGATCGATTCATATCGATACTCTTATTTTGAAAATCCTGTGGCGAGTCTCATATCCGCCCAAGAACAACAGCAGTAGCTCCGTGTGTGTAGATGTTACAGCATAGCATTCTCCCTTTCTGTGTGTGTGTGCGCGAGTCTTTGGAAAGACCAGATGAGGTCAGAGGAGTTTGATGTTTAAATGTTATTTAAACATAAACAATATAATACATAATAAATGTAGGCCTATACATGATCATGCAACATCAACAAATTGTTGTAGGAACGGTTTGGGAGAGGGAGGTTGTGAGTTTTGAGTTCCAAAAAATGTAGCTTAAAGTTTAAAGCTCAATATATCAAAACGTGGCACTTTACAGTGAACAGGAGGTCTATTTGTATTAAAAACAATAGATTGATTTTCCTTTAAATGTCTGGAAGAGCTCAAAAATACAAATGTCAAATGATATTTTCATTACCTTTTTTTTGTTGATCTAAATGTTACTGATTGTGTTAAATGGGCATATGATATCATCTCATATCGATCGCAGGCACCTGAATCTAATCGTATCGTATTGTATCGTGAGAGACTTTGTGATATCGGCAAATATCGTATCGTTGTCCAAAGAATCGATATCATATCGTATCATGATGAAACTGGTGATTCCCACCCCTAGTGGCGTTTCAGATGGATCTATTCAACTCTCTTTGTTCCCCTAGGGAGTACCTGGCCATGCTCATGCCCCCCCTGGCAGAGGAAATATTGTAAGTATTCTCAACTCTTACCAGAAAAGGGTCCTCAGTGTAAAACAGGATTATGTCTCTGGAGATGTGAGATTAATCCCACTCCTTCTCGTTTACACATCAGTGTCAAGCCTGTAGGACCCAGCAACGTTCTCTCCATGGCTCAGCTCCGAACCCTGCCCCTAGGAGACCAAGTCAAGACGCTCATGAAGAACGGTAGGCAAACAGTTGAACTTAAATCAATAAATAACATCTTCACTGGAAGAACCAATACAACTCAATATCTTTATTAAAAAAAAAAAAAAAAGTATATTACAGTTAACAAATTAACTGCCACGCAGTTTGCCCCTCTCATACCACTCTAAGCCTATGGAGATGTTCACCTTCTTTGCAGGGCTATAACTTTTTAAATTGTATTGCTAAATTGACATTACTATGGTCCATTCAACATGGATTATCTATCGTTCAGGATGTAGGAACGTTATACTTTTTCATTCATAGATTCATACGAAAATACCGTCTAGAATATAAATATGTTTTTATCGTTTTCTGCAGTAATTCCTAGAACGCTAGTTATAAGCCTAAACGCATAATATAGATTATCGATTGCAGTTTATTCGTGATACACGCTATATTAAAAAATCCAACTGAATACGATCCTAAACGTTATGACTCATCATGCGCGGATGAACGGGGGGGGGGGGGGTCGTTTATAATTCTGTGATCGTCAGTAAATGCTTTATGTAGTATAGGTGATATATTGATCAGAGCAGTCTGCATTAATAATAATAAACAATCACGCTGAAAGTAACGTTACTGTCCTCTTACCGTACGCCGATGAGACTGGAGGAAAAAGATCCCACTTATTTGACGTGGATCGACTAGATCCATTTCCGGTTTGTATGGCGAAATAAACGCCCAAATCATATCGATTATTGAGTTATGGCAGCGATCCATATACACGGATGTGTGTCTAGAGTCCCGCAACAATATGTGACTGCCGGACGCATTTCCCAGATGCACGGAGATCGACTCTATCCATTTCCGGTTTGGTAACTCGCCCGATCATCCACTAGGCGGCGGTATTGAAGCGTTGTACTGTTGTGCAGGCTCCCACTGTATCAGACCAGGCTTGGTGAGGGAATTATGAATACCATGGCGGAAAAATGAAATATGATCTCAATAACGTTGTACGCCGTGGAATGGCGGAATTCGCATGACCTTGAAACACGTCGTAAGCCGTTTCCGGCGGTGGATGTGTTAACACTTTGCCGCCGGACCACGAGTTAATGCGGGTTTCAAATCCATGCGTTGTGGACAGAATCACGTATAAAGCCGTGGCAAGTTGTTATTGCATTTTTTTTTTTTAAACTTTGACCAGTCAGCTGGTTCTTTTTAGCGTTTATCGCTTTTTTCTGGTCAAGCATGACTGACAGAAACAGGTTGAATGGGGGTATAGATCGGGGGAAAGACACTCTGAGAAAGTACGGCTTGTCCGGGAGTCGAACTCGCTACCCCAGATCCGTGACGCGCACGGTTGTCCCCGACGCCGAAATAGCGTTCGAGGTACGCGGTGAGCTACTGGAGCTCCCTGTTGTTATTGCTTTTATATCATTTTAATAACCGGGTCAAGGTCGCGGAGCGGCACTGCATATATTCCCTAGTCTGTGAATTCGAGGATGTGCAATACCGGCCAGATCCTCTTAGGGGCAATGTGCCCTGTGGGCGAACGGATGAGTTTTTTTTCCCCCTTTCAATGGAGATTTTCAGTACCCGGATTCTGAATCAGCATCTTGTACCGTGGATTATGTTTCGAATCGCAGATTTCACCATGGAATAAGGGGATTTATCATCAGCCAATGGACATATCGATCTACCAGATGGCGATCGATAACGGGGAAATGCTCGCAGGGGTATCTCACCGGCTCATGATGAGATCTTTTTCACATAAATTACAGCCGGATCAGAGCTTGCTATGATACGCAACCAGCTGAGCAGCGTATGTGGCTAGTTACACGACCACTGTTATTGGTAATCAATAATAATAAACGACCCCCCCCCCCCCCTTTGATGCATACATGCTTTGGGACAGTCCCGATGATATGCAGTTTGAGTTATTTCTTTAGCATATGTAAAACGGAAATGCCGTTGAATATAACGTTAGCAGCTATTAGCCCTATAACTAGCCTTCCAGAAAATATACGAGACAAAATCCGCTATAATGGTTATATTCACAGCGCTATAAAATGACAACCTATTGATGCATTTTCTTTCTTCTTTAAGCCATTTTGAAGGGACTGTTTATGAACTCAATTGACAATGAGAATGGACAGATAGCAATACTATAAAGTATAGATTTAGCTGTACAAAAAGACACCGGTCTGTTTACAAAAGCTGGTCCTCAACCCAGGGTTTCCGTTAGAAAAAATTGTTGCCGGCCTCAGTGTCCGGTAGATTTCAATCTACCGGTCAAATGAGAGAAATTCCGGTCAGAGTTTATTGAGCTTAAAAACAATTGATAGGCAAAAGAATGACAACAAAACCAAAACAAAAGAATGACATCATCAAGGCATGTAGATTTATAATATTTTTACTTAAAACTAGGCTACTTTTGCGTATAAAGTCATTATATTCCAAATAAAATAAGTCCCGAGACTCGTGCTGCTGCCGACTTTAAATCAAATAGGTGTCTGTGGGCAGTCGCCCGACATTAATAAACAACGGTCTGTTATAATCACATTTTTATGAGCTAACGAATTCCGTTATATTGGACATTTGTATATTTGTATTAATTATATCAAGCGAAGAACTGAGAAATTTGGCAGAGAGAGACTGCAACATTATCGTGGGTTTGCGTGACGACTCTCTCTCTCCACCTCCCAATGACTTATTTGCGAGAGTATGTCGATGCAGAGCAGCAGATTCAGCTGTTATTGGCTCTTTTCTGGGGACCGCACAGCAGCGCCCCCCACCCAACATTGAATTGCAAATGGCTGAATTGGAGTACTGCTGGAGTACTGCACTGTGCTGCTGCTGCTCCGGCTCTGCAGCTTCACAAAAGTTTGCACACCCAGCACTAAGCTCTCGCTGACAACGTCGTTGTCATTATTAGAAGCAACGATGAAACAAATGTAATGATTGTTTCGTTCATCGCATAGGCTATTTAATTTTAGCCTATTTTAATACAATTCAAATAATCAAATTGTGCTTAGACTCAGGGAATTATTTTCACCGGACATTAAGACCGGAGAGATTAAATATGTCGGACTTCAACAGATTTTGCCGGTCAAATACCGGTAATTACCGGCTAACGGAAACGCTGCCTCAACCACTATATTAGACGCATCCCAGCGGTCGCCAATGTGTTAAAGGCAAGACTCTGTAATGCCGTAGCCCCGCTTGGTATTGCACCTTTGTTTACATGTTCTGTTTTGGTCTGATGTGTGTGTTGGATTTGAATGGGGATAGGAAAGCGGTTGCTATTGCTGGCCACACCTCAGGCTCTATATATATAGAGATATATCTGGAGAAATTCATAGTACCGGTATAATAAGTTACTAAACTCCGAACCACACACATCAGACCAAAGCTAAAATGTAAACAAAGTGCAACATCAAGCAGGGATTTTTTTTGCCTATATGTTGCTGTTTGTCTATATTACAGAATCTACCTTAACTCATTGGGGGCCAACAGCGCCCTCTCCTGATGGCCCTTCGGTGCCAGTGCTTTATCCAATGGAGGATAAGACTTATTTGCGAGTGCTTAAAACATCAAATATAATAGCAATAGATCTAAATAACACAGTGATCGTCAATGAGTTGCTTCCAGTCAACATGCACGAAACAGATAATTTTTTCATACATACATTTCCATTTTATACCGAATATCAATATATTTCTAGGGCGTTCTGTCTCATCTCAATAAACTCCAGCAAATCGGGCTTAAATGTATTTCCTTAGAAATCGTGCCATTTGTCGCTTGATTTATGAATCGTTTTCAAATAAACGCTAGATTATCGATAGTACTGTATATGTGTCCTCCTCATGCACGAAGAGAAGCGGGGTCTGAAAAATCGCTTCTCCGTACTTTGGTCGGCGCGAACCTCACACACACACACGCTCTGATGGCGGTGAAAGGAACATCTGATTAACCCAAGATTCGTAACATAAAGTCCTTACCTCACATCTGATGTCATGCAAAAAGATTAATCCAATTCCTGATCGCCATTCCAAATATTGATCACGTTTATTGATCCAACGTTATATATCCAAAACACATAATCCACGCTGAGTGTCCTCAGTCCATCTGTTATAACGATACTGCATGCCCGAGAAGTAAAACCTGGACCGGATTTTTTTTGATGCACAGTCCCAGCCAATCCAGGGCTGTACAGTGCGACATATATATCGCACATGCTACAGCGGTCTGTGCGATGAATGGATTTACTTCAGTAGCACTGGTGCGATAGGGATTCGGTTCATATAGATACTCTTATTTTGAAAATCCTGTAGCGGGTCTCATTTCTGCCCATGCGCAGCTCCAGCTATAATAACTAGGCTCTGACAGCTAGCAACGTTCAGGTGCATATGATACTCTTATTTTGAAAAAACTCTGTGACAACTCGACGAGTCATATCCGCCCTATCCGTGCTTCTGCAAGCACTGCGTTAACACAGCAGTGCGCCTACACGTCCCGAAATAAGTCCGTGGTGTTTTTTTTTTCTCGCAACGGGTCAAATGCATCTACATGCTTTGCACCGTCGCCATTCCTTTATGCGCACATCGCCCGAAATTAACGTTTATGTACCATTACAATCACTACAACGTTAGCAAGCTAACAAGCTAATCCTGATCAGAGGCAGAGGCGCAGAGCCAGCAGACACAGTGTGGACTGGGAAAGGGAAATGGGGGGGCACTCTCTCCCCTTCCATGTGTGTGCGTGCATGCGTTTGGAAAGACGATGAAGTCACTAGTCAGGAGGACTCAGGACAGGAGTATATTATAGTAAACTGAGGATTACTGAGGATGGACAGATAATGTTGATATTCAAATATAAAAAAGGTTCGAGAGGAGTGGAAGTTTGAAGACAGACTAGACTACAATATGATGCAGGGGTGGTGAGTTGAAACAGTGTGTATGAATGAATGAAAACTTTATTTAACAGATTGCAGAATGGGTACAGTACAGTACGGCTCAATACACACAATTGTTAAGGGGATGCAGACCAGAGAAAGACGTTTGTCTTGTTTACATCAGGGTCCCCCATTGTGTGTGTGTGTGTGTCCCAACCGACCCCACTTCTATGTTTCAATAAATTATTTGCATTTAAAACTATTAACGCTGACTAGAGCTGCCGCGGTATCGGTATTACCGCGGTATCGCTGTTACATCATGCCCACCGCAGCGTTGGGCTGAATACCGGCATCACCGCTGTTTTTTAATATATTATTATTATTATTACGCTCTCGTTGGGCTTGCGGCTCTGCAGATATACCCTACTTCTCTGTCGAGATTCCAAGCGACCCTATTGGGTACCAAAAAAGTCACATGAAACACTGCAGACCACTGATTGGTCAGAAGAGATACGCGTCACATGCTTGGAGCATCTTGCAGCGCTTTTACTTCCTGAATCTCAGCCATCACAACACGGCTAATAGTACGTTAGCTCCCACCGGAGACCGGAGTGGATTACCGACGCCGTCGCTCCTCAGGGAACGAGGCATAATGATTTTACTGCAACGAAATGTTATAATAAAAGCCCTTCGTTCTATACACTTGTCTGATTGAAAACTTTATTAACAGACCGCAGAATGGGTACAACTCGGCACGCTCTGAGCAAAGAAAGGAACTTAGATATTAATTGAGTAACGCTTGCCTTGCTATGGTCTGGTAAATACGAACGTGTAACTATACTAACGTTAATGCCACAAATCGAATGCCTTTGTAATCATAAGTAGTAACGTTATAATAATAAGAAGAAGAAAGGGTCGGGGGGGTAACCGGCGGGCGCGCCGCTACCACCCCTGCTCGCGACACCGTAGGGGAGACTTCGAATCCGTGTTTCACTTTTAATAACGAATGCGTGCATGCCGAATCCCAAACAATATTCATGCTGCAAAGTCATCCTCTAAAGATAGACATTTAGACTAGAGGCAGGCTATATGCTATAAAGAGTAGACTACAAAAAAAATGCATTCAAACTTTTTTTTTTTGTGTGTGTGTGCGGTTATTACCGCGGCGGTAGGAAATATTTTGCAAATGTGTGCGGTAAGGAAAACATCAATACCGCAGCAGCTCTAACGCTGACTCATTCCTTCAGTCCACTCAAAATTATGCTAATATTCCTTATGTTGTTTATGATATTAATTGAAAATAGCATATGAGAGTATTATAGTAATAATAACACATGGCGATATACTAAATGACAGCCAAACATGGCACTGCAACTAAATAACACAAATACAATAGGCACATTTGTGACTGTTACAAATATAACACGTTTTATACTTGTGCTACAAGATTTTGGCCTGTGCTACAAAACTATCAACCTCTGTAGCACCAGTGCTATGTGCAAAAAAAGTTAACGTACAGCCCTGCAATCCAATCCAATGATGTGCAATACCATCCGGGAGACGATAGGCGGCGGTATTTGCCCTTTGCGAGCTCAGACCCATTCCCAATGATAACGTCAGGCTGGATGGATGAAAAATGAATGGATATCGCTAATAAAAGAAATATCGATTAAAACCCGAGATTTCTCGGGTTTGGCGCCCAGAGCATGGCGAGTTAACCCGGACTATCTCGGGTTTGGCCTCCAAAGTGTTAAGTGTAGTTTTGTCATATTTGTCAATGCAACTCAATAGATTTCTGATTGTATCGTTGTCATCCTTTCTCTGAAGATGTGTTTAACTGGTTTATGATTTGTCATTTTATTTAACCGTTTCCAGTCAAGGTGATGCCATTTGCGAACCTGATGGGTCTTCTAGCCTCTGGCATCGACTCTACCGCAGTGCTGCGCTGCATCCAGCAGGTGGCGCTACTGGTTCAAGGAAACTGGGTTGTCAAGAGGTGAGGCCAGATAGAGTGTGGGTGGGTGGGTGGGTGGGTGATTAATTCTCTCATTCACAATGAACCAGAAATTAGGGCGGTGAGATATTGAGAAAAAAACATTATCACAATATTCAGAAGGACTTTTTGACATTTTCAAATATTTCTCAGACATTTCTTTGTGAGAAATTTGTCTTTAATATTAGCCTTTTATCACCATGATACAATAACACTGACAATAAGATATACATTTTATATATATCGACTAGCCCTATTAGAAACGTCTGCACGCGTCATATTAAACAGACGCCCATTGTTTTCCCCAGTGATGTGCTGTATCCTAAAAACAGCTGCAGTTCACACAGCGGAGTGCCCGCTGAGGTGCTGTGTCGGGGCAGGGACTTTGTGGTGAGTCCTCGTCACCAGTTGTTTACTTTTCCTATTTTTACGATGACATTTTTGTGAATCTTCACAATAATGCAACTGTTGTCTATTTCTAAAACAAGTGATGGCCACGCTTCGTCTGTGGCCAAAGAGGATCTGAAGGGGTAATGTTTCCTTTCCCCTCTCAGATGTGGAGATTCACTCTGGAGCGTTCTGTGATGAGGAAGGAGATTACAGCTTTAATCAAAGTAAGGATATATATTTATTTAAAGATGAACTGAGTGACACTTACATATACATTAGGGGGGAATCACCAGCGGCCCCAAGATACCATATTATCATGATGCTAGAGTCACAATATTGTGATTTATAACCTTCCCAACAGAAAAATTGACATCTGCAATAAAAATATATATACCGTACTTTTCGCACTATAAGCCGCAGCAGCTAAATTGAATGATGTGTACATATATAAGCCGCACTGGACTATAAGCCGCATGTGTTTTAATGTTTAATTACCATATGTAAGGAGTGGAGCCTGCAGCTTAATTTGACTTAACACGGGAAAAATCACCCGGCCCGGACACGGAAAGGATTGACAGATTGATTGCTCTTTCTCGATTCTGTGGGTGGTGCATGGCCGTTCTTATATTGAGCTTTAAGTTCCCACCTCTACAGAGAATGACTCCCATTGGGACACAATATTGTCGGACAAATAACAAGAATTAACTCATTTACAAGTTGTATTAAGCAAATAAGGGAACAGATAAATAACATTTCAATGCAGTAAAAAAAGCAATATTTCGATTTTCGGGTTTTGTCCACATATAAGCCGCACCGTTATATAAGCCGCAGGGTCGAAAAATGGGGGAAAAAGCCGCGGCTTATAGTCCGAAAAGTACGGTACATTATCTGATTTATCTAATAAGATAACGTTTTTAGTCTGTTCACCTCACTCCCAATCATTTATATTGCCTTTTTCATAATCTTGTGCTGTTACTGAAAAAAGGCATTTTAGTGTAATATTAGGGCCGTCTTAAATACTTCGAAGCTTCGTTCGATGGCACAAGCTTAAAAAAAAATTGAAGTAAAAAAAATTTAAATTAAAAAAATATATATTTGCCTCAAATCTTGCGCCTCCATTCCAATGAAACAAAAGTAAGCTGTGCCTTCCCGCCTCCATTCCAATGAAACGAAAGTAAGCGGCGCCTCGACTCCACCTCTCTACAACAAGCACGTGGAGATTATCTGTGTTGAAAACAACAAGGACATGTGCAGCAGACATGTCGACGAAGAAGTCATCAGTCGTGTGGTTGCACTTTAAAATATGCAAAGACAATGCCCAAAAAGCAGAGTGCCAGATATGCCAGAAGAAAATGGCATATCACAACTCTACAACAACTTTGTCAAATCACCTAAAAAACTTAAGTATCGTTGTACACGACGGCGACGCCACACAAAACATTAATAAGGCTATGCTGCTATGACTAATGTATTACCAAGTTGGCTAATTTAATTGTAATCATCTGCTTTTGTAGGTGCATTGTCTGATATAATTATAAATTAAATATAATATAATTGTTTGCTTGATAGACGAAGGTTGCAACATAATTATGTAATGTCATGTCGTTGGCTGTGAGAGCAGCCCCACTGCAACCATATATATTATTTTCTCGAAGCTTCGAATTAAAATCGAAGTTCGGCCCCGAAACTTCGATTGCCAAAAAAAGCTTCGAAGGTCAGCCCTATGTAATATGGTGACTTTCTTCAGTGTAGGTGGTGTTTAACACATTCGGGGCCATTGGGGGCCGACCGTCTAATCTCACGCTAAACGGCCAGCATTTCAAAACAGACTTGCATTGTGCTGAGGCTGTTTGTAGAGCTAAATCTATACTTTATAGTATTGCTATCTGTCCATTCTCATTGTCAATTGAGACCATAAACCGTCCCTTCAAAATGGCTTAAAGAAAGTTTTTTTTCATCAATACGTTCTCATTTTATAGCCTCGTGAATATAAGCGTTATATGGGATTTGGACTAGTATATTTCCTGGAAGGCGAGATACAGGGCGCTAAGCTAATAACATTAAATCGAACAGCGTTTCGGCTATACAGAAGCTAAAGCTAAAACGCAAAATGCATATTGTCGGTATTCATGGTCCACCATGAATGCATGAAAGGGGGGGGGGGGGCGGGGGACGTCGTTTCTGATTATTGATTACCAATAACCGCGTTAGCCTCAGTAGCCACATTCACTGACCGGGTGGTTGGCTATGAGATCAAGGCCCGATCAGCATGTAATTTACGTGAAAAAGATCTTACTGTGGGCCGGTTGGATCCCCAAAAGGATTTCCCAGTTATCGATCGCCATCTGGTAGATCGATATGTCCATTGGCTGATGATATATTCCTTTACTGCATAGTGAATTCGGCGTCGCAAAAGGTATTCCAAGCTACAGGCTACACATATAGAATCCAGCTAACTGGAAACTCCATTGAAAATTTTTAAATAAGGCACCGTTCTGCCACAGGGAACACTGCATTATTGAGACAGCGCACCTAAGAGGATCTGGCCGGTAATGCACTTTTCAGAATTCGAAGAGTGGGGTAAATCTGCAGTGCCGCTCGGTGACATTGAGTAGGTTATTAAAATGGAATAAAAACCAAAACAACCTAAAGGATGGCCCTTTAAGCATGGCGCCGAAACACGGACATGTCCGTGGTTGACCCCGAAACGGTCAAGTCCAGGCTGAAGCGTTCTCAGTGGCAGACCCAAACCTCTGGAATGAGCTTCTTCTGCATGTTAGGCAAGGGCCCACTCTGCAGGTGTTTAAATCACGCCTCAAAACACATTTATTTCCTATGGCTTTTGGTTTTTACACAGTTTGAGATACCTGCCTTTTTATGTGACATACTGTATATGTTTTATTGTGTGCTTTTATCTTTTTAATCCTTTTATTTTATGTAAATATTTGTCGTGGGACTTGTACAGCACTTTGGTCAACTTTGTTGTTTTTAAATGTGCTTTATAAATAAAGTGGATTGGATTGAAGGAGGAAATTACATCTGTAACTATGGTTCTATGAATCCTTGATGACCACCAGATCGCTCTGCCACTTGGAATCTTGGTGATTACACAAGAAGATTCTGTAGGAACTAGGGATGGGTACCGAATTCGGTACTTTTGAGGTACCGAACCGAAACACGTCTGTAGAACCATTACCTATATAAGCCTACTGCGAGGGGCAAGTGGGCTGGCTTGAGTTAGACGCGTGCTTGAAGAATTCAATGTCCAAAGTGCTCGTATCATTTTCGATATGCCAATCCTTTTATTGACCATTATCAACCAAAAAATATATACAAAAACTCTTTTTACTAATAACACTGAACGCCGACCTATACGGAACATCAACACGAACACGGTCAAAAACTGTTTGGCTATCCCCTTGCACACCTGCCGCTCGTCACCCACTGATCAGTATAAATGGGTAACCAACCCCTGTGGTGGTTGCCATGGTGACTGAAAATGCCACACCTCTGCACCGTGAGTACAAATAAAATTAAATAAACGGAAAGGCTTTTTGGCTCCAACAACGTCGGTACTACCGAGTATAGATTCAAGTGATATAAAAAAAAAAAAAAAATCTTTTTGACTTTTTTCCCCCCGCGTCAACGTTCACACGCACAATATATGCTTACCTAGGATTTGACTTGATTCAACAACAAAGCAGTCGGAGCAATGGCAAGCCGAAAACTGTCGAAATTGTAGTTATTTGAAGTTTGGATTTTTTTTTCACGACTAAATTAAATTTAAATTAAATTTCTTGAGACTAAAGTACAGAAGAAATTTACCGTTGGGTACCGGTACCGGTATCGGTTCAAATGTGAAAGGTACCCATCCCTAGTAGGAACAGAGCCACTGAAAGATATACCCTCGCTTGGGTCATCAGGGGTCACAAGAGACTTTAAATATTATATAAATACTCTGCCTTCACGGTCATCCAGGATTCATAGAACCGTAGTTACATACATAAATGTTGTTTTAGCTAACGTTGACACACATTTTCATGTTTCATTCTGAAATGTTAATACAATATCTAAAAGATAAAGCAATTTGGGGGGAAATGATCTAGCTTGCCTTTATGTAAACTGTGTGACCAATTTTGACATTGTGACATTTAGTAACACTGGTATGGTCCTATGGAGGAAAAGAACAAAAGGAATTTGTCACACTGAGAGATGACAAACAATAACGTAAGGTTATGTATATAACCAAGTTCTATGAATACTGGTGACGCTCCGCGTCATCTGCACTAACCTCACTTCGTGCACAGCACTGAATAAAAATCCACAATGTACCTTTACATACCAGCATCCGTCTGGCCACACCCCTATCCGCTACCTTCATAAGCAGGTGTGTGGTCACCTACTCGCCTCCTTCCCAAACTTTCACCACAAGGCGAGGTCAAGGGCCGCAGTGGCGTCCTGACGCTGAGCGTCGCCAGTATTCATAGAACTTGGTTATATACATAACCTTACGTTCTATATATCATACTGGCTCCGCTCAGCGTCATCTGCACTACAGGAGCTGAGCGGGAGCCAGAAGCTCGACAAATGTACCCCGCTGAGGCCCCCCACAACCATCAGACCGTAGAGGACCGAGCCCCCCGACCCTCCCTAATGGAGGATACCCTCCCTATTGGAGGACGGGAGGGAGACGGATCCGACCGTGCGAAGAGAAACTCGAGCAACTCAACGCACAGGGTGAGCAGACCGTGGCTTGACCCCATGACTACGCACACGCACAACCCGCATGCCACCAGGGAACGAACGGAAGGAACAACCCTCGTTACTGCCCCCAAAATCACGGGGTCAAGAGCAAACTCAACCCCGTGGCAAGGCCGTAGCAGCGGAGCGCGAAGGAAGACTCAGACCCACTGAAGGGACTGGATCCCCTGGAAAAAGGTGGCCCGGAGAGGTCAATGACGCCAAAGCTTCAAGACCTCACCAGGCGGTCACTTAGTGACACCGCCCCCCACATCGCCAGCGTATTCGGACAGGGCCCCTACAAGAGCGGGCCCTTCCCCCCATTAGTACGCCGCCTGGCACACTGACCCTGCAACACAGGCAGTCAGCATGGCCGTAACTTGAAGCACTCAAAAGGCTAAACTATAGCGGAAGCAGGCAGCGCACCGGGGAGACGACCCCAGAGGGGTCGATCCCTTAAACCAGGCAGCAGGCTTTAGACCCGAGCCTGGAGCACTGCGGACGAGACAGGCGCCAAAGGGGTCAACTGAAAACAGCACCCCGGCGGAAGGGGCGTATGCTGGCATTGTTGCGCACCATGACAAAGCCTCCACCAAAAAAAAACCACCAGAGGGGTCGAGGCAGAGAAGGCTGACACGATTGGCAGACGTCATGAACGTGCAGGGGCACACTCAACCGGGTAACCCGGGAGTTGACTCTGCTCCAACACACCAGGGAATCAACCACCCTCTTGGTACCACATGCGGTGGTTGTTCCTATAACCCCTCAAGAAAAAACTCAAACACACCTGCGGGTATACACTGGCTATACCGCAGTACAAGTGTTTCAGTTTTCAAAAAGGGTTATTCCAGGCCTACGGGTCAACGAAACATTACTTCGGACCGGGCCTGGCGGCTCGGGAAGCACACAGGGTCACCAGAGGAGGTCCAAAAGACCACCCCAACAGCCCCCTCTTCGCCATGCGTGAGAGGAGCGAAAAGAAAGGAGAACCAGCCCCTCATGATAGTGCCAGGTACAACCTGTACCCAACAAAGGGTCTCCATAACGCCCAACCCTGTGACACCCGGGCCGACCCGGCATTTTTCCCCACGAAAAAAGCACAAGTCCCTCAGGGTACTAGAACAGCAGATCTGCGTCCCCGGCGGACAACGGGTTAACTGGCCTGGACCAGCGTGACCAGAACCAGTCCCGTGCCCTAACCCCGCCGACATCCCCACTCCAGGAGAGGGGGTAGGTATGCGTGTCGATCTAAAACATGAAAAGAGGGCGCCACCCAGACGGTCCCATTCGTACCGCGCTCAGTGGCCCACCCCAAGGGCGTGAGGCTATGTTCTGATCTATTCCGTTAACATCCCCCAGATATGAACGAGAATTCGTCGAGACAAACCTAGTAAACTGGGAAGAGAAGAACTCGGAAGAGACAAACTCCATCCCAGTTGCCCTATAAAAACGCTGTTTTAAAAACGAGCAACCAAGGCCCACCAGCCTCATGCGTGATTCCTATCAGAAACACCCAGAGCCAGCACTATGTACGCGTCGAGACTCAAAACACATCAATGGATAGTCTAACAAGACACCAGATACCGTTCCTCCAAGCCGCCTGGGGAACGACAAGAAGTCGCTTTTTTAATTTTACATTTTCCAGAAAAAGAAAAAATAATATGGACATGGGTCCCATGCGACGCGGCTGAGGGAAACACCACCCCGTCAACCACACTTCATAAGAGGGGACGGTGAGCGACGTACCCCTATGACGGGGGGAAACCCATGACTCAACAGACCTATAAGGCGAGGAGTCAGGGAAACCCTAAACAATACCCTGTCCACCTACTCCAAAAAGGAGAGACAGGGAACCCCCAGAGAGACTTCCCACGCGAGCTGTATAGATTGAAAAGAAATATTGCAACATTGAGCTATGTAACACTTGGGTTAGGGCTCTCCGAGGAGGAGGCACTGAACCAATACACACTCAATAATCAAATTGAATCGAATACACACACAATAGAGCAGAACTCCTTTTTGAAGTTCTACTCACCTTGACAATCTGAGGAGGAGGCTCCCTCACTGGGAAGGAGAGTCCGAACTCACAGAAGGCACTTCTCCCTGAGGAGGAGCTTCGTGAGGAGGAGCTCTGACAACTCCCTGAAACAGATCCATAACATGGACCTGAACAACTCACGGAAGTCTTACCAATAGAGACGCGCTCAGTGACGTACTCTATGGCGGGGACATTTCCATGGTGCACACGCCCAATTTTTCAGGGCGTGGGACCAGGAAACTCCCCCCCCCCCCCCCCCCCCCCCCCCCCCCCCCCCCCCCCTGTAACGTGCCGAACAGAACCTTGAAGGACAGGGGGTTTTAACCCCTGACCAATCAGAAAAGGGGAGGAAAGGATTACCAGTTCACCCCTTTACGACCCCTCACCCCTGATACGATGTAATGACAAGGTAGAGCATGACACAGTCATAGCATGCTACATGAAGCATCTGACAGCTTCACATAGCTCATGTGCTAACCTGCTATCTGAGTTTTACTAAGGAAAAACACAGAACAGAGAGGGCCCCTTTAAGAGCCCCGGTCCAGACTTACACATGTGCTTCTGTGGGCCAAACCTAACCCAGTTGTAGATCACAACGACACACGCAAACCTTCATCACAGCAAAAAATGGCAAAAGTACACTCTTACTACAGAGGAACGCCGTTTTTCATAACGAGAGAAGACACAAGTCCTCGATTATGTAATGGCCACAGACCTTGCTAAGCACACATGATAAGTGACCAAACAACCTTTTCTTCAGGAAAAAATAGTTTCTCAAGCGGAAGCACAACCCCAGCAACTTAAGCTGAGGGTTACATCGTATCCCCACAAACACAGTGACACAATATATTGTAACCAAACATGTCTGAGAGAAGGGGGCGGAAGCCCCAGGGAAACCGGGGGGTCACCCCTCCTATCTTACCCTTGATACGACCAAGTTGAACAGGTACCCCTGTTAATATGTGAACATGCTGTTCATTGTCATCACAGGCTGAGAAAAAGATTCATTCCTCAATCACATGTCACTAAGCATAGCTTCACAGGTTAACTAACCCTCTTAGTTGTGAGTTCACCCACGTTACAACGTTACATGAACACACATGTTCTCATCACAACTAACCAGTTCATTTTCACACATGTAAAAAACAACGCCGATTTACTATGGAGAGAGACAAGATAATTCACACACAACACGTGTCGTATCCTCAATGTATTGCAGCAACACATGTTTTGGAAACATCGTTATTACAAAACATTTAGAAGGGAAGAAAAGAAGAAGTGTTTAAAGTCCGGTCAGGACTCCTACCTTCACCCTGAGCGCAGGCCGAGAGGACTGTAAACACTGGTTAACGGGACACCGAGTCGAACCCAGCATCTCCTGCGTTGGTGACGAGGGTATGTCCGCTACGCCACCCAGCCGCCGTTCTCCATGTTGACGAAGTCCTCGCTGGCACTGGCACCCGGGTGTAGGGTCGACTAACATCCTCTGTCAAAGATGACGTCGTAGTCAGAGTGTTTAAGGTATATTATAGTCACAGTAACGTTCCACAGTGTAGCATTAAGCTAACAGCCGTCCGACTGATAGCAACAAGCTAATGTTTACTAGCCTAGTGAACACAACGAGCTAGCGCCGCAGCTAACAGCTGACTGGCTAACACAGTAGGCCACAAACTAGCACGCCAGCTAAGCAGCTATCACCTGAACTGTACACAACGACATAATAAGCCACACTTCAGACAGGCCGCCGCCTGAGTGCCTCCCCATCCTAAGGGGGAAGAGAAAAAGAAATGTCAAACACAGTTTTCAACGGTGATTTACCAGACATACAGCGGAGCCGGCACAATTCCCATCCGGGCTGCAGCCGACTTGAGCATGGATCTTCTGATAACGAAGATCCATGCCCACATTTCCTCGTTAGGGTGTACTTCCACATTCATGTGAAAGATGGGGCCTGCACGGGACAGAGAAGCATCCGCTCGTCCAGAGAATCCCGGGTTCAAACCAGGTCTCGGTCGCGGCCCACTAGGTTGACCATCATGGGCGTCAGACCAAGATCCTCCGTCCGCCGCTTAAGAAGCCGAGCAGAGGACCCCAGTCCGGGGCCGGCTTTCGTAAAATTGGCAGCTAACCCCCATAGCGTTAACAGACAACTAGCGCTCGCAAGCAAAACAGTACTCACCCAACACGGAAGCAAACCGGTTTCTCACAACAGCCGGTGCCTCCCACAGTCCAGCTGTATGACCGGAGGGTCAATACCCATCCAGCCGCAGCAAGAAGGACTGCAGTTGGGGAGTATATCAGCGGCGCGAGCCCCTAATACGAAAAAGCCGGTGGAGGTCAGAATGATCATCATCTTCCAGACACTCCAGTGACGAAGACAATATCGCCGTATTTTCTCGAAATAGTGAGAGAAAATAAAGATATAATGTCAACGTATCTTCCCGTCTTCTGTTTTCCTCTCAACTTTCTTCAGCTAACAACCTCGTCAAGTGGGGTATACAACAGGCACTTCCTTGTGGTGAAAGTGAAGAAGGGGGCGAGTAGGTGACCACACACCTGCTTATGAAGGTAGCGGATAGGGGTGTGGCCAGACGGATGTTGGTATGTAAAGGTACATTGTGGATTTTTATTCAGTGCTGTGCACGAAGTGAGGTTAGTGCAGATGACGCTGAGCGGAGCCAGTATGATATAGAACACCGATATACTTTCCAGCCCTAGATGTAAATAACCATTTCCTGCCTCCTGTGTTTCTCAGCTTCCTCCAGAGGACGTGAAGGAGTTCCTGGAACACATGGCCGTGCCTCGCGTCAACCGCGGCTGGGAGTTCCTGTTGCCTAGCGACGGTGACTTCATCAAGAAACACCCAGACGTGGCCCACAGGCAGCACATGCTGTGGCTTGGCATCCAGAGCAAGTAGGTCAACAATGAGCATGACAGGAAGTAGGTAAACACTGAGCATGACGGTAGCGATGCACCGACGCCACTTTTTCCACTACCGATATATTGACTGAACTTTTAGTGTCGGACAGTTCAGATCCACTTATTTTTATGAAGAATATAGACTTTCATAATGAGCTCGGGGTCATTGGACGTGAATGGCTGAGATATGATCCATTTCTCACCCGTCTGTGTGTCAGAAAATTAAGTCACTTTTTTGTTTTGATTTCTGACATGGTCTCAGTATTGGAGACATTCTCTGACACTGATGCCCTGTTTTAGCCTTATGTGTACATTAGGGATGGGAATAGAAAAAACCGGTTCCCGTTGGGAGCCGGTTCCTAATTGTCAGATTCCTGGAATCGCATGCCTCCGTGACTATCGATTCCTCTTATCGCGCATTTTAAAACAATAACGTTAGCGCCACGCATGCAGCCATAGCAGACAATTTGATTCCTTAACACTATGGCGACCGGAGCCCCGCAGCGATTTAGGCCTCAGAGGACAGAGGATTGTAAACAAACCGATGTACTTTCTAAGAGCTTTATATATCATTTATAGTATTGCTATCTGTCCATTCTCATTGTCACTTGAGTGCATAAACCGTGCCTTCATAATGGCTTAAAGAAAATAAAAATCCATCGGTTGGTTGTCATTTTATAGCGTTGTGAATATAAGGTATATCGCGCTTTTCGTCTAGGCTTTTCTGCAGGAGGCTGCAAAAAAGGCTAAACGTTGGCGCCATTATATCAAACGCCATTTCTGCTGTATATATACGAATGAAATAAAACAAACTGCGTAGCATCCGGACTATTACAGAGCATCTATGGATGAAATGGGGGCGGCGGGGAACGCCGATCAGTATTATTGATTAGCAATAGCGTGTGCGTTCCGGTAGCCAATGTCAGTAGTCTATCACGTTAGGTTATAAAACAATGTCCAATCCAGCTGTAATTTGGGGTAATATTATCCTACCGTCAGACCATGTGATCGCCGGCAGCATTTCCTCACCAGTCATCGGATTCGATATGCACATTGGCTAATCATAAATCCCATTATTCCACGCTGAAAAAAACTTTCGGTACGCTGATCAAAGATGGAGGGGCTTCGTTTGGAATCAAGGCTCTATGATCCGCCCACAGGACTGTAAACGCATTTTTTTTATTAAATCCCCTCAATGATACTGCAGTGGAGCGATGGCGCCCCTAAGCGGATCTGGCCGGTACTGCATGTTTCGAAAATCAAATATGTGGAAAGATCCTGCTAGTGGATCGGGGATCTAATAAGCGTTATAAATATGGAATAAAACAATAACAACTCGTCACGAGTATACTCATGGCTCTGGACCACAACGCATGGAATCGAAACACGTATATACTCGTGAACGGACGCCATAGTGTTAACAGTTTGAGTGCCAGCCATTAACATGGGAAACATGGTTAAATGCCAGCACCCACTTCAATGATAGCGTTGTGAACGCATAATCTCTCTCTTAAATTATGGCTATGTGTCTAATATGCCTGTCGCTTATCAATGACTTGTTTGCAGTCAACATTGTCGAAACGGATTGTTTTTTAATCGGTTCATTTTCGTTTTATAGTATTTTGAAAGGCCCTCGTTTTTCAGGAAAATATATAGATTCCGTGATGAAAGGCATTTACTGGAATATTCTAGCATACAATCATTTTTCGGCCTATTTATGAATCGTTTTCAAATAAACGCTAGATTATCGATAGTATATGTGTACTTATGCACGCTATAGAGGCGGGCTGAAAAATCGATTCTCTCATTTCCTCATCAGCGATCACAGCCATACACACACACACACACACACACGCATAGGGCAAGCGCTGATATATAGGTCAAAACAGCTCTGATTATCCTAAGACGGGTAAAATAAATTCCTTACCTGAGATCAGATGTTATCCAAAAAGATTATTCCAATTCCTGATCGCAATTCCAAATATCGATCACGCTTATTGATTACAGTGTTGGGTCCTGTAAATACATAATCCACGCGTTTTCCGGGCCGGCGAGCACAATCGATCCTTCAGTTGGCCTTGACGGAAAAGTAAAATAAGGAAACTGGCCACCCCCCCTGCATCAGTGTAAAGTAATGGGGTGCAGTACCACAGGGAGAGACGATAGGGGGCGGTATCTTCCCAATTGAGCTCAGAGAGACTCTGCAGCACTAACCCGAGGCTCGATTGATGAAATATGAATTCAAACCACCAATCAAAAAAAAAAAACGACAAACAAACGCTATATAGCGTCGGGGGCACTCAAAGGTCGGCATGAACTAACGACAAAACGCGTCCGTGGCACTCAAAATTGCCTGGGTTTTGGTCGCATATCCTCCCGAAATGCTCCTGCTGTTTGACTGTTTCTATGTGCAGTGAAAACTACTCCAATGCTTTGCAATTTCTAACGCTAGCTAACCATGCTCATCAGTGTTGCGATGCTCATATCAACACTGGTTGCACGCACGCTAATGACGCCACATGCATGCCCATGCGCACTCCCGCGCATGCGCATAAATGTTCCCTCGCATAAGAACAGACTAAAAACAGTGCCTAATTGTTGTACCACTGTATTTTATTGGATTCTATTATATGTTGTACCACTGTATTGCACATCGTCGCGGGCAAGACCAGCCGCATTTCATTGTATACCTGTATGCCGTGACAATTAAAACTCTTGACTTGACTTGCCTCTACGAATGGAATGTAACATTTGACGACCGGCGCTATTGATATGCAAAGTAGCCAGGTGGGTACTGCGAGTTGGCGCATCAGTCGAGTGCAGCGCATTCCTGTGTGCACGCTCGTGCACATCCGTGCGTGTGCATGCACGCGTTTCTGCTCACACAACTTTGGTTGCAACCTCGTCCCATGAGCAACGCATCACTGATGCTCATACACACACAGAGAGAGAGAACAGCTGAGCTCAGCTAGAAAGGGTGGGGGTGAGCGGGGAGGGAGCCGTCTCCCTCCCAAGGAGCCCTTTGTGTGTGTGTGTGTGGTGTGTGTGTGCGCGCGTGTGCGTGCACACGCTGGTCTTCTGAAAGACCAGATGACGGAGGACTAAGAGGAGTCAGAGGAATAACGACCTGTTGAATGCAACTACAGTTCAATAGATTAAATTAGTTTAAGAGAATCTCAAATACATTATTTTATTTAAGTGTATAGTAAATGTATTATTATAATTTTTTTACAGTTTTCTTTTTTTCTGACATGGGGTCTCAACAATAAATGACAATCAGAAATGTCAAGTTGCATGTTGTTATTCTAACCAGCTTAGTTCTGTTGCATTTCCAATATTTATTTAAATAATAAATTTATCAGGGATCAATAAAGAATTGGATCGATAATGGAATCGTATCGATAAAATCTTATCAATTCCCATCCCTAGTGTACATGACCATCCCTGAAAGGAAGCTTTCCTAATGAACAACATGTTGGTTCAAATAAGTGCCGCCATGAAGTCCACCATGTAAGCATGCTCTTCTGAGTAGGAAAGGAATTTAACCCTTTTGGTGTCAATATGGCACTGATGAAAGGGTCTTGTTTCAACCAGAGTAGGAGGCTGTTGCTTTTGTTTATTTATATCTTCTTTTGTCACGCAGGCTGGAAAAGGTCTTCAACTTCAATAAAGAGGACTTCGTACCAAAGAACAGTTCACAGCCAGGTAGGGCTGCAACTAACGATTATTTTGGTAGTCGACTAATCTGTCTAATTTTTTCGATTAGTCTACTAATCTAACGATTATTTCTGTCACACCCTCCATTTCTGCTTCCTGTGGGCGTGGCTCATTTTCAGGGCTCCAGTGCATGTTTTACCTCACATGCTCAAGTCTGCACACCTGTGAATGTCACCGTCCCTCTGCCTTAACATGATCCCATAGCTCATTTAAATAAGGACTCATGAAACATTTGAATTTGGATCTTAATTAAGCTACTTGCGTAATCAAATGTATTTTAATAACAAATACAATAATCAATCATAATGAGAAAAAATTAAATAATACTAATTAAAATGCAAGTTTAAATGTGAAGATAATGTGCAAATAATGTTTTAAAAGTAGCAGCCTCTGTCCCAGCACCGCGGTTCTGATGGGGCTGTTAAGGGGAGAGGAGAGGAGGACGAGTCAGATCAGACAGACTTCTAGGTCTTTTGTTTGCTGTGTGTGAGTGAGAGGAGCTGTGTGTCTCTTACTCTGATCTCCTGCAGAGGAACACACCATTTACAAATGACAGCGTCCATAAAGGAACCTGTGATTGCATTGCTATAGCAAACTTTTTTTTTGATCCACTTTTTCCCATTTTCTATATTTTCTCCCATCCCAATTTCGTATCATCCAATTCAACCCTCCCCTGTCACGAACGCTGTTTCTTGCCTCCCACAAGCCGGCTGCAATGTGGACTAAGTCATACATAGCACAAGTCCGTACTTGAGGTAACAGCAGTCGCATCTTTTCACCTGCGCAGCTCGATCTCTCAGTGGCGAGGAGTAACGCGTGGGAGGCTCACGCTGCCCCCGACACTTCCTGATTCTACTGCGCAGGCGCACCAACCGACCTGTAGGAGTCGCTGTCCACAACGCCCGATCCCCACCCATCAGTTTCCCACCCCCTAATACGGCCAATGTGTATTAGTATGAACGACCAGCTAAACTGAAAGCCCAGCGTCTCCGTCATTCGTGGCGAGCGCCTTGCCCACTACGCCACGTAGCCGCCCACATTGCTATAGCAAACTTATAAATCATCAGATATAAGATAGCTAGCACTACGTTCCCTGTCTCTGCAGTCTTAGCCCAAAGAGTTAAACTTTTTTCAACTGAGAAAAAAAAGCAGCCTAGTCTAGACCATGGCGCTATATAGACAGTGGACGTTAGCACTAGCTATCTTAACTTACCTAATAATACTCCAGTCTGCAAAAATACGACACTTGGTGCTAATTCACGGAGCTGTAAACACCGGTAGCCTAGCCAAGCTCTAGTAGCCTGTAAGCTTGGCGCCGTTTAACGTTAGCTAACGTTACATAGTAGTTGGTGGACACGCAGCCTCAAGCAACAACATATTAACTGAAATAGCGTTCGCTTAGCAAGCATTATCCATGAGACATTCTGTTTTCCAACATGTAAGCTAAAACGTAACCATGATCCGACTAGCTGTCATCACGGTTCCAGCTCGCTGCTGCTTTCTTCTTCTTTGTCGTTAATACACAGAATGCAGTCATGGCAGACAAGGGAAATGACACTGCCCCCACACTTCCTGTGGTGCATTTGCGCAGTTTTGAATGAACGTTACCGGCTCTGTTTACTTTTTATATGACGCATCGACACTAAAATTCTGCGTCGACAAATTTTTATGATCGACGTCGTCGATTATGTCGACTAATCGTTGCAGCCCTACAGCCAGGTATGCATCAAGACATTGGACCTCATTCACCACCATTGTCTTAAGTTTTCTCTTATGACAACCTCCTTGGAAGTATATACAGTATCTGCGATCTCCTAATGAAACAAGTCATTCGTGGGCGGCTAAGTGGCGCAGTGGGCAAGGCGCTCGCCACTAATGCAGGAGATGCTGGGTTCGAGCCCAGCTCTCTGCATTGCTACCAGCTTGGCTGGTCGTTCATACTAACACAATTGGCAGTGTTAGGGGTGGGAAGCTGGTGGGTGGGGATCGGACGTTGTGGACAGCAACTCCTACAGGTTGGTTGGTGCGCCTGCGCAGCAGAATCAGGAAGCGACGGGGGCGGCGTGTCCCTCCCATGCAGACCCTCGCCGCTGAGAGATTGCGCTGTGCAGGTGAAAAGATGCGACGGCTGCCTCCTCGTGTACCGGAGGGGACACGTGATGCAAGGCTTCGTCCACATTGCAGCCGGCCTGTGGGAGGCATGGCCTAACAGCGTTCGAGACAGGGGAGGGTAGAATTGGACAATACGAAATTGGGATGGGAGAAAAATAGAAAATGGGAGAAAAAGTTGATAAAAAAAAAGAAACAAGTCATTCGAATAATATAAGCCTACTGTTCATTCATTACACACATAGGCTATAAAGTGTGTGTGCGCTGAACCGGTGGCCAGGAGCGCGCAAGACTGTATAAATATGGAATACGCGAATAGGTTTAGTTCTTATTTATTTATTCACCGTCATTTGCAGTGTTTTTGTAGTGCCATTATTTATTTTCGGACATCACGATGCATTGTTGAGGCATGACTGTAAATGTAAAATACAAATATTTGCATATTTATTATTATGATTATTTAATTCCAAGGATGTCTGTAGAGTTGACATGAACACAATCACCATGATTCCTCCCAAATAAAGCCCTTAACACATTGAGTGCCACGCCCCTTCCGGGAAGTGACCCCTTCCTTGCCGTCCATTAACCCCAATTATCATATCATGGGGTATCATTGGAAAGCTACACTCATTGGCTACAACCCTGTCCAAATTTTTTTTTTTTTCAGATTGCCAAATGATTGACGGAGCTAGAGCCCCCGGAGGTTGGGGGTGGTAATGTGTACTTTGGCGCATGCCTCACATATCGGCATGTAACTCCAGAACCGCTGAATGGATTCTGTCACCTGAAAGGGCAATTGACAGGCAACAACTAGGGCTTTAATTCTCTCTATTGTATTAAAAGAAATGCACACCCGAGCCGCTAGAGGTCGGCAAAGTGGCGCGTCGCGAATCGTCCTCATGAGGGCCCACATGTGGGCCCTTACATTTTAAGAGGTTAATGTTTTTTTCTTCTTTTTTTAGTAAAGACCATAACCCTATCAAAACAGCAGTCAAAGTGTATATTTTACCAATGTTTTGTAAGATTTACCGAAAATAAGAATTTATCGATTTAAAAAAAAAAAATTATATCTTTTATCGTAAAACCGTGAGAAAAATGACTAAATCCAGATTTAACCCTGCCATTGGAAAGAGGAGCATTTCCCTATCCATAGATGTATGATTTGGACATAATAAGGTCAAGGTCAAATATGAATTCATAATTAAAATCGATTATCATTTATTACTGTATCTACAAATCCTTCTGTTTAATCATGTTCCCTTTATTCATTTGCTTAGATCTTTTGTACACTTGATCTCAAGAAGGTGGTGAATGAGCTCAGTGAGCCAAATCAAAAGAACCTCAATGTTTTCATGGTGTTATTCACAGGCACAGATGCAAACATTTATATTCTCCTTTTTTTCATTACAATTTACTCAAGCCTAGTAACAGACACTATATTTCTGACACTGGAAATACATACCCACAGGTCCCTAGATGTGCCTCAAGAACATGCTTATTGACCTTGTAGAAGTGGAGCAATATTCCATTTACCTAAGTATATATTTTAGGTGGATTTTAAGCTGTAGCCCTATTTTCAGAAATTTCGCCTAAAGGTACATGCCTAAGTAAATGGAAGATTGCTCCACTTCTACAAGGTCAATTAGCATGTTCTTGAGGCACATCTAGGGACCTCAGGGAATGTATTCAGTGTCAGAAATATTGTGTCTATTACTAGGCTTGCTTAAATTGTGATGAAACAAAGGAGAATATGAATTATGATTTTTCTTTGCATCTTTGACAGTGAATAAGACCATGATAATAATGACCAAACTTAAAAGAATCTCGTTCAGTACCCTCTTGAGATCATGTGTACAAAAAATCGAAGGAAATTAATAAAGGGAAGATGATTAAACCGAAGGTTCTGTAGATACAGTACTGAATTCTCCCATCCGGACCAATGCAATTTGAAATATTATTATAGAATATAGAATATGATGCTTATACATTACCTTATTATAGCCAATTCGCACATTTATATATATATACATATATTATCTTTCAAATGCCCGAGTTCAATTTGGATTTAGTATCACCAGGCGTGCATAAGAACAGATAATGAAATCTACTGTAATCTAGTGTACTTTTTAATTTTCCCCACAGTGCAACCGTTTTGAAACTAATTTCAGATCTAATTGTTCCTACATGCTAACAATAGGGAGGAGAAACTAACTGCGTTTCAATATTTGTCAAAAACGTCACCTCTACAAAATGGCCGCAAAAAGACTACAATTCCCATGGTTCAAAATTTCCGTTTCCGTCTTGGAATAGACTTTAGAAAACATAAAACTATCTAATGGCACTTTTAACCTATTGCTAAACTAACGTATTGATGATAATATACATTCTACATGCTTTTGTGATGTTAATACTTGAAAACGGTAATCGCAACTTATATGCAATATTAACACTTTGATTGCCATGGGTTAAATTCATGATATACCATAGATTGCCAGCTCTATTTGTCTATGGAGAAGTACCCCTTCTTTGCATGGCTATAACTTTTTAAATTATATTGCTACATTGCCATTATTAGGGCCCATTCAAAGTCCTATATGTATTGTTCATTGTGTAGCAACGTTAAACTTTTTCATTCACATATTCATAGTAAAGTATGGTCTAATGTATAAGTATGCTTTTATCTCTTTCTGCAGCTTTCTCCAGAACGTGATCTATAGCCCCAAATGCATTATATTGATGATGAAATACAGTTTGATGGCAATCGGGGCGATATAAAAAATTTCAATTGGACGTACTTCTAGAATGATCTACGTATGATCTGATGATGACCGGATGGGCGGGGGATCGTTTATAATTCCGTGGGCAGCGTTATATCATTCATCTAGTGTGGGTCATATGTTCATCATAACAGTTTATATGGAACACGTTCAAAAATAACGCTGAATCTTACCGTATCTTCCTCGCGCCGTTGGACGATCAGCGTGGTGTAGACCGTTTTCGATTATGGGATGTTTATCCTGATGAACCATTTCCAGCTTGTATAATACTATATACGTCCAAATAACGTTGTTTATTGAGTTAGGGCGAGCGATTGATCATCCAGTGTGTTGAGATGGAGTCCGGCTACCGGACGCGAGTGCCCGGAGCTCATATGGATGAGCACTTCCTGTTTGGGGCGCCCCTCCCTCTTGGCCGATCTGCCGATCGGCCACCAGATGGCGCTCTCGAACCGTTAGACAGTTGGTGGGAGCCCACCAGCACATCTCAGGGCTCCGGAAAGAAAATATGATTTCGATCACAGATTTTTGAAATATTGATATCAAAGACGAGTTACGGCGTCCTCGGCACCTTTAGCATGGCTCTGAATGACGTGAAAACGCGTTTTCCGGCAATCAAAGTGTTAAAGAAAATATGTTTTATACCGTTTTGAATATGAATATAGTTTGGGTGCTTCCGAGTCATTCCAGGGAAAAGACGCGAAAACTGCGTGTAATTCGTAAAACACGTTGTCATTTTTCGCCTGATTATTGGATCTTCCTGAAATCAGCGCTAGATCATAATTATTATCCTTCCTCGTGCACGCATGCAATGTTGTTTAGACCGGCGCGCCGTGTCCCCCCCCCCCCCTCCTGCAACCCAACGGCAAACAGCCACACATACAGACACAGACGGCGTCGATCGGGGTAGAAATAAATATCAGATCAACGCAAGCTTTCATATATAATGTCCTTTCCTGGTCTCTGATGTAATGCAAAAAAAAGAATCCAAATATCTGATCGCCATTCCAGTTATCCACAGCGATCCTGTCTCCGACGTTGTTGGGCATTGCACTTTAACGGGCGGGCGGGGTCTGTAGTCAAAACCATCCCTACAAGCGTGTGTTTTGCCGGAGTGTTTAGGACCCGCCGCAACTCTGTAGAGAAAAGAAACTAACCTGTTTCTAACTGGGTGCAATAATGGCCAAAGGCGTTAGAGGGCGGTATAAGACCGTCTGCCAGCTCAGACACATTCAGTACAGCACAAGGTGCCCCGCTGAATTATGAATGGCAATAGCGAATAAAAGAAATACAGTGAGAAAAACGTAGATCTACGTTTCCGGCACTCAACGATCGGGCGACAGAACGTAGTTCTATGTTTTCGGCAACCAAAATGTTAAGAACACTTTGCACACCAGTCTGTCTGACTTACGACTGCTCTTCAGTGCTCCTAAATCCTGCTCTTAGTTAAGAGCGAATCCCCAAGAAGGGACCGTTCGTGAATCCCCAAATCTGCCCGGAAATGTATTAATTGGAGCTAGGACAAAAAAAAATCTGATCTTTTGTCTTAAGTCCGTTGGTGAATGAGACCCATTGCTATGAGTTTTCCCTGCTAGTAGGTTGCATATTTTTACCAAGAAAATAAATCACCTTCAACTAAATCCCATATGGGATATTTTCCAGACCCCGTGCACATCAGCGGGGATCAGCGTCTGAAGACGGCCCAGGACCGCGCGCGGGGAAGCCAGGCGTCCATGCAGAAGGACCTGAATGCCAAGAGACAGGGTGGGGGCGCGGCGACCAGCGTCTGTGTCAAACGGGAGCCGCTCAGCGACGGGGAAGACGATCCAATGGACACGTCCTCCTCATCCTCTATCCCCAACGGTTCCGTCAACGGTTACCCCAGTGCCACCTCCCCGCTTTCCGACTACCCCAACGGGAACGGAGGAGCCCCCACCACCTCCCCTTCCCTGGAGCTACGGGACTTTGTGTCAAACACTTTCAGGAAGCAACTTGTGCTGACGCTGAGTGAACTAAAGAGGCTGTTCAACCTCCACCTGGCCTCCCTGCCGCCCGGACACAGCCTGTTCCACTCCATCTCTGACCGCCTGCTGCAGGACGCCATACTGCTCAGCCACTGCAGACAAATACTGGTGCCTGTGAGTAACAAGGGGGGTGGTGTGACAAAGGGCTGAGGTGGTGTGAAGAAGGGCTGAGGTGGTGTGAAGAAGGGCTGGGGTGGTGTGAAGAAGGGCTGGGGTGGTGTGGTGTGAAGCTGGGCTGGGGTGGTGTGGTGTGGAGCTGGGGTGGTGTGAAGCTGGTCTGGGGTGGTGTGGTGTGAAGCTGGTCTGGTGTGGTGTGGTCTGGTGTGAAGCTGGTCTGGTGTGAAGCTGGTCTGGTGTGAAGCTGGTCTGGGGTGGTGTGAAGCTGGTCTGGGGTGGTGTGAAGTAGAACTGGTCGATCTCAACTTTTACCAACATCTATAATATCCATCTATTGCCTTTCATTTAATTACATTTCCGGCATCAGCAGTCCCCACATGTAGTGGCTATGCACAGGCTATAGTGTGTCTCTCTCATGATCTGCCCCTCTCGCAGCTTCACAGAAAGACGGGCGACAAGGTCAGAAGAGGGAGGTCCTTATGTCAAGTTAATGCCACTGAATTAGCTGAATCTGATGTGTTTCTTATGCGTCTTAAGTGCCAGTTGTCAATCCTTTGCATTCATACCGCGTCTATCTATAAGTGAGTGTTGGGAATCAATAAGAAATGCCCATATTCAAACATAATGGAACAAGTTTGCATCAAGCAAGCACTCATTTCTCATTGATTTCAGGGGAGGCTGGGAGCATCAGGTGTCGTTAATAACCTTTTTTCAAGAATCTATAATTTTATTAAATTTCTTTTAAATATTTGTCCTTTTTCTGTTTTTCTCCCATCCCAATGTTAGTCATTATGCCAATTTCCAATCCCCTTCCTGGTCGTTGTGCACTCTACCCCCTACCGTCGGTCCGGGAGGGCGGAGACTATCACATGCTTCCTCCGACACATGTGTACCCAGCCCACCGCTTCTTTTCACCTGGCAGCGCGGACTCTCACTGGGAGAGTGTAACGTGTGGAAGGTCACACTACCTCTCTTAGATCCTTCTCTTGCTGTGCAGGCGCCCCGATCGAACTGTAGGAGTCGCTGTTTACAACGACCAGGACCCACCCTCGCCGGGTTTTCCACCCTCTAACACTGCCAATTGTGTTAGTATGGACGGTCGGCCAACCCGGAAGCACCACAGCTGGATTCGATCAATTTGTGTCTCGTCAATCTGGCCCACACGTTCAAACTTTGAAAAAAGTTTCAGTCAAACTCAGCCACAACGCCGCCCCCACACACACACGCTACTGCATCAAATTTACTTATGATTAACAAAGGCATTCGTTTTGTGGCATTAACGTTATATAGTTACACGTTCAATAGCATCAGCATATTATTTACCCGACCATAGCAAGCATTACCCATTCATATATCTCTCACTTCCTTCCTTTGCTCAGAGAGCCCGTACTGAATTGTACCCATTCTGCAATCTGTTAATAAAGTTTTCAATCGGACAAATGTATAGAAAAGCTTTTATTATAACATTCGTTGCAGTAAAATCATTATGCCTCATTTAGTACTCCTGCGGAGCGCTGGTAATCTACTTGTGGGCTGCGGGGAGCTAACTTTATTAGCTTTGTTGTTGAGCTCTCGTCAAAATCAATGGCGGACTTCCCGGAAGTAAAAAACGAATAAGCGCTTGCCGATTGGTGGTAAGAACAGCAGGAGGTGGGTGCTAGCGGTGTGACGTAATTGGCAGAATCGACTGTCAATCAAATTGGTTCTGTTTAGGGGTGGGACGGTACGCATCCGAACCGTGTACCGTATGGTACGACCCCCACGGTTCGGGGCGTCTGTATCGTACGGTTCAGATGACGCGCAAATAAAGCTGGGCCGGGAGAGGTGAGCACTGGCTGCAGGCAGCAGCACTGCAGCCAGGTGCTAGTCAGTTTGTGTAAAAATGGCAAGCACAATATAAATCAATCTTCATTACGACTTTAAAAACATAGCCATTAACATTATAGGCCTACACACATCTTGCCATAGCGTTAGCAGTTTGTACAACACAACGCACGTTTTAACTATAGTAGCCCGCTAGCTAATAGAGTCAATGAAATGTTACCGTAGCTACTAGCTAGCAGAGGAGGAAATGGGAGTCTGAGAGTTCAAGTTTCTTTAATAGTTGTCATACAGAAGTACAGAATACTTTTATACAAAATGCTTCTTACTGTTACGCTCCAGAGACTGTGCTAGACAAGATAAGTATTAAATAAAATAAAGTAGCATGTAAAAAGAAGTAAAAATAGAGGTCACAGTGTTCAGTATAGACATATGTACAATGTTCGATGCAGACTAGAAGTAACTGAGTTACCATACAATATACAATATACTATGCAATATACTAATATACAATACTATATAGTGCAAAGCAGAAATGGGATGAGGTACAATTTAGGTACAATTTACAGTAAGGTGTACGAGTTGTAGTGCAAATCCTTTACCAATAAATATAAAGTGTGTTTAGGTGATCTAAAGTGTGGAGAGTGGGTGCTGCAGTGTGTTGTTTGTTTAAAGTGAGTGTGTGCGTGTGGATGTGTGTGCTGTGTGCATTTGATGGTTGTTGCATAGTGTTTATTGTTCGTTGAGCAGCCTGATGGCCTGGGGATAGAAGCTTCTTCTGAGTCTTTCTGTGCTCGCCTTGAGAGGCGGAGTGTTTAAAGACAATGATGGGCGTTTATTCAACATCCAAGAAGGCTAACATACTGTTTTACTAACTCCAACCGGGACTATTGCCGCTTTCCCACTGCATGCCATCACCTCCTAACGTTGGCAGAGCGCGTTGATAACATTGCCTGAGCTGTCCGTGGGGACCCGGCGCCAACCCATAGATAGTTCCAACTCACCGAAATACGTAATCCACCACAGTTGCACTCAATATTTAAATAATGTTAGTCTAAATAAATGTAGACGGATACATACTAATTTCAAGCCGAAAACGAATCTTTCCATTAAGAACTGACAATCAGGGAATTTAAACATGGTTGACATTGTTTTTTTGTTTATATTAAAGAAAGGAAAGTCTAGTGCTGGCTGAGCATATTGTTTGTTTGCACTAAGTTAATACTTTGACAAATGTAGCCTATATTTTTCAGTCAGTTCGGTCTTTGTGTGCCAAACATTATTTAAGGCTGTAAACACTGTAAACCTTTTTTTTTTTTTTTTTTTTTATATAAATGAGAAGCATGTTTAGATTTTTGCGTTATATGGTTATAATAAAAGCTTTTCTATACATTTGTCTGATTGATTGAAAACTTTATTAACAGATTGCAGAATGGGTACAATACAGTACAGCGAAGAGCAGAAAAAGACTTTTGGCTTTTTTACATAAGGGTCCTCTATTTTCAATTCATCAACATTTACAGTAGTTTCATAAAAATAAAAAATAAATTATTTAATTTTTTTTGCCACAAATATCTGTATCGGCCGATTGTGTTAGTTGAACAATCGGTATCGGCCGCAAATTTTCATATCTGTGCATCCCTATTTCTCATCAAGCCAGATGCCAAGATATTTATATTCAGTGACTCTCAATGTTAGATCCATTTGCAGTAGATACATGCAAGCTATTCAAATATATATATTCCTGCCTCTAGTAAACGGCATTCATTTAGCTTTATTTGCACAAGAACCCGTTTTAAGATTAATAAGGGCTTCCTGAAGAGTTGGAGGTTCTCAATGGCCAGTTGTACAGAATCAGCTATACGATACACAGGAATATTTCAGGGTTTCCGCTAGCAATTATTTTGGCTGGCCAATGTGGCCGACAAGATAAAAATGTATCGGCCAAATGTAAAATTCAACGGCTATATCATGTAATACATATTGCGTTACTATTGTGGATGGTAACGTATCAATCCATTCCAAAAGTTCATCCTCTGAACTTTTCTGTCAGTCAAAACGGGCACAAATCTGGCGGAGATGGACACAGTGTCAACACGGACCAACAAACGGATACTCCTCATTGATAATTAATTAAAAACCGACATAGATTAGACGGACACAAACGTTAGCTGCAGCATAATAAGGGATGTAACGTTTAATCATAGGTACTTAAATCACAGGCAGGAGTCTTCAATAACGTTGAATGGTGATCCAGATTGTGAATACATTTGTTCTCTGATGCAACAATATCTTTGTTGGCAGACTGACTCCTTTGGAAAATCTCACGTTACCTAACGTTAACATAAATAGTGGTGTAGCTCGTCCTGTGTACTTAATACTTGTTGCCTCGCTGAAATATGTTTGTTTTCTTTTTTTTAGTGCCGGTACTCCTTCCTCACCGTTTTCCACATCCACATTTATACACACAGACACATACCTATATACATATATCTATACGTCCACATTTATACACAAATATATTACCTTATATACTGTATACATATATCTATACATCCACATTTATACACGCATACCTATATATACATCCACATTTATACACACATACCTATATACATATAATACATCCACATTTTTATACATATATCTATACATTTATACACATGCATATATCTATAAATCCATATTCATACACACATACCTATATACATACATATATCTATACATCCACATTTATACATGCATACATACATATTATATCCATACATCCACATATATACATGTATCTATCTATACATTTATACACACATATATATCTATACATCCACATTTATACACGCACACCTATATATACATCCACATTTATACACATACCTATATACATATATCTATACATCCACATTTATACACTTATACATATATCTATTTATACACGCATACATATATCTATACATCCATATTCATACACATACCTATATACATATCTATACATCCACATTTATACACACATACCTATATACAATTATACATATATCTATACATCCACATTTATACACGCATACATATATCTATTATCTATACATTTATACACGCGTATACATCCACATTTATACACGCATACCTATATACATATATCTATACACACACATGCCTAGATACATATATCTATACATCCACATTTATACACATACAGGTGCAGCTCAATAAATTAGAATATTGTGGAAAAGTTTATTTAAGTAATTAAATTCAAAAAGCGAAACTCGTAGATTATAGATTCATTACACAAAAAGTGAAATATTTCAAGCCTTTATTTATTTTAATTTAGATTATTCGGTTTACAGCTCATGAAACCCCCAAATTCAGTATCTCAGAATTGTTTTTATATTACATGGGAACCAATCAAAAAAAAAATGTCAGCCTACTAAAAAGTGTGTTCACTCAGTCCTACTTAGTTGGGGCTCCTTTTGCACAAATTACTGCATCAATGCGGCAAAATAAATGGACTTTTCCACGATATTCAAATTTATTGAGCTGCACCTTAAGGAGAATGGGTTCAATTCTACTTTAGTAGAAGCACCAAATGAAGGTGGGAGCAATGGAGCTTTGAGTTTGCTGTAAATAATAGTCACAGGCTGAAGAGTTGACTCCTCCATGCCTACAGTCTGAAGAGTCAGGGTTGACTCCTGGTTAGGTTAGTGTCTCAATATGTGATGGAACAGGATACCGTAATGCTACCACTGTGATGAGTGAGCTCTAGTGCGTAACTAAACTACCTACAACGTCCCATCCAAGTCCATTAGTACAATGCCATTGTCAATGGTGAGCTTTTACTTAATATAGAATGACGAAAGCCAGACCAACGGGCACCCATTCTGCAATCTGTTAATAAAGTTTTCAAACCCCCCGGCCCCCCCTCCCCGTGGAACAAAAGGAATCCAGTGCTCTACTGTTTTCCCCCATGGAGGGGGTCTAAATGCTCAAGAGATAACAATCTCCTCTGTCTGAATTTTAAACCAGACCTGAGCCTTGGCTCCCGTCCAGTTGGAAGGACCTGCACCTGTAGCCGCTGAATGGCTGAGGGGGGAGGGGTTATCTCTTCCGGGGGCAGTTGGCTTGGATATCAGTATCGCCTTTCTCATGAGAGAATAACGGCTTTAAGGGTATGTTTACTTCGCTACTGCTTCGCTCCTCCCTTGTGAGGGAACGGGTGCACTGAGGCAATGTGCAGAACGTTCTCAGGTTCCGCTCTGAAAGGCTTTGTTGGATTGTACTCTCTTGTAACGGTCTTATTAGAGATCTCGTTGGTCTGACTCTTCCTGTTATCCTTGTCGGTACATTTGCTCATGCGGGTGTGTTTTTCTTGAGGCCAGAGATGTGTTTTGTGTGGTGTTTGCATATAGGGCTGGTTGGCTTGGTGTATCGCCACACCCTTCCAATGTTTTCCCAGAGGAGACCTCCTGCAGGGTTCAGATTCAGTCTTCATCTAGTTTAGGTTAATCCCATCCAAGATTATAGGATTCAGAAGCTGGTAGACAGGGAGGGTGTTGGATGTCAGCTGTTGGGTAACAGATTATTGGCTGAAAAGCTCATTACTGAGGGGCGTATGTATCTCTAGTTATAGCTCTAGTTCTGCCTCTCACAGATCCAGGATCAGGCTGCTCTACGGAGACTTGACTATAAATGTAACCAAGGAGATGTTGAACTGTCCGTGGATACGTTTTGAGTTGCCGTGCCATTATGTCTTCCTAATTAAGGTTTAGAGTGCATAAGATGGCTGTCATAATTTGCACAGCAGGGTTTTGAGTTGATGTGCAGGCTAAAGGTCAAACGGACAGATTTGAGAGTGACTTATCTAGGGCCAACCGTTAGTATTAGAGTAGAGATGGTTTTTCCACTATGAAATTACACTTAAAGCTTTGTTTATGTACCTTGTTTATATTATATAATATATACCCATTATGTTTGCACTGTTTACTGCATGTCGGAGTATGTAGGGCACAGGTCGGCAATAGGCCTGCCAGCAATAATATCTGGCCCTTCAGAATATATATATAAAAACAAAATTATTTTTACATTTTTATATATATATATATATAAATCCAACTAGGCTAGGCTATAGTTGGCTATAATGTCCAAATAGAGAAACTACCACCACCTAAAGAATGCTTATTATATGTTGTTTTATCCATGTTGAGAGTGAATAACAGGTAGGCAGCGAGGTGCAATGTAGTGCTTGCTCAACATGAAAAAAGTCTGTGGACAGCGCCTGGTGCTGAAATAACAAACAAGCCACACCACATGTGTTGTGTGAAATTAAACCATCAGTTCAGTAAGTCATTAAAACTTTATCTTTACTTGTATATGACTGTGACAGCACCACACATGTGAACAGTAACAATGCAATTAAACTGAAGTCAAATAGGAGCAAAAAAAGCTGAATCTGCTTCAAGAAGATGCGCTACATTAGGTATATAAGGAATTACAACGAGACATTTATTAACTAAATAAAAAATACTATTAGGTTTTTAACCCTCTAAAGCCGGGCGCAACAGTAGACATGTTTTGTAAAACATTAAATATCTTTGGATTTGTTTGTGATAAAGACTTGCTTTATTGTATCGGAATCGATTGTCATCTCAAAATGTAGTGCATCTCTCAGAGAATGCGCTGATGTAAAGCATAGAATCTTGAAATATCTAGATTGGTTGTTTTCTCTAGACTGCATCTAATCCGCTGTATCTATCCATTCATCATATATCTATGTCTGTCACTATAGCCAATGGAAATGCTAGAAATGGTCACATGGACTGGGAGAACCAATGGAAAATTCCTATTGTTTCTCAATAGTCCAGTGCGCTCCACAGAAAGGGCCGTCAGATAGACACATTGGTTGCGCGTAATGTAAGATAGGCCGATAAGAGAGAGGCGCTTGTCTCTGGTTTTATAATAAAATGGCAAACGGACAAAGGTATAATGTTCAGTGCAAATGTGTATGTCGTTTACAGTTTATTAGGCCACCTATGCAGCTCATTTATTTTGTCCATTATCTGCCTCTAGTCTGCCACAAATGTATGTCTTAGTTATAAGGTGGTCTGTCAGAGTTTAAATGTTTTCACTATCAATATATTAAATTAGCCATTGTTTTTGTTTCCGGCCCCCCATACAATGGCTTGGAAAAAAATTGGCCCTCGGCCAAACTTAATTGCGATATGGCCTAAATATGATATCACGATATTTTCTGACCTTTCGGCGATACACATCACAATGTTTTTCTTTTTTTCCCCAAACAATTCATTATGAGGCTTACCAAGACAGTATTTGAGTTTGCAAGCTAACATTAAAGACAAAATAAAATACCCATGCATTTAGCATTTTTATATTATATATTAGATTTAGATTATTGGATTATTAGATTATATATTGCATATATTTAGCAATGAGATATTATATGATTTAGATATGAAATATGATGAATTGAAAATGGGGGACCCTGATGTAAACAAGACGAAAGTCTTTCTCTGGTCTGCATCCCCTTAACAATTGTATGTATTGAGCTGTACTGTACCCATTCTGCAATATGTTAATAAAGTTTTAAATCAATCAATCAATAAATAGTATTTTAGCATTTTTATGAAACTACTGTATATTTGTATGTCTCTAAATGTTTTGATGAATTGAAAATGGAGGACCCTTATGTAAAAAAGCCGAAAGTCTTTTTCTGGTCTTCATCCTCCAGTCCACTGTTGTATTGAGCTGTACTGTATTGTACCCATTCTGCAATCTGTTAATAAAGTTTTCATTCATTCAGACGGCAAACAGAATAATTTTGATTGACAGTCGAGTCTGCCAATTACGTCACACCGCTTGCACCAGCCCTGCTGTTCTTAGCACCAATCGGCAAGCGCGTATTCATTTTTTACTTCCGCTATATCCGCCATTGATTTTGACGAGAGCTCAACGACAACAACAACGGTAGCTCCCCGCGGCCGACGTTTCGCTTTTAGCTCCGCAGGATGACTAAACGAGGCATAATGATTTTACTGCAACGAATGTTATAATAAAAGCCTTTCCATACATCTGTCTGATTGAAAACTTTATTAACAGACCGCAGAATGGGCACAACTCAGCACGGGCTGAGATATGAACGAGTAATGCTTGCTATCTATCTAGGTCGACCTCGGACATTGCTATGTTCGTGTAA
Source organism: Notolepis coatsorum (assembly GCF_963971535.1). Classification (NCBI taxonomy): domain Eukaryota; kingdom Metazoa; phylum Chordata; class Actinopteri; order Aulopiformes; family Paralepididae; genus Notolepis; species Notolepis coatsorum. The sequence continues at coordinate 47,247,569 of NC_140174.1, forward strand.
AGACGCTGATGTTATTGAACGTGTAACTATATAACGTTAATGCCACAAAACGAATGCCTTTGTTAATCATAAGTAGTAACTTTGATGCAGTAGTGTGTGTGGGGGCGGCGTTGTTCAAAAGTTTGAACGTGTGGACCAGATTGACGCGACACAATCCTCTTGGGCAAAACATCACGATATCCACGATATGTTTAAAAAGTATCGTTAATGAACTGTACCCGATATTTATATAATATCGTCATATCACCGAAAACCGGTTCTAATAGGAACCGGTTCCTAACTTCCGGTTCTGGAACCGTAAGTAACATATTTGCATTTCGATTCTTAATTTTGATTTTTACTTTGTTAATTAATACCCTAGTTACAGTACAGCAACCAAATTAAACTATAAAAAAAATTTAAGATCTTTCAAACAAAAAAAAGTCTCCTGCGAAATAAGCTGTGACCTGTTTTGACCTGCACCTCAAAGAATCGGAAGCGAGAATCGTTTAGAACAGGAATCGATATGGAGAATCTGAATCGGAACCGGAATCGTTCAAATCCAAACGATGCCCAACCCTACCCTGATGTAGGGCTTTCTCACATCTCCATTGAGTCATGAAGAAGACTTGGCACTTTTAAATTATTAATCTGCTTGCCTCCTTTTTGATTGCCACCCTTGGCAGGCACTTTTTTCTACACGTTGTCCACGAGACCGACCAAGAATTTCAGTGCGTGTAGTGTACCCTATTTAGAGATGGTCTGCAACCTCTATGGATATTACCTGCAAACCTACCCGCTTGTGTGCTGCCCTGTGCACAACTGTTTTTCCGTTTCTTTTTACACAAACATAAATTGCCCCATTTACCATGGTATCACTGAACGTCCCGTCTATAATTTCAAGGTTTAATTTCTTCATCACAATTTTGTCTCTTCTTGTCCTGCCTGTAGTTTCCTGCTCAGACCACAGCGGCGCCTGACGAGCAGAAAGTGTTTGCTGTCTGGGAGACCGGCGAGACCTTCGACAAGGTAACAGCTCCCATGTCCCTGGGCCTGGGGGGAACTCTGAAAGAGGAACACTTGAATTTGAATTTGAAACTTGAATAATTTCTTTATTCAAATTTGATGTATCAGGGGCTTTTTTAAGACACCCAAATACAGCACTTTGAATTCTGGTTTTATTTGCTGCATAACCCACTGACATACTTACTTACTCCCATAGTTCATATACCACGTATCGGCTGAGAGTGATATTTTATCTGCATCTCGTCACATCTCTAGTAGTCGGATATCTAATAGTCACATCTCTCTAGTAGTCGGATATCTAGTAGACACATCTGTAGTAGTCAGATATCTAGTAGTCACATCTGTAGTAGTCGGATATCTAGTAGTCACATCTCTAGTAGTCACATCTCTAGTAGTCTCATCTAGTAATTCACATATCTAGTAGTCACATCTAGTAATTCACATCTCTAGTAGTCACATCTAGTAAGTCACATCTAGTAAGTCACATCTCTAATGGTCACATCTAGTAAGTCACATTTCTAGTAAGTCACATCTCTAGTAAGTCTCATCTAGTAAGTCACATCTAGTAGTCACATATCTAGTAAGTCACATCTAGTAAGTCACATCTCTAGTAGTCACATCTCTAGTAGTCACATCTCTAGTAAGTCACATCTCTAGTAAGTCACATCTAGTAAGTCACATCTCTAGTAGTCACATCTCTAATGGTCACATCTAGTAAGTCACATCTCTAGTAAGTCACATCTCTAGTAGTCACATCTAGTAATTCACATCTAGTAGTCACATCTCTAGTAAGTCACATCTCTAGTAGTCACATCTAGTAATTCACATCTCTAGTAGTCACATCTAGTAAGTCACATATCTAGTCACTTTATAAATACATTCTTGTGTGCTTTTGTTTCCTTTCTTCTGCAGCACCGTCGGCTCCTGTACGACTTGTTCTCCAAGAACTACCGTGTCAGGAGAAACATGGTCCAAGCCAGACTGAGCCAGGAGTTTGGGGAGGACTCCACCAAGGCAGACATCAACCGCTTGTTGAAGGTGAGACGGTCATCAAGACTGGTTTAGATTTCTTCCTACACCAGTCTCAAACTGGTTCAGATTTCTTCCTACACCAGTCTCAAACTGGTTCAGAATTAACTGGTTTAGATTTCTTCCTGCACCAGTCTCTCAAACAGGAACATAGTCAAGTAGATGTTGTGGGTGTACAGTTCATTATAAATTGATTAAGTTTGAATAGGAGTATGAAAATGAGTAATCTGTACATTTTATTGATAATATTTGTTCTTTAATGTATTATTTATTTAATTTATAAACATAATACTGTGAGCTAATAACATGGTGTACTTTTAGTTTAGGGGTGGAACAGTTCCCTTATGGTTCAGTGGGGGGGGGGGGGTTTGGTAAAGGAAATTAGATCAATAAAGCTTTGCCTTCAATGCATTAGCTGAAAGCGTAAGGAACACTTACCAAAGTAAACCCAGGAGTGATGCATTAGGCTACAGCGAGGGGTTCAGTACCAAAGTAAACCCAATGGTGTCTTGGTGCCCTGAACCGTGGCGGTCAGACCAAATGGTATTCATTTTTTCACAAGCTGTTCCATCCCTAGTTTAGTTGGTATGTATTTCATTAATCAAATTGAATCAAACCATCATTGAAGTGCCTTTTAGATAATCGTGTGTTTTGCTCTGGTTGTGACAGGAATGCTGTGAGAGCCATGGCGGCATGTGGTACCTCAGGGGAACGATACCTCAGTCATGACACTGAGAGGACATGCCCCCTGCGGTCACCATCAACCAACCAATCAAAACCGTCTCCCCAGGGCCTAGTGGGAGGGCTCTGCACGGGAAGATGAAGCAGCCAGAGACGAGGGCCAATCGCTGCCCAACAGCGTTCAGGGCGGGGATTGGAGGACAAAGATGTCAGTTATCTGCTCAGCTCAGAAAGCTTTTGTTGATTTTCTTTTTTAACTGAAGTCATTCTGACCTTAAATGAGCATTCTGGTACGGGCTCAGTGGACAGTAATGTCTGACATACGTCAAGAGCTGGAGGATGAAATGTCTGTATGGAAGAAGGGGGGGAATATACAGAAAAATTTAGTGAGAGGTATACGTTTGAGTTTGATTTTGTGACCTGCTTAATTAATATTATTTTGGGATTAAACTTCTTTTACCGGACAGACTGAGGATAGTGTTTACTATTTGAATGCGGTTGTGGTTTGTGGCCTTAGTGAGAAGAAAATGTACATTTGACTTTGTTTTACTGTATACCGTCATCCCCTATTCATGGGTCAAGGCCTTAAGGTTAGCCTACTACAAAATAACTAACTAGAGAGCCGTCTAGTTTGTGATATCGCCTCAATGTAGAATCTGGGACTCTGCCCCAGGAATATTGAATACATTGTCCTGGGGCATAGGAATAAGGTGAAATCTTTAAATGGGTGACAATGTTTACGCTACTCTTCTCTTGCTGCACGGAAAATGAAAGATTTACTTCATTATGGTCAGTAGGAGGGAACACGGTTAAAGCTGCAGTAGGCAACTTTGGACAAATTAGCAAGAGTGAGTTTACCTGCCCAGCAGAAATAGAGCAAGCTCTATTAAAATAAAATATATATAAATATATTTCCCAGCCTCTTGATTGGCAGGAACGCAATGGTGGTCTTCGTTTTCTGCTGCAACCCCAGAGAACACCAAACACATCAGCTCCCTGCATCAATAATCAATCGGAGGCTAGGAAATATTCTTTAATAATAATTTAAGCTTAAAGCTGCTGGTGCATCTGGGAGTCTATGGAAAACCTTTGTTGCGTGTGCATTAGCTTGAAAAGTGATGCAGATCTTGCTCCATATCTGCTCAGCAGTTAAACACTCCTGCTAATTTCTCTGAAGTTTCCTACTGCTGCTTTAATGTTAACATAACGGCTTAGGGGTGTAAAGGTACGCGTATCCGTACCGAACCGAACCGTTTCAGTGTGTACCGTACCGAATGGCTGTGTAGTGTACCGAACGAATACAACGGTATGTTAACCACTAATGGCCGCCGGCTGTTTTTTTCACAATCTAATATAATTATTATTATTTATAAAAAAAAAATACAAGTCGCTCATTAATTTCAATATAGAATATTCGTTGACAGCCCTACAAGTACAAGTAGTTACTGCACCCCTGAGTGGAACATGGTGGAAAGCCAAAGTGCCAAACTTTCCCCCACTGTACTGAAAACCCGTACCGAACCATGACTTCAAAACCGAGGTACGTACCGTACCATGGTTTTTGTGTACAGTTACACCCCTATAACGGCTACATTTGAGATGAAAAGGCTTCACCTATAATAGCGCCAGGCTACTGTACGTGTACAACAAGCCTGTTTTTAGAAGAAACTTGCTTCATTTGGCTTCACATGTTCAGACTGATGGACCCATCGGCTACTCGACGTGTTCCAAGAACACAGTAAAAGGTTAGAATGTCATGTTGCCAATTTTTCAAGAAACTTAGAAATGCCCAGTTATTGATTGGAACACCTGAGTTAATCTTCATAACAGCCATACATCAAGATCACATAGTTCCTACTTGTCCTTACATCCCTCAACGGCTCAGGCCAAGTGTAGCTTTCCCATATTTGTTTTGTATACAATGGATATGTGCCCATGATACCTATAATAAGAAACATTAAAACAGCCGTCAGGATTTGCTTGCCGTTTTTTGAATGTTTACCAAGTGTCGGCTGTTGTCCAGTAACCAATGAGAGGGAAGTAAACCTTGAGCGTTGACTCATTTGATGAAGGCCAATAAAGACCCGAGCTGGAATAAAGACTTGTCTTTCTGCTCCATGTAACGGTGCATAAATCCAACAGGATCTGACAATCTATTGTGTGAAGTGAGGGCAACGTGGAAGTCATCATCTTTTTCCCACACCTATATTCATTACTCTGATAGGACTCGTGAATGATGGAGTCCTATCAGACGAGAAATGTTTGTATCTGGGTGATTGAGAAACTGTTAAAAAAAGAAGACCACTAATGTCTTAGGTCTCCATCAAAGTGCCTCAGCCCCCTAGACATTCAGGTCAAACTCCACACATTGAAAGAATACATGACACTCGAAGGGTATTTTTGGTTTTCCCTTACAATGCTTGATGTTGCTGCTGTTTAAAATCACACATTGGTATTTTAAGTACTAATATAGTCTAGCGAACATCAATGAAGCATTCCACATACTTCAGGCTACAATGAAGTTTTCATATCTGCAGATGTTCATTCAAGCTTACAGTCACATTCATCTTTTTTCATTGGTATGTTGTATATTCAATAAATATTGCAATAATGTAAACTTTATTTCATCTAATGTGTTGTCTTCCATCTGAGAACTTTAACGTCTATCTCTCACACACTGTCCATACTGTACAAACTGAACTCTTGCCTATAATGGTCTTACACTACTCGTATAACACTATGATAACAATGTACAATAACTACACCTGTTACACGGGTATAAAGGTACATGTATCCGTACCGAACCGTTTCAGGACTGGACCTTCAGTTCAGTACGGCTGTGTACCGTACGAAGACAACGGTACATTAACCACTAACAAACGTACGTGCAGAACTCTTTGCGTGCAGAATTGAATTCAAAACTCGATTATTAATTTCAATATAGAATATTCGTTGACAGTCCTACAAGTACAATTAGTTACTGCACACTACATCACCCCTGAGTGGAACATGGCAAGCCAAATTTCCCCCCACTGTACCGAAAACCCGTACCGAACCGTGACTTCAAAACCGAGGTACGTACCGAACCGTGTTTTTTTGTGTACCGTTACACCCCTAGTGTCTAAACTTTTATAACTATACTATATATATCCATACCATTACCTACTCATATGGCTAGTATTACCATAGTGTATTCCTACTTGTACCACTATATAATAATACTGTATACATTAGCGTAGCATATATACTCCACATGTTCATGCACTTTACTGCTACTATGGATTGGTTAGATGACAAATAAATTTTGTACTTGAGCAATGACAATAACTAATCTAATCTAAAAACAGCTGTAGTGGTTAATGTGTACATGGTCGTTTTGTAACAACCACAGTAAACGCTTCAGCCATCATGCTGTAGCTTTACTTTGCCTAGTTAGAACATTAACCATTGTGTGTCCAGGTCTGTGGGACCTGTTTTCAATGTTTACTAAAAATAAATGTTACAATTAATAATTTATTTTAAACCTGAGACTTATTGGCCTTGGCTCATTGTCTGTGAAGAACATATATATTTTAACATAACCGAACATGTTTTAATTGAGAGCACACTGCACCCCCCCCCCCCCCCCCCCCTACGCAATTATATTACCTGAAATTGTGGAAAATGTAAGTGAAAAGAAGTAACTATGGTAAAATGTTTACAAAAAAAGGTTCACTGTACCATCACTGTCTGGCCTCCACCTTGTTTCATTTATAGTTTTCAACATAAACATGATTTATTCCATTCATGTCTTGATTATAATGGATTTTCCTTTTTTTACAAAATAGCTTTATTGTTTCAAAATCCCAATAATGTTGTGGTTCTATCAGACCGGTGAACATTGGCTAAGTAACAAAAATGCAAACTATTCCTAATTAGTGTACACTAGTAGTAGCTAAATGTTCATGTAGTATTCAGCAGATGCAATCAGGGCCTATATTCACAAAGCTGACCTGGTGTCAGTGACCAGGAAAACTGTCTTTATGTTCTTGTTAAAACAAACAGCCTGAAGCATACTCTAGATCAGCACTCTCACTTTGAGTGGATCCGTTGAGGGAGGGGGGGTGATGAATTATGCATTGAGCGCTAAGTATAACAAATGGATACACCACATCCTCTCATTAACCGAAGCCACATTTTAAATGTTAATTATTTTCCTTTAGTCGGTTTTATTTTTAGGAATGTTTGATGTCTCGCATGTCTTGGCCGTGAAAAGGGAGTTTCTGGACAGTGGCCACTGAAGTCTTATGCAGGCTTCAACAAGGCAACAAAACATTACATCATTTTTAATGAGTACACTTATCTTTGTGCCGGCAGGAGATCATTCTGACACTTGCTGGTAAATAATTTCTGATCCCCATGAGATAATAACAAAATTTCACAACCTAGAGCTACCGATAAGAGAAGAAAGAACGCAGCGATTACATCATGTTGATACTGTACCTTGCTATCAGATGTGTTTAATAACTCAAACCAATAGAAATTAATGTAGCAAAATTATGAGACAAGTAAAAATACATTCATATTTTCTTTTTGCATTGAACATAGTATACAGTACATACTGATTATGTTGATCTAGTATATAGTTAAGACAGTAGCACATCACATTCATATAATACAGTCAGCACAATTTACATAATTATGGCTCTGTACACCACCACAATGGATTTGAAATGAAACCATTTCCTTTAAGTACAGACTTTCAGCTTTAATTTGAGGGTATTTACATCCGAATCAGGTGAACAGTGTAGGAATTACAACCATTTCTATGTGTGCCTCCTCCTTTTTAAGAGACCAATGTTCAGCCAAGAACAAGCAGGAACTGAAGACTGTTGCAGTTGCAGTGGAGGCCTGGCAGAGCATCACCAGGGACGAATCTATGGGGTCCAGACATCAGGCTGTCATTGACTGCAAAGTTGGTCCCTTAAAAAAAACGGGGGGGTGGGGGGGGGGCGGGCACACATAGAAACTGTTGCAATTCCTACACTGTTCACCTTATTTGGATGTAAATACCCTAGAAATAAAGCTGAAAGTCTGCACTGAAAGTCTGATTGTTTCATTTCAAGTCCATTGTGGTGTACAGAGACAAAATTGTGTCAATGTCCAAATATGTATGGACCCGACTAACTGTACATAAAGTAGCAACAAAAAGTGTCCAATAAGCATCGATAATCCCTGTGCAATTTTAAAGTGCATCTCAATGTGATGTTACAGTAATATATCAACCAACTATGTGCACATCAAGCATTACAAGGAAGTGCGCAAGATATAGGCTATTTTACTGAAAAGAACATTTCTGAATTTCCCCTTCCTACATCCTTCAATCACAAACGACACATTTGACAAGCTGCTATAATTGAAAAGAAAATAACATTACATCACCACCCCCAAAACGGTTTGCCGTTTGTGGAAATATCTATTCAGTTTACTACTAGAGCACCAAAATTAACCTGGTAAAACGAAATGGATCTACCAGTAGAGTAGTAGAGTAAACTCCACCAGTAGAATATAGTTGTTAGCTGCAGATGAAGAGAAGTCCTTGTGTCACTGCTCTTATATTATTAAGACAGAAGGGCACACATTTCTAGTTACAGATATTAGTGCATAAATTCATTTGACCTAAGGAGCTAGGTACAAAAACAACCACTGATGGATGGAGTTTCTAAATTACTAATGTGTTATTATTGCCCTTTATAAGTGCTATATTCCACAGACGTTGTTTGCTTTTGCCGTGGCACTCAAGTAGGATTGTGTGAGTGAGGTAGAGTGATTGCACAGTCGAGAGGGAATTAGGCACTGGTGTTTCTATGCAAAAGGAGCCATATTAAACACATATGAGCTGGTGGTGTTGGCCTTCTCCTAGTTCCGTATCACTCTTATTCAACTACTCTCATCATCTCTACTCAATTCAACGACAAAAGCCACATCTAGGCAAATAACAGCGTAGGCTACAATGGGCTCTGGAACACTCGACTGCTGCTTAGAAGTCTTTTCACATTATTTCACAGGCTTCTTTTCTCGCTGAGAGGTTGAGTTCAAAGTGCTGCTGGATGGATTCAACTCAAGACCTCATTTCCATGTAAGAGCAATGCGTCATCAACAGCAATGTTTTCTTTTACGAGGCCATATCTAATGCAAAACATGCATTGCTCCACCAGGCGAGGACCTCCCCCTGTTTTCACTCAGATCCTCTTGGGTTTTCCGGAGGCAGGTGAAGATCTCCTCGAAAAGGGCCTTGTACTCCGGCTGGTGGAAGTCCTCCTGGAAGTCCTTCATATCCGTCCCCGTGGCCTGGCTGAGGACCAAATCCGCGGGGCAAGCAGAGGGGCAAGCGGAGGGGGTCTGGACGGCCTTGTGGCTCTGCGGCTCCTCACCCTGGTGACATCGTTGCAGGAGCTCGTCGTACTTCACCTGCAAGGCGCTGTACTGGGCGTCCACCTCGTTGAGCAGGGAGATCCCGCGGTGCTTCACCACCTCGGAGCGACGCACGCAGGAGCGCTCGTGGTCCTGGATCCTGTCGGGAGCGTCTGGACACTTCTGTGTTCCCGCCATCGGCCTCTCTCCGTTACACCACTTCGGGGCCTCAGGGATTTCATCCGCCACCATCACCACCGCCGCCGCTCCCTGGTTTTCCTCCTCCTCCTCCTCCTCCTCCTCCTCCTCCTCCTCCATCCCGCTCTCCTCCTCGGGGTGGAGGAACACTGAGTCGGGCAGCAGTAGTGCGTGAGCGACGTTTGATCTGGTGACTTTAGTGGAGTTATCTGCTCGCCACAGATGCCGCAGCTCCTCTGCCTCACACTCCAGCTCGGCTAGTCTGGCCTGGAGGGGAAAATAACAAGGCTTTTAGAAAACAAGATTGTTGGGAGGGAGGAATGACAACCAGAACACTGACGTGATATTTAAGAACAGCTGAGAATAACTTTATTTTGTTCAGAGTTCAAAGTTGATTTTGATGATGACGTTGGTGGTGGTGTAATTATGGCGCTGTTTTTCTGCTTTGAGCTATTCATTTATGGCTAAATACGTGGACAGAATGTTCCCCTCGTCGACCTTTGAATGGTGATGGATTAGGTTATTCGATTTAGTACCTTAGGCAGTAAATCTAAAGAAGAGAAAGAGAGACACACCCTTTGCTTGGGTAGGATATTTGATGTACCCATTTCCTAGTGCTGTTGTCAGAAGTGGGTTACAGGTATCAGATGTACCAACAGTAGAAGAATGTAAACAACACAGGAATTACCAGGCTCAGTAAGATAGGAGTAACAGGAGAAACGCTCGGTTTAACTGGGTTTTTTCTCCCTTTACCTCCTCTCCATTGAGCTTGGCAGTCCATGCATTGTGTTATATTCCTCCACCTTGGGGGCATTTGATACCTGTAGCCTCACAGGGCCGACAGCATCCCCTCTCCCGTCTTATCGTCTCACGACATGGTAACCAAAGCACCCCTATATTCTATTTCCTTTACGTTTGCCCCACTGCAACGCCATAGTTTTACGTGGTGTAGGTTTACACCACAGCCCTATGCATTATTTTTCCCGCCATTTGCCGCAGAACCGGTTACCCAAGATTCATAACAACCGCTTAGATTTGAATTGCGTGTGTATGCAAGTGTGACGTATGCACACATTTGAAAGAATTGACCTATCTCGTGTTCCACTCTCTTTTCTTGATCTACCGATCACAACGGTTGCTTCCCTCTGACCAACGGTTGCGATTGGAGGCTCAAGAAAAGAGGGCGGGGTTTGAGATTTAAAACATCTTACCTGACACCCCTCCATCACTCCCAGCTGCTGCTCCAACGCTGCGTTCTCGCTGGCTAGCGTGTCCGCCTCTCGCTCCGCCTCCTCCCTCCGAGCGCGCTCATTGGCCAGCCGGGTCTGAAGGGAGCGGAGGGAGCGCCGCAGTGACGCCTGCTCCTCCTCGTGCCACGAGAGGTCGGAGGGCGCGAGGGGGGGATCACCCGGGGGATCGTCTGGGCCGTAGTCGGAGAGCCTGTGTCGGGCCGCCAGACACAAAGATGAATGAGACGAGTACCAACACTACTGATTATAGACAACAATGCCCCCCGGGCTCTTAGGTTACCTGTGGTGGTGGCTGGCCAGACAGGGGGTGTACTAGATAGATGTAGTCAGCTGTGTACAAAAGACTGTGAACATAAGCCACATGAAGCACTAAATATGTAACTTTAACAATAAATAAATAAATAATCCGTTTGGGGAAACTCTAGTCTTCAATTAACAGACACAACAGAGCAGTAGAAACTTGACACATCACAGACAGACGTGACAAGACAAACCAAGCACAAAAACAGCCATTTAATAAGGTAATAATAAACCGGCTAGTTCAGCAGTAGTAGCATCAAGAGTGAAGAGTCAAGAAAGCCCCAGCAGGCGACTGTCTGGGATAAAAAGGGGTGAAAGGTCGTGTCCAGCAGGTTGGACTATGGCCTGTGGCTTCCAGCGACATTTAGGGCACTGTGAGAAGAGGTCATGTTTTGACATGTCTTTCCCTCCCCTGCGCTTATCAATTTGACGTCTGTGATCGGGCCTGGATTAGATTAGCCGAGAGAGCAGCACTAACTGGATTACAGTCAAGAGCCTGAGCTGAGAAACACTTCTTCCAGTTCTGGAGGAAGAGAGCGCACGGCATGAAACTCAAAAGAGTACCATAAGTCTGTTGTGAAATAGATATATATATATATATACTGTATATGCCAAGACGTGGGATCATATAGAGTGGCACTAACAATGTGAAGATTTACAGTAGTCTGGTGTATCCTCCTACTTAAGACAAGTAGTGTGATATGCCTAGACCTCCCTCTACATTTGGTATCAATAGTTTCTCAGGTCAAGCTAAAGAAGGTTAAAATCGCCAGAGGTGTTTGTATTTTCTTTGCCAATCACCATAATCCAGGGAGGCGCTCAAAACAAGGGGACTTTGATTGATTGAAAACTTTATTAACAGATTCCAGAATGGGTACAATACAGTACAGCTCAATACTAACAACTGCTAAGAGGATGCAGACCAGAAAAATACTTTCGTCTTGTTTACATAAGGGTCCTCCATTTTCAATTCATCAAGAGACTGACTAACGTTGCGCGTGTACGTTAAGAAGCATCCGTTTGCTGTGACGTCAACGTGGTGGGAGAGGACTGACAGAGGACGGGCAACATGAGAGAAGCAGGCTGCGCATGCAGTGGAAAGATGGGAGAAAATACAATCTGAGCTGGCTAGCGACATCAAAGTTCCTGTCAGACTGATTTATAGCAGGCAAATGTCAAGGGAGACGTGGAACACTGGAGCACACGGAGACAACACAAGTCACTTTATTAAAGACTTAATGTTTCTGCGCATGGCAAGTCTTCATCAGAAAGATGCACCAAGCGTGGAAGAATCAGTCCTACATCCGTGTGCTCCAGTTTTGGACTTTGTACTGTTGTTTCTCTTAAGTATGTTCCTCTATTACAAGACTGCCCTACACCTGGCCTACAGTTCCCTTTAGTGTGGGTTGGTTGGAGCGGGTGAAACTTCTCCCTTCATCTACTGTTCCAGGGCAGTGTTAATGTTTTGTTTGATACACACATAATATATATATATATATATATATATATATATATATATATAGGCCACTAGTGAATTATCTTACAGCAATCAAAAGCTATTCCATATGTGTTCACCTGTATATATCCATTACAGTATGAATCAATCTGAATATTGAAATGTACCTAGCTTTACTAAATGTGTACAAACACTTGTGCAATAAGGTGTATTTGTCTGACTCATATGTACTCTTGTCTTCACATTACGAAGATGTGCTGCGTGCATGTTCACCTGTGTGTGTTCTGCAGCTCCTTCAGACAGGAGACACTCTGAGCGTGAGGTCTGAACGCTTCACCGCGTGGCTTCCTGTGGAGCAGGGCAGGGCCGGTCTTCAGCTCCTCCACCTGACGCTGCAACTCCTCCACGTGGGTCTGCAGCCCCTCAGTGGTTTCCATCAACCTACAGGAAGATCCACAAGCCTCAATTGACCGATCTCAAACCCTGCCCTCTTTTCTTGATCATCCAATCACAACTGTGATCGGAGGGGAACCATACATTATGCATTGTGCGTTACAGTACTCTACTAATATGTTTCTCAAAATGCCCACAAGAAGAGGGCCTGCAACCCATTTTGGGTCCCGACCCACAGTTTCAGGATACGATTTTATCGGGAATCGTCACGCCAAGTTTTTGTTCTACCCCAATCATTCAATGAAATTTAATAAAATTATTTTTCACCAGAGCTGTGAATTCACACCCCATGTTCTTTTTTTCTTACCCCTGGATCTTCTGCTGCGCAGCCCTGTTATCCACGACTAGCTTGCGGTTGCTCTGCTCCAGCTCTCTGGACGATGTGTCCAGCTGTTCATACACCTTGGCATGCTGGTCATTCACGTGTCTGAGGAGGTCAACCTGCTTAGTGAGGTACTAGGGGGAGAAAAGAGAGAGGGAGCGAGAGAAGATGGCAGAAGAGAGGGGAGTGAAGCCATGACCGAGAGGTTTTATGCATATTCGAATTGCACAATACATTGCGTTACAGACACTAATTGAAGAAGCAAGGTGGTACAGACTTTATTTTTCTAGTGTGTGGATGAGATACAGGTAAATTGTTGAGTGCAAGTATCTAGCATACAGATATTATAGTATAGTCCTATACTATTACTAATAACCAGGCCGGACTGGGAAAATAATTCAGGCCGGGAAATATAGTGTGAGGGGGGGGGGGGGGGGGGGGGGGGGGCATGCTGGCCACTTAGCAGGCCAGGCCGCGTGTAGCTTATTCCCAGCGGAAGAGTGCGTCGCATGCTTCTGCGTTTTCCCTGATTGGCTGCGACGCCCATGTGACCGCGGCAGCACGAGAGAGCGGCAGTGCGGAAATAGGCTGTCTATTGCCATTCTCTAAGACAAACTCTAACCTTAACAAGGTCCTTAACAGCGCCTAAACTTAACCCTTCTAACCTTAACCAACTCCGAAACAATGCCTAACCTTAACCTTAACCATAACCAACTCCGAAAGAATATTGCCATAATAATAATAATAATTGAAGGGAATCGAACTTGTCACCAACGGACCGCAGGATCCACAGCACGGCGGCATACCAGTTGAGCTAAGCGTCGAATGAAAAACATCTGGGATTACGGCTACATAATGCCGCAAGCTCTGCTGCTCCGCTCCGCGGCTCCGCTCTGCGGCTGCCGCGGGGCGTGACGCAGCCAATCAGGGAAAACGCGGAAGCACTCGGCAGCACTCTTCCGCTGGGAATAAAGAATAGGCGGCCAGGCCACCAAGGAAACTGCCGGTGCTCCCGGTAGCCAGTCCGGGCCTGCTAGTAAACGTGTGTGTACAAGCCTCTAATATCAAGCCTCAGCGTGATACCATCTCCTGTAGTGAAAGTGTGACTCGTACGGAATGCAGAGCTGCACAAAGACCAGACTGAAGGGCAGCTCATTATCAGCTATATGTTTCAGACAGCTCCACCTTCTCGTTTAGACAACAGAACCCCTCACACAGACCTACAGAACAGAGCTGGGATGATATTACACAATCTCTTGGCGTTTGCCTCTCTTGCTACCTTTGTATCTTCTTTTAAAGAACAGTTTATCTTATCAGTAAGAGCAGCCGGGCCACTTTGAACCTCTCGTCAGCTTATTATTAGGCCGCTGAACAGCAATGGAAGCAAAATTGTGAAGGTCGCTGAACATAAATGGAAGCTAAATTATTAGGTAGCTGAATAGCAATGGAAGCAACATTATTAGGTAGCTAAACAGCAATGGAAGCGAAAACAGTAAACATCAGGCACAAATGGTAACATTAAATCCGCCATTACAATAATGGTTCAATGGCCCACGTGGAACAAGTCCTTGCAAGGTGCATTAGATATTAGCGGTAAATAATATACATCCTAAAGAAATCCTTTCAAACCTCTGATACGTGGCCACAAGTCATTGTACAGAAGGGATGCAGGGCAAACACGGAATTCAAAGTCACAGCATGGACTTCTAATGTGCCGCCAGGTTGTTAAATGGTTTAAGAGATTAATTCTCACTTCAAGAGATTCATTCTGGTCGGTCAGCAGCAGAGTTTAGGAGGCGTGGGGGTAGGATGTTAGCATTGCTGACCCTACTTAAAGAAATTGGAACGAGATCCTGTGTAGTAGACGAGTGGTTTTCTGCTGACAATTAAGTCTTGTTAATCACAACACCTGGCATAAGACTCACTAAGTCTGTAAGAGTAATTAAACACTGAGGATCAATAACAAATGGTTCCAAACATACTTATAAATTAGCCTAAGTGGTTTGGTCAAAGGTCTATTGGAGGATGGCTCCCCTAAGTCATCCTTTATTACGTATTTACGTTTTGTTGTGTTTGGGTGATAGTGAGCCCTATATACGACATAAACAAACCACAAGACTCATCATTAAACTGTCACAGTGCAGTTCTTCCGGTTGACTAGCTGAAGAGGAAGTCATTGTGAATCAGAAGTGTTTGTTTAATTCATTCTATGAAAGAGGCGCAAACTGTTGCCCATTCCAAGCAGTGAAAACGAGAAGGGATACTGGCCTTTCATTATGATCGCTGCTTCATTGAGAGATCAGATCAGCCACCTGTACCAGGTCTAAATGCCCTGAAATCATAGCATCACCAATGTATATAGCATTAGTGTATATGTAACATTTTATGAATGGTATAGTCTACTGTGTGTTGTATGTCTCTTTGCACTGTATGTGAGGTCCTGTTGTCATTGTGCCAGTATGTACTGTGTTGTTAGTATGTCTCTGCACCAATACCACAGAGAGAAATTCCTGGAAACTTATTGTATTTGGCGAAAGAATAGTGTGATTCTGTCTAAACCATTGGTCCTGGCTG
The DNA here is from genome assembly GCF_963971535.1 of Notolepis coatsorum. Classification (NCBI taxonomy): domain Eukaryota; kingdom Metazoa; phylum Chordata; class Actinopteri; order Aulopiformes; family Paralepididae; genus Notolepis; species Notolepis coatsorum. The sequence goes on from NC_140174.1 coordinate 47,263,230, forward strand.
ACAATCCAGCACACAGGTGCAAGCAGCTCACAAGGGGCTCAGGTACAAGGATTGATAAGCATGTGGGTACTATTCACCCTTTGGAGGGGCTCTACCACCACCCATGGTCCTATAGGTGCAGTTTTACATTTACATTTTGTAATTTAGCTGACGCTTTTATCTAAAGCGACTTACACGTTCTGTACAACAAGTCAGAAGGAAGGGTACAACTCTTTCAGCAGAGTAACAATGTTCATCAAACGGTGTTGAAACTATAGTGGTAGAGACTATTAGTATAGTAGGTAGTAATATAGGCAAGGAAGATTATTTAGTGGAAAAGTGCATGACAGTAGAAGACAGTTTTTTATCTCCTTTATTTCAGATATTGATTGAAGAAGTGTGTTCTTAGTCAACGGCGAAAGATTGGTCAGGTTTCGGCTGTCCTGTCTGTGATGGGAGGTTCGTTCCACCATTGTGGTGGTGCAAGGACCGTTGCACCCATTCTATGTCCACCCATGATCCAGCAGCACTATGGTTGAGTGAGATCTACCTCTATCTCCTGCAGCTGCTCCTGGTTGGTGGAGTACATCTGCTGCAACCCCTGCTCCAGCTCCCTGTTCCGCTCCAGCAGGGTCTTCCCCAGTTCAGCTGCCAGGCGCAGGTCTGCAGGGGAGAGAGGAGACAACATAGAGGTGTGACTGAACTGACGTCTGTTGGTGAAACAGCCTCAATGACCGCTGTTTAAAAGCAGTAATGGAAACAATGGGAAGGCTAATAATACTGGTGGTAGTTCTAACAGGCTAAACAACAGGCCATAATGGTGGTAGTTCCAACAGGCTGAACAACAGGCCATAGTGGTGGTAGTTCTAACTGTCTGAACAAATGGCCATAGTGGTGGTAGTTCTAAGAGGCTGAACAACAGGCCATAGTGGTGGTAGTTCCAACAGGCTGAACAACAGGCCATATTGGTGGTAGTTCTAACTGTCTGAACAAATGGCCATAGTGGTGGTAGTTCCAACAGGCTGAACAACAGGCCATAGTGGTGGTAGTTCTAACAGGCTGAAAAACAGGCCATGGTGGTGGTAGTTCTAACTGTCTGAACAATGGGCCATAGTGGTGGTAGTTCTAACTGTCTGAACAACAGGCCATAGTGGTGGTAGTTCCAACAGGCTGAAAAACAGGCCATGGTGGTGGTAGTTCTAAGAGGCTGAACAACAGGCCATAGTGGTGGTAATTCTAAGAGGCTGAACAACAGGCCATAGTGGTGGTAGTTCTAACTGGCTGAACAACAGGCCATAGTGGTGGTAGTTCTAACTGTCTGAACAACAGGCCATAGTGGTGGTAGTTCTAACTGTCTGAACAAATGGCCATAGTGGTGGTAGTTCTAAGAGGCTCAACAACAGGCCATAGTGGTGGTAGTTCTAACTGGCTGAACAACAGACATTAGTGGTGGTAATTCTAAGAGGCTGAACAACAGGCCATAGTGGTGGTAGTTCTAACTGGCTGAACAACAGGCCATAGTGGTGGTAGTTCTAACTGGCTGAACAACAGGCCATAGTGGTGGTAGTTCTAACTGGCTGAACAACAGACATTAGTGGTGGTAGTTCCAACAGTCTGAAGTCCAGGCCATAGTGGTGGTAGTTCTAACAGGCTGAACAACAGGCCATAGTGGTGGTAGTTCTAACTGGCTGAACAACAGGCCATGGTGGTGGTAGTTCTAACTGGCTGAACAACAGGCCATAGTGGTGGTAGTTCTAACTGGCTGAACAACAGGCCATAGTGGTGGTAGTTCTAACTGGCTGAACAACAGACATTAGTGGTGGTAATTCTAAGAGGCTGAACAACAGGCCATAGTGGTGGTAGTTCTAACTGGCTGAACAACAGGCCATAGTGGTGGTAGTTCTAACTGGCTGAACAACAGGCCATAGTGGTGGTAGTTCTAACTGGCTGAACAAAAGGCCATAGTGGTGGTAGTTCCAACTGTCTGAACAACCACAGGATTTTTTTGTATTTCAGAATTTCATATTGGCATCAACAATCTATTCCTACTAGAAATTACATTCATTACAGTATACACATTACATTCATACATCATTTATTCTTCTAACCCTTGTTCTTCTTGGCACATCTCCTAAACTAGAGGGTTGCACACAGCAAGTAGTTTACAACAAATCCATTTAATCTCCACTAATAATTCCATCTCCACTAATCAGATTGTATAAATTACACATTAGGCAAAGGATTAGGCTTATATATTCAGCAAATATCAGTGGTCGTCTTTTGCCATTCTAGATGAACATTGAAATAAATTAATTTTAAAGGGTCATAGTGGTGATAAATCATGCATAAAAATTATTTATTCTCTAATCATTTTCTCTGCAGGGTCTTTGTTCAGTGGACTTTCCAATTAAATAAAAATCCAGTCCTAGTCTAATTGACATGGCCTATTCAATTAAATGTGATCTTGCCGCATATGGTAAGGGTAACGCCGACACCTGCCTTGCACATTCAAGGTGATTGTATCGCGCGAAACAGGATGGCTCCAAAAATATTACGCTACAAGACAGCAAGGTGCGCTCGCCCCTGGATGGACAAAGAATAGAAGTAAATCTTACCATGTTCAAGGTCTTGCTTGTCATACCAAGGTTCCTCCTCCTTGATGTCGAATTCTTCCTCCAAAATCATGTCTGTAAGCATCTTAAATCAGTGAGCTTACTAACTCAGCGATAGTTAGTTATTTTATGTTTAGCAGTGCCTCCTCAATCCTCATATAGTCCATACACACAGTTTTCTTATGTTTTTTGTGGCAGTCGATATTACATGCGCCCTTCTCGCCAGTCTCTTGTCTCTTGACTGCAGCCGGTGAGCGCACCGGCTGCTAACGTGCTGATGAAACCGGCCAACCACAGTGTACACTGTGATTGGCTCTCCCCCTGGCAACCGCAACGCACTCCAGTGGTGTAGTGCAGGGCCGTCCTATGATTTTCAGGGGACGTAAGCAAGATTTTGCTCCATATTGGCTATTCAGTGTAGCACAAAGATTGACTTCTCATGGACTCAAGTGTGTGAATAAATGAATCATTATGTATGTCCACTCTCATCATGGCTACTCTCTTTTTGTAATTAAAGCAAAGGTCTGACTGTAGGAGAATGAGGAATGTGGGTTATCCTGTCAGTTTCTTAAAACTTCAAGTGTGGGACCCAGAATTTAAATGGTATACAGATCCTGACCTTTACTTAATTTCTGGTTGCAGCAGGTGCCTCTACATCACTGTATGAACTGTGGTTTTCATTAAATATGCTGACTGGGTGATCCGATTGATTTTACCAATGAAATCTACATTTTATGTCATAGACCAGCTACCTAACCCTCCTCTCCGATGTGTGTTGTTCCACTGCTTTGCATAAGTGGGGTTTACAATCAATTTTCTTTTTTTAATTTACTTTACTTACTTTACTGGACTTTCATTTGGGACAGTTTTTGTATCGCCTGTGTCAATACTAAGACACCACCCAGCCTTTCCACTGAGACGCACCACTGAGACACCACCCAGCCTCACCACTGAGACACCACCACTGAGACACCACCCAGCCTCACCACTGAGACACCACCCAGCCTCACCACTGAGACACCACCACTGAGACACCACCCAGCCTCACCACTGAGACACCACCCATGCAGCCTCACCACTGAGACACCACCACTGAGACACCACCCAGCCTCACCACTGAGACACCACCCAGCCTCACCACTGAGACACCACCACTGAGACACCACCCAGCCTCACCACTGAGACACCACCCAGCTTCACCACTGAGACACCACCCAGCCTCACCACTGAGACACCACCACTGAGACACCACCCAGCCTCACCACTGAGACACCACCACTGAGACACCACCCAGCCTCACCACTGAGACACCACCCAGCCTCACCACTGAGACACCACCACTGAGACACCACCCAGCCTCACCACTGAGACACCACCACTGAGACACCACCCAGCCTCACCACTGAGACACCACCACTGAGACACCACCCAGCCTCACCACTGAGACACCACCACTGAGACACCACCCAGCCTCACCACTGAGACACCACCACTGAGACACCACCCAGCCTCACCACTGAGACACCACCACTGAGACACCACCCAGCCTCACCACCGAGACACCACCCAGCCTCACCACTGAGACACCACCCAGCCTCACCACTGAGACACCACCCAGCCTCACCACTGAGACACCACCCAGCCTCACCACTTGATGCCTCTCACAGCTAATGTTTGCCTAAATGCCTTGCATATTTGGATGGTTCTACTGAACTAATTAACTGGTACATTTACAAGGAGGAAAACTCGTTCGGCATGAGGTGATAGCATCCGGTGCTTGTTTTGGTTGCAAATATTGATCCCTCCCAATACACACACACCCACACACACCACCACCACCACCACATCCAACTGACTTCATGTATGAGAGTAGGCTATTTCAGATCAAGTTTATACCTTGTTACAACTTGGCTGCCACTGAATTGTGTTCATTAAATCCCCACAAGTTGAAACCACAGAACCGTGTCATTGTACAACCTGGAGCTGCTCCTCTGACATCATCAGTGTGACATCACAGAATCAGGACAAACCTGTCTTTGTGTGGTATTCCTCTTTCAGACATCGTAAAATAAGGATACATCATTGCCATAGAAGCCCCTGGAGATCCACTGTGGAAGCAGGGCCCTACATACAGAGCATGTTGCAAGGAGATAGAGGCGGCCCTGGTACTCTGGGGAGTTTGACACAGCAGCTCAGTGAAATACCCTGATGGCCTGGACACCATGTCAACTCAACGCACTGGTTAGTGAGTGTCATTTAGTTTGATGATTTGATCATCTTGCTCTCATAGTCTCGTGTCTTCAGTCTATTTACAAATGTCCCTTCGTTCACCGTCTTATAACTATAAAATGACTAGTGGCCTTTACTTGCTCGAAGAATAGACAACACATGGACCAGTGAGTGAGGATGTTAACAGTGTTTTCCCCTATAGGTGAAAAACAACACCCCTACCTGGGTGTCCTGGTGCTCTGTTCCCTTATTTGTACACACATGATGCGGCAAATGTCTCATATAACCTAATAGGCAACAGCTATGAACTTTGAACCTTTCTAGTGATATGGATGACATGTCACTAGAAAGGCTCATATGCAAGCGTGGTGAAACAAATGATCAAGTACTGTCCTTTTTACTGCCAAGGAAAAATGTAGGTATTCAGTCCTAACTTGGCTTACTCACTCCTACCAATGTTGAACGTGGAACAGAACAGGGATAATGTAGTTTCTTTTTTAAAGATATGCATTTGAATAATGAAATACGATGGTTGCCATGTTCTGAATACATCTTGATGTGTTTACCAGGAGATAAGGCCACTCTTACTGCACAACATGTATTCTTGAGGTCCCTTATAAATGAGTCCTGTCAATAATTTCTACTACTTTTAGTAGCTTCTCTGCCACAGTGGTGTTTTCCTGGTGGGGTTTCACATTGTTAGAATGCACTTGTCTAGTACAATAACCATTATTTGGCTTGCTGTTTTCATCTCTTCAGTAGCAGTTTCCTGATGCTTAGACCTCGAAACCCTTCACCAGCTACTTTGTATTACACCAATAACACTCTGAAACTCAGGCCCATCAACAATCTCTTGCTGATTATGTCATTTATTATGGGTACCTCTTCTCTTCATGGTCTGCCACAAACCTCTCCACAAGAGGGAGACAAAGAGCAATGAGAATGCCGTCTAATCTGAAGAAAATAGCAGTAAGGGGGGATAAGGTAAGACAAAATAAAAATACATTTTCAATACAATACAATGGTTCAAGAAGAGGTCAAGTCATTTATTTATAAAGCATGTTTAAAAACTCAAGAGCCAACCAAAGTGCTGTACAGTCAAAAGCATAACAAATTCATAATAGAAAAAGGCACAGCAGGACAAGACAGTACAATCAGACAATAAGACAACAGTAAGCCGACACACGGATAGAGTAGCACAAAGTACAATATAGCACATAGGACAATAGCGGGACACTAGACATGGGGTTATTTACTAAAGTACAATGACGCAACCTACAGGATAATGGAGCACAAAGTACAATACGGCACAGGGGACAGAATAACACAGGGCAAGATAAAATTGCATGGGAGTGTGTGAGTTAGGGTGTGGGAAAATCAGGGTTTATTGAAGGCTAGGGAGTAAAAGTGTGTTTTTAGTCAGGACTTAAATGTCTCCAGCAAGGGGGCAGTTCTGATCTCCAGGGGTAGCTGGTTCCACAGCTTGGGGGCCACGGCCTTGAAAGACCTTGAAGAAGGTCAACAATCCCATGGCATGATAATGTCAACCACTGGAAATGTCTTCTCTTAATACCTGTATTATAGAAGAATCACATGTTTACACTCTTAATGCTCTGTATCCTTTAACCCTTTCACTGCCACATGACAGAAGGTTAACCCTTTACTATCACACAACCGACGGTCGTCATTTTTGTAGTGTGGCAGTGAAAGGGTTAAGAAACACTGTCAATATATATATATATATTTTTATCCACTTTTTCTCCTATTTTTCTCCCATCCCAATTTCGTGATTCCAATTCTTCCCTCCCCTGTCTTGAACGTTACTAGACTATGCCTCCCACTGGTCGGCTGTAGTAAGGATAGAAGCCTTGCATCACGTGTCCCCTCCAGTACACAAGGAGGTAGCCTGTCGCATCTTTTCACCAGACAGCTCGAACTCTGTGGCGAGGAGTAACGCGTGGGAGGCTCACGCTGCCCCCGATACTTCCTGTTTCTGCTGTACAGGCGTCACCCAACCTACCTGTAGGAGTCGCTGTCCACAACGTCCAATCCCCACCCACCGGCTCTCCCACCCTCTAACACTGCCAATTGTGTTAGTATGATGGCCGGCCAAGCCGGTAGCAACGCCTAGAGCTGGGCTCGATACCAGCATATCCTGCGTTAGTGGCGAGCGCCTTGCCCACTGCGCCACTCAGCCGCCCCACTGTCAATATTTCTTGTACTATTCCTTTACTCCATTTATGAGAAATCAGCTTCCTATGAGTAAACGCTCTAGTGTACAGAGAACATGCTTTGTTAAACCACTCCTAACAACCAACTTTCTCATAACACTAACCACAGACCCCAGCAGGTGCATGCTTATCAGTATTCATCCCATGCTGTTTTCTGCTGAGAACTGCCTGACAGTAGACAGCTTTTTTTCTATATGCAAAACCTTGTTTTTCGGAGTGAAACTGGACTCACTTCTTCAGATTGTTCTTTGTGGGTATTTTCTCTATGATGCATTGAAATGAGGGCAAGTCAACCATGGAAATAGGTAACATGTCCTCGATGATATACCCAGCGACAAGCATCTTCAGGTGAGCTGCCCTGATCTTAGATCCATAGTTTCTGTTGTTTTGCCAGAGTACACCCTTCACTGGCACTGGTAGAGGCTTCCCTGTCAGCAACATGTCTTTTATGTGTCAAGTTTCACATTATCGTGGCGGTCAGGTGGCGTAGCAGAGATTGCGCTCGTCACCAATGCAGGAGACGCTGGGTTCGAGCCCAGCTCTCGGCGTTGCTACCAGCTTGGCTGGCCGTTCATACTAATACAATTGGCAGTATTAGGGGTGGGAAAGTTGGCAGGGTGGGAATCTGGCGTTGTGGACAGCGACGCCTACAGGTCAGGTCTCGGCGCTTGCTAAGCGGGGGGGGGACCTGGTGGAGATAGCGTGCCCTCCCACGTGTTACACTCCACCAATCAGAGTTCTCGCTGCCAAGTGAAAAGAGCGTCACTGGCTTGATGGCGCACGTCTCGGAGGAAGCGTGCGTTCGACATCAGGACACCCTTGTACCGACTCGTGGGAGAACATGCGTACAACAACCAGGTAGGGGAAGGGGGGGAATTGGCACAACGACTAAATTGGGACGGGGAGAAAATCAGAGAAAAATAGGAGAAAGAGAAGGCTAAAAAAAAGAAAAAAAAGGTTTCACATTATCGTGCTGCCGTGTCAGATGCTTCATTTTTCGCCATTGCAAACTATTTGCTCCGTCCACATAGTTTATAATGGACAGCTATTGAATGCGTAACACATAAAACACTAAGATCAAGATTTGTTTTTCTTTTTGTTTCTTCAGGTATTTCATGCATATTCAAATTATACTTCTGAGAACAAGTAGCTGCATGTGATGGATCACGGTTTATGTGGGTTTGGTTTTAGTTTATTCATGTGTGCTTTGGATGTATCTTGGGTTTTATTTGGTGAGCTGTCAATCACCAGACACCAGTTATTTTTGGTTTTCTCTTGTGAGCTGTCAATCACCAGACACCAGTTAATTGCCATGCGGCATAGCAGGTATGTGGGCTTTATTGCCACCTGATTGGTGTCAGGTGTGCAGTGCCTTTAACACTTTGAGTGCCAACGACGAGAATTATCTTTATTTCATGCCAACCGTTCAGTGCCGACGAGAAATCTCGTTATTAATCGTTATTTTTTTTTCTCGCGATTTTCATTCATTTTTCATCAATCTAGCTTCACGTTACCACTGGGACTCTCTCTGAGCTCGAACAGGGAAAATACCGCCCCCTATCGTCTCCCGGATGATAATGCACCCATTGGATTGGACTGAATGAAAACGCATGGGGAAAAGAAAATCCGGAATCCACATTTTACTTGTCAGGCATGTAATCCGAGCCGATTGCAGTCTTTGTGGTCCCTCAGAACAGCGTGGAATATGTGTTTCAAGCACCCAGCGTTGGATCAATAAACGCGATCGATATTTGGAATGGCGATCAGGAATTGGAATAATATTTTTGGAGAACATCTGATCTGAGGGAAGGAATCTATTTAACCAGTCTTGGGGTAATCAGAGCTTTTTTCACAGATATATCAACGTGTGCCCTATGTGTGTGTGCTGATCAGGAAATAAGATAATCGATTTTTCAGCCCGCTTCTCTAGCATGCATAAGTACACATATACTATCGATAATCTAGCGTTTATTTGAAAACGATTCATAAATAGGCCGAAAAATTACAACGTTGTTTGTGTATTCCAGTAAAGGGCGATTCCTGCAGAATCTCTTTTTTTTCTGGAAATTTCCAAAAACGAGCGTTTTTCAAAATGGTATGTGACGTACGTGGGTTGGTCATTACCATTATTACTGTATTTATGACACCATCTGAACATCAGGTTAGTATATGTAAATATGTTATGTTTTGGATGTGTGTGTGTGTGTGTGCATGATAGCTAATGCTGTCTCTTTTTCTCTATCAGGTGCCGCCCGTCCCTACACTGAAGAGTGCCGATTGCCTAATGGGTGACAGCTGATGGCAATCACCTCGAGAGGGACGGGTGGACAGATATACCAGACAGCACACACTCGTCCGGGCGCCTCATTCTGTCAATTGCCAGTGACCAGAGTGGAGTGGGGTTGCCATTGTTTTCCACTGTTGTGTGGATTGATCTTGTGTTGGCCTTTGTTTCCACTGTTGTGTGGATTGATCTCGTGTTGGCCTTATTGTCACTATTGTGTGTTCTCATGTTCACACTACTTACCTGTGTTGGTGTTGCTGCCAGGTAAGTGTATATATATATATATATATATATATATATATATTGTGGCCTCTGTGCCACTTGCCACCTATGTGGAATTAGTTAATATATATATCTATGTATTGGGCCTTCTGCCTTTTTGCCTCCCTTGTGTGGAGCTATAGTGTACAGTACATATTTCCACTCTTGTGTGGGTTTGTATGTGTAGTTGGCCTCTGGGCCTATTTTCTTCCCTGTTAAGGGATTACTACACATACTGTTGGCTTTTAGGCCATTTTTGCTTACTCTAGTATACTACCTGTGTTGGCTCTTGTGCTCAACTTAATTATAATTATCTTGTGTGTTCTCCCCTTACCCTTCTCCCTGTTTGTTAATTGTTTGTGGGTTGTTTTTTCCCTTTGTTAAATACTCATATTACAGGTGGAGGTTTGAATTCCTGCCACAGATAATAAATATAATTTACCTTTTGAAAGCGCGTTTGTGTTGTTTTACTATCTGCCGGGACCTTGCTTTAAAAGCATCTACTGAGGGGGTTGTTTTTGTTCATGTGCAGCCTGCTTCAGTTTCTATTCTATGTGGTCATTAGACCTTGGTACATGACAGGTATAAAACGGAAATGTACAGATGAAAAAACGATCCGTTTTGACAATGTTGACTGCGACGGGCGTATTAGACACATAGCCATAATTTAAGATATAGTTTATGCGTTCGCAAATGTGCTCGCCCTCTCATTGAATAGAGCGTTGGCACTCAAGCGCTAAATCGTGCGCCCCCTGCTGGCACTCTGTTAAAGGGGAACTATTTTACTATTTCTTTCACTATTTGGGCACTTTTACACAATTTCTGTGAGTCTATGGAACACCTCTGTAAGGTTTGTTTCAAAAGAAATTCATTGTTTTGTATTTCTAATCAAGTACTCAAAAACAGCATCTTTTTACCTCAAGATCTTAAGCCGTTTTGAGGCTGGGCTCCAACCACTGTGTGGTCTGGTGCCAACTGCCACACTAACTGCCACATTATTATGCAGCTGAGAAATCACAGATATGCACATTTTCAGATGACTCAGTTCAGGGTGAATATTGTGAGAGGAGAATTGGAAGAATGCGCCAATATGAGAATTAGAGACATAGATCCTATTAATATAAGTCCACATAGCTAGGAAACAATGCTAAACACTGAAAAAGGCCATTTATAAGATAGTTCCCCTTTAAAAGGATTTATTAATGTTGTGTGTGTGTGCAGTCAAAGTGTATATTTTCATTTTTACCTATGTTTTATAAGATTTACAGAAAATAAGAATATATCTCTTATCGTAAAACCGTGAGGAAATGACTAATTCCAGATTTAACACTGACATTGGAAAGAGGAGGCTTTTCCCTATCCATAGATGCATGATTTGGCCATAATAAGGTCAAGGTCAAGTTCAAGGTCAAATATGAATTTTTGTATTTTATTTTTGTATTATTTTTTAAACAAACACATAAACAAACATGACAACACACGATAAGATATACAAGCATTAGTTGACAGTGCACATCCAATGAAATCACATTTTAGTTAATTGTCTTATACAGGATATACCCTTAATACCTGTTATCTAAAAACCTACACACATATGCTCTAGCTCGTACCCCCCCCCCTCCCGGACCCCCCATTGGATAATCCATCCATTATCCCTCGCTCCTAACCAGACACTACCATTATCAAATATGAATTTATAATTAAAATGGATTATAATTTATTACCGTATCTACAAATCCTTCTGTTTAATCATCTTCCCTTTATTAATTTGCTTCGATTTTTTGTACACTTGATCTAAAGAAGGTGCTGAATGAGCTCAGTGAGCGAAATCTCTTGCGGCGCAATTGTAACATGGTGTTATTCACCGGCACAGATGCAAATAAAATCATAATTTATATTATTTTTTTTTATTACAATTTACTCAAGCCTAGTAACAGACACAATATTTCTGACACTGGGAATACATACCCCCAGGTCCCTAGATGTTCCTAGATACCAGGAACATGCAAATTTACCTTGTAGAAGTGGAGCAATCTTCCATTTACTTAGGCATGTACCTTTAGGCAACATTTCTGAAAATAGGGCTACAGCTTAACAGGTGTTCTTTCTCTTCTCTCTCTCTCCCCTTCTCTCTCTCGCTCTTCTTCATGTTCCCCTGTTAGTCTACAGAAACAAGCATTTCATCATAAAGACTGGTCAGATGAGCTCAGTAGTACACTAGTTGAAGAAACATGGCTTGGATTCAAAACCAAATTCACAACAATACTTAACAACATGGCACCCCTAAGAACCACCAGGGTTAGGGCGGCTACGTGGTGCAGTGGGCAAGGCACTCACCACGAATACTGGAGACTGGGCTCGAACAGGTACGCCTCCCTGTTCGAGCCCAGCGCTCCACATTGCTTTCAGTTTAGCTGGTCGTCCGCACTAATACACATTGGCAGTATTAGGGGGAGGGAAACTGATGGGTGGGGATCGGGCGTTGTGGACAGCGACTCCTACAGGTCGGTTGGTGCGCCTGCGCAGTAGAATCAGGAAGCGACGGGGGCGGGGCCCCTCCAAAGCCCAGACCCCTGACGCTGAAAGATCGAGCCGCGCAGGTGGAAAGATGCGACTGCTGTTACCTCGAGTATCGGAGGGGACTCGTGCTATGTATGACTTAGTCCACATTGCAGCCGGCTTGTGGGAGGCATGAAACAAGGTTCAAAGACAGGGGAGGGTTGAATTGGATGATACGAAAATTGGGATGGGAGAAAAATAGAAAATGGGAGAAAAAGTGGATAAAAAAAAAGAACCACCAGGGTTAAAAATCATGCTGAGCCATGGATGCATACTGAAATACTGACCACTATGAAAACCAGAGACAAAAAATGCTCGGAACTTCATAAAAGTCAGACAAAGCTTACCAAAAGCTCAAACAGTGAACTCCAAGCCCACGTGGTTGAACAAAAAATTCAAAGAAACAGACTAAGAAATGACGTAAACACCATGATCAAAACCGCAATCAATGACAAAACTGAGGGGGGGGGGGAATAAATTGCGAACTTTGGAAATTACTCAACAACCAACTAGGCTGCAGCAAAAAGCTTAAAACCAGATTTACAAACATAAACATAAAGACAGAAAACACTCATCACAGACAAACTGGATGTGGCCAAATACCTAAATATATTCTTTACAAACATAGCCACATCACTGGTTAATAAACTACCCTCCCACTCAGGGCATTTTGGGGTAGAACACATAGTAGCATACTACAAAAACCTAGGGGTCCGCAAAGACGACTTCAAACTTGAAATGGTAACAACAGATGAGGTACTCAAAAAACTGAGCGCCCTCCAACCTAACAAGACCACTGGACATAACAACATCCCCTCCAAATTCCTCAGAGACTCAGCAGCCGCCATCACCCCAGTCATCACACACTTAATAAACCTCTCCCTAAAACAGGGACACGTCCCCAAGGACTTCAAAATTGCGAGAGTGACCCCCCTGCACAAAAAGGGCAGCAAATTAGACACAGGCAACTACCGCCCTGTTTCTATTCTTACCTCCATCTCGAAAGTCATGGAAAGAATGATCTACGAACAGGTCGAAAAGTACATGGCGGAAAAAAATCTAATCTACGAATTCCAATCTGGCTTCAGAACATCCCACTCCACTGACACATGCCTTCTCTATTTGAACGACCACATCAAACAAGAGGTGGACGCGGGCAAATACTACGGCATGGTCATGCTGGACCTACAAAAGGCCTTCGACACTGTCAATCACTCCATTCTGATAGACTATCAAAACCAATTGCTTTTAGCTTGTCAATCAGTGAGCTGGATGCAATCCTACCTGGAGGGGAGAGAACAGATGGTGGAGGTAAACGGTACTCTATCCCGTCGTCAGCTTGTGACTGCAACTTGTTCTTTTTCACGGACGACTCCGCCCTGCTGGTCTCTGACAAGAACAAGTTACAGGTTGAAAAAACCCTCAGCTCAGAACTCAGCAGAATCTGCACCTGGCTCGCTGATAACAAACTATCATTACACCTGGGCAAAACAGAGTCCATTCTCTTCGGATCAAATAACAAACGCAAGACCGACGGCTTCTCAGTTACAGAGGGTGACAATATTGTCACAAGGAAAGATGAAATTACATACCTAGGTTCCATCCTAGAGGGAAATTGGAACCAGACTTCAGTAATCAGGATAATTGCGCATGGCCGTCTTAGTTCAAAAGGGGGAGGCCTTGATCGCCAAAACCATGATTTTCTAACGGGAAAATATCGCCAACAAGTTAAATGCATATCTATAGGCTAATTTGAAGTGCCTCATTACCCCAATCAATCAGATTATATTTCTTTAAATGTGCCTGCTGGCAGTATTTTTCTTTTAAGATTTATTTTTTGGCGTTTTATCGCTTTATTACTACTGGGCAGTCCAGTAGGGAGAGACAGAGGCGAAATGGGAGACAGAGTGGGGGGAAGACATTCAGGAAATAACGACGGATTCGGGAATCGAACCCGGGTCGCCCGTGTCGCGGCTGAGCGCGCTATGTGGTTCGCCACTGGGGTGCCCTGCTGGCAGTATTCTTAATGGAATGAATCATAGAATGAGATCTTGCTAGAGAAAGTGGAATGTTTCTCCACTGGATCTTACGATGTGCACACTAAGCCAGGGGTTCCCAAACTTTTCAGGCCGCAACCCAAAAATAACGGGGTCAGAGAGCCGCGACCCCCACTATTATAGGAGGTAAAAAAAATAAAAAAATATATATATTTTTTTATAAATGGAAATGTATGGTTGAAACATGCACACGTTCAAACGCACACACACTAATAAGCATTGGAGGCTTTTAACCAGGGCCGGACTGGGGAAATCATTCAGGCCAGGAAATATAGTGCAAAATATAGCCCCAGTCAGGCCACTTTTTAAGCAGGGGGTCCCCCACCAGGACATTTCTTGTTACAAAGACTTCATTTCCTGCATTCTGGTGCAGGCATTTTTTTATTTGTACCCTTTAAATGCCAGTGTTTGTGATGGCATCACAAATTATTGTTAAAAAACAGGCTAGCATATGTATGATTAGCAACAACACTGATTTAGATGGATTTTCAGTTTTTTTTTAATGTCAGATTGAAAATACAATCTTTTATTCAACTTCAGCCCTGATCATAACACCACATATAAATTTTATAATTCTAACCCTTTAAATGCCAGTGTGTGTGATGGCATATATTTTCAATATATCAAATGCAAAGTAGATTTTTCTGGGGGGGATTATTACAGGCTAGTATGTGTCAATGATTAGCAACAACAGTTTTTTGTAAGGGTCCCGCCGCCACCAATCACATGCGGCTCCTTTTGTGTGTGTGTGAGAGCAAGAGAGAGAGAGAGAGAGAGAGAGAGAGAGAGAGAGAGATAGTTCTCCAACTTGTGTGAGTTGCAGTGATCTCCTGGTTGTTCCCCACCTAGGTTATCTCTAACTATTGCGCTGCTGCAACTAGAAACACTGTCCTGGCCTGCTTCTAAGTTCAGTGGCCTGACTGCAAAACTTTTTTTTTGTGTGGAAATCATCTTACTGGAAATCGTGCCATTTGTCGCTTGATTTATGAATCGTTTTCAAATAAACGCTAGATTATCGATAGTATGTGTCCTCATGCACGAAGAGAAGCGGGTCTGAAAAATCGCTTCTCCGTACTTTGGTCGGCGCGAACCTCACACACACACACACACAGATGCTCCGATGGCGGTGATAGGAACATCTGATTACCCCAAGATTCGTAAACATAAAGGCCTTACCTCACATCTGATGTCATGCAAAAAGATGAATCCAATTCCTGATCGCCATTCCAAATATTGATCGCGTTTATTGATCCAACGTTATATATCCAAAACACAGTCCTCAGTCCTCAAACACAGTCCTCAGTCCATCTACAAGTATCTTGGGCTATGGCTGGAAGAAAAGCTATCTTTTAAAGCGCATATTGGAAACCTCACAAAGAAACTTAAACTAAAACTTGTTTTTTTCTCTCGCAACAATGCTTTTCTTTTGAGGCCAGAAAGAAACTTGTTCAAGTCACATTCCTGTCTGTAATTGACTATGGTGACATAATATATATGCATGCTGCCTCTTCAATGCTAAAAAAGCTAGACAGTGTGTATCATGCTTCTCTGCGCTTCATCACTAGTGCCAAAGGGCTTACTCACCATTGTGTGCTTTACCAAATGGTAGGATGGACCTCTGTATGTACGGTGGAAATCCCACATGTTTGTTTTTATATATAAGGCCATCATAGGAAAGCTTCCCCTATATCTTTCCAACCTAATTAGCTTTGCCTCTAGCAGCTACCATACCAGGTCCACAAGATGGCTACTTTTTAAAAACCCGAGAATAAACACTGAACAAGGAAGAACAGCTTTTTCAAGCTTCACACCTTGGGCATGGAATGGGCTACAGGACCATATCCACTTAGATACCCTGGTCTCCCTCTGCAAATTTAAATCTGTATTACATAACTTCCTACAAGAAGAATGTTGCTGCTTTCTCTAGTCGGGTCCCAACTGCAAAACTGCAAAATTACTGTATTACCCTGTATTTTACTGTTGTACACTTTTACTATAGACTATTCTGTTTTGTGTTTTTGTGTTTACATGTGATGTATTGTATATTGTATACATGCACTTTTATTATGTTCTTGTGTGATGTACCGCAAATTTGATTTCTGTCTGATATATTGCAAATGTTATTGCTGTCATCTTGGCCAGGTCTCCCTTGCAAAAGAGATCTTGTATCTCAATGAGACTTCCTGGTTAAATAAAGGTTAAATAAAAAAATTAAAAATAATCTGTTATAACGATACTGCATGCCCGAGAAGGAAAACCTGGACCGGACTTATTTTTTTGATGCACAGTCCCAGCCAATCCAATGATGTGCAATACCATCCGGGAGATGATAGGCGGCGGTATTTGCCCTTTGCGAGCTCAGACCCATTCCCAAT
Organism: Notolepis coatsorum; assembly: GCF_963971535.1. Taxonomy (NCBI): domain Eukaryota; kingdom Metazoa; phylum Chordata; class Actinopteri; order Aulopiformes; family Paralepididae; genus Notolepis; species Notolepis coatsorum. The sequence goes on from NC_140174.1 coordinate 47,279,817, forward strand.
GATAACGTCAGGCTGGATGGATGAAAAATTAATGGATATCGCTAATAAAATAAATATGGATTAAAACCCGAGATTTCTCGGGGTTTGGCGCCCAGAGCATGGCGAGTTAACCCGGACTATCTCGGGTTTGGCCTCCAGTGAGTAAGTCTATTCCACTATAGCTATCTGCGCGATTAGATTTAGTTATTATTTATTTATTCACTTGCAGTGTTTGTGTAGTGCCTTTATTTATTTTCTGACATCACGGTGCCTCGTTGAGTCATGACTATACAAACGTAATTGTTAATGATACAAATATTGTCGTATTTATTATCATAATTATTTAATTCTGAGGATGTCTGTAGAATCGATGTGAACGCAATCACCAACGATTTCTCCAACTGCTTTTTCGAGTTCGTAAATCCTATTCATACTGTAGCTACCAATCTTTTGTTCAAATCAAATTTTTTCGTAAGTCTGTTCGAGCATGAGATCCATTGTCTGTACATTGTACCACTCTGTATTTTTTTATTGAGACTTCTGTGCACACAGATTAAAACTATTTTCTTTGCTATCCCTTGACTGGATCTCAATTTCTCATAAGCTCACGGACTTGGTAAAACAACACCTGTTGTGTGTTTTATCAAGAGTACACATACGGCAAGTGACCATATGTCCGAAAATATCTCTAAGTGCTTTATTCATGTTGAACAACTTCATTGAAGGTTTTATAAACATTTGAAGGAAGAACATACTTAAAGCATTCACAATAACTGAATCCTTCAAAGAACCACAGGAGCTTATTTTACGTTTTCAGCAATGTGTTCAAACCTAATGTGTACATCCACAGTTAAAGACTGTAGAAGTCAAGCAGTTTTGAGTGATGGATCACATTTGTAGAAATGTGTGCATTGAAATGTCTGTAAAGTCTCGACTACATTGAAAATGAGGGTGACCTCAATTGTTTCGAGAATAAATAAAGGTTGATGATTCACACTGCAATTGATTTGGATCGACTTTATGACTGCAAACACATCGGCTGTCCAAAACATGCTTTTATGGTTCTTTGTCTTAAATGGTTAAATTAAAGGTGCTATAGATAACATTCTGTAACTAGATGTTGCACTAGAGCACCAGCATTACATTCTTTCCAATCGGGTGCATTCCACATGGGGAAATGGGAAGTAGGGAGGGGATACATGCAGGCAACATGTAAAACATTCATTTTGGACCTGCAAAAAATCTTTAAACGATAAATTCATTAATCAATAATGTTTGAGGGAAAGGCAATACTTTTATTACGCACCTTTCTAAAAGCTCTGTGGATGTATTCTTTTTAAATATATATTACTCTACTTAAAATGTTATCTCTATAGCACCTTTAAATCACATCAATTTGGTGGGATTTTCTCACATGAACTTTCATATGCTCAAGTCGACTGAAGGCCATTTCACAGACAGAACATATATATGGCTTCTCTCCAGTGTGCGTCATCCGATGTCTCTTCAGTACCCCAGCCTTTCTGAAACTCTTGTCACAGGTAGGGCATTGGTATGGCTTTTCCCCTGTGTGCATTCTCTTGTGTACAGTGAGGTAATAAGACTGAACGAACCCCTTACCGCACTCCTCACACTTGAATGGCCTCTCCCCGCTATGATAGCGCATGTGTATCTTCAGTTCCGATGCCGACCTGAAACTCTTGCCACACTCTTCACATGAAAAAGGCCTCTCCTGAGTGTGAATTAAATCATGCCTTATCAACGAGCTTGGGCTCCTGAACAGTTTACCGCAGTGCGAGCACGGATACCGGACACCGGTATGTATTTTAGCTACATGGACATCCAAGCTTCTTTTTATCGCATAGGTTTTACCGCAATGTTCGCAGGAGAAGCGTTTTTCATCATTGCTGGAGTGACAACACAGTCGGTGTACTCTCAGAGCCGCGTTGGACTTGCAGCGTTTTCCGCAGTCCCAGCAAAGGAACGGGGCCTCCTTTGTGTGTGTCCTGTCGTGCAGTTTGAGATGATATGAGCTGCTGAATGCCTTCGGGCACTTGGGGCATTTGAACGGGAGGTAACCTGTGTGAACCCTCTCGTGTCTGACCAGACCTTTCAAGTCAGTGTAACTTCTGTCACAGAACGTGCAAGGAAATGGCCCGCTGAAATCATGTATGTCGAGATAATGTTGGTTAAGGTCTATAAATCCATCGAAACTCTCGTCACACATAGTGCATGGACGTGGCTTGTGTCTCAGACTGTGCGTTTTGAGCTTTGCCATGTCAAGGAACGACCTATTGCATTTTTCACAATGGAAGATTAGGTTTTTATTGATCTCACTGGTTCCTGGGACAGAGTCCGATGTTGATTCGACATTCTCAGCGAGGTTCAGATTTTTCCTTCTACCACGAGGTGACCTCTGAATAATTTTGCCAGACGTCTCTTGGCCCTCGTTGGGGGAGCCCTCGCATTTCTCTGCATGCTTCTTCAAACCAGTGATGTGCTTGTAACCTTTATCGCAGACAAAACACCAGTGAGAGCGCTGCTCTGAGTGGACCACCATATGTCTTTCCAGCAAAGAAGGGCAACTAAAGATCTTGCCACAAAATCTGCATTCCCGAGTTCCCTTGTGAGTCTTCCCCGGTTTCCTGACAACGTCCGGTTCCTCTCCTTTACCCCTGTTCTCCTGGAGAATTGTCACATCACTCTTAGTTTCCAAGGGAGTTTGGTCCTGTTCTTTTGTGACTGTTAATTTGTGTGTGCTGTGGGATGGCTGCTGTTCATTCTGCTCTGTGGCCAGAGCAGCTCCCTCTGCAGAGGGAACCTCCCCTGGTTGCTTCTTAGATTGCGGCATGCGACACACGTTTGACTCATGTCTCTTCAGTTCATACTGGAACTGGAAGAGCTTCTCACACCGTGAACACTGGAACGGTCTCTCCCCCGTGTGAGTCCTCTGGTGGCGTCTCATGTCTGACGCGCGGCTGTACGTCTTCCCACACGTCGGACAGGTCTTGCCGGTTGGTGAACCTCGGGGTCCTCTCCTGCATTGCTCATTTTTGGGGGCTATCATTAGAAATGTTTTCATCTTCAGACCACGGTTTTGTCTGACCGGTCTCGAGGATGCCGTTGCGACTGGTTCCGGCCTCAGCTCCTGCCCTGCTGGTGTGCAAAGTGTAGGTGGTAGGATCACATTAGTCACACCTATGTTTTCAAGTTGTCCGTGAGTTTGTATGCCGTCGTTGGCCTCCTCCCTCTCTTCTTTGATGCATTCCTCAATCTCAGTAGAGCACTTTGCTCTGTCACCAGAGGGACTAACTGTGGCTCCGTCCGAGACCTTCACCGGCCCGTCTTCTTCGACAGCCATCACTGGCTGCTCGACTTCTTCAACAGTCTTGTCTCCTGCGGGTCCTCTCTCCTCAGCAGGTATTTCCACATTGTAACCAACTTGCACCTCAACAGCACAAGAGTCTATATTCACATGATCTCTGTGCAGAGCCACAACGTGTTGTACGGTGCAGGCAAACTCGTTCTCATTCAACATATCTGCTTCTGATAGTGTTTCTTGAACTGCCAAGACGCTTGCCACAGGAGGGAGGCAGAGAGCAAGCTGAATGCTGTCTCCAACAACCAGGGGTTCTGAAACAAGTGTAAAAACTAAGAGTTAATCAAAAATAATTGTGGATTGTCATCACGGGTGTCTATCAAATCTGTGTAACAGTGGCACAGTGATCTACCTCATGAATTTATCATTTGCAAATGTCCAATAAGCTTGAAGTATCACTGGACCATCCTCAGCCCGTTAGCGCCTCAACAGCAGGCCATGCCTTAAAATCCAGGGGAGAATCCTGCATAATGATGATGATGATGATGATGATGATGATAACGATCAACATCACCATTCTTATCATCATCGTCTTCAGTCTATCCACCATCAGTCTATAAAATATACCACAACATTCTAACCAAATACACATCTTATATGATTACCATTGTCATCCAGTTGGCTAAGATCCTTTTGATGTTCCATCAGGGTTTTCAGTTCCTCTGGGTGATACACAGACTTCACACATTCTTCCAGAGCAGAGGGAACATCACTAATCATAGAGGCAACCTGGCCATGAGTACAAAAAACATTCAATCACAGCATTTGAATAAGACCAAAGCTTCTTTATCATATTATATTTGTGTAGGATACCTGTTGAAGATTTGGTACAGTAAGTAACTTCTCCAGCTGTGATAGGAATTGCGCCATGAGCGCCTGTATGGCTTCATCATAATTGGGACCAAATTTCACTGGGAAAACCTCCTGAATTTGAGCAGAACAATGGGTTTAGTCCAAGTAGTGAGATTGGACTGATTTGATCTTCAATGGAAAGGGTAGGAAAACATTTGCTCCAATAAAGTCACAAAGTCGGACAACACTGACCTGGAAGAAGTGCTGCCGCTCGTCTTGGTCCTTCATCAGGCTTTGAATGAGACCTGGGAAGTCTGGTACAGACAATCCATCCTCTGAACCACTCTCCTGCTGCGATTACATGTCATTACAATAGTAGTTTTAGTCCCTGGTAGCCATTTCATGATAATAATCATATAACATGAACAGCAACACACAGAAAAACACACCTCTGTGTTCCATGAGGGAGAGAGCGACTGCATCCTGTCTAGGTGCGGCTGAATAGTCTTCAAATCTGCAGTCTGCTCGGAGCGACACAACTCCAGGATCAGCTGGTACCAGAGGAAAACCACGGTGATGAACTACCCAACATTTCAACCTTATATCAAGGGCTGTAATACACCGAGTGCCAGAGTTGGGGAAACTACTCGTAATTCAATGGTAAATTACCAAACTACTGACTGCTTCACAATTAAAGAAGTTAAACCACATATATCTCAAATATCTCAATAACTATAACAGGATATACTACATCCAAACTATAGTACATTGTGGAGGATTATCAAATACAAATCTGTGCAAGTCATGTAACTACTGTACATCCAGCAACAACTGAAGTGACAAAGTGAAATGTATGTTTGTTTCATTTAATAGCTGAATCCTCACTAGGTCCTGGCAGAGGGTGTATTTTAAGAAGAGGAAAAAGCAACATCTTAAGGCAATATGTAGGTACCTTAAATACATGACTAACGGTTAACCTGCAATGAGTCTCCTGGCCATTTTCGTTTTAGTTTTTGAGGACTGCATACTTTTTTTGCAAACCAAAATAACATACTTTATACTTATAGCACATGCATGAGCCTGGTCTCTTTTGAAAGATGACATTCTGAAGTTTCTGATTCCAGATTTTTTTTTTCACTTTCAGTGCTAACGTAATAGAGTAACATAGGTCTGAACTTGAGTTGTAAAAAAAAGTGTTACTCAAGTTTTTCTGTAGTAGTTAGTAGTCCAGAGGTAGTATTTCCCCAGAAGGTGGTATCCAGACGGAGCCATAGCCTGAAGCCTTATGTAGTACATATCCAAATTTCATAAAGATCCATTGAGAAATGAGTGATTAGGAGTGATTTTGGTAAACTGTGTACAAAGAAAAACGTACGGTTATGTATATAACCATAGTTATATGAGTGTAGTGACGCTCTGCGTCATACTGCAATACTCTTCCATATCAGTATTAGCACTGAATAAATTTTCACATGCACCTTTACATACCTCATCTGTCTGGCCACACCCCCATCCGCTCCTCTACATAAGCAGGGGTGTGGCCATACTATCAGCTCCTTCCCAAGTCTTTCACCACAAAGGCAAGACCACGGGGTCCTCAGTGAGTCCGACGCAGAGCGGCACTACACTCATATAACTATGGTTATATACATAACCGTACGTTATATTATCGTGTAGCTCCGCTCTGCGTCATACTGCAATACAGGAGCTGAGCAGAGCGGAACTCGACAAATGTACCCGCTGAGGCCCCCCACAACCATCAGAACCGGGGAGGACCCGAGCCCCCGGACCCCTCTAGCGGAGGACGGGAGGGTATCGGATCCGACTGTGCGAAGAGGAGTCTTTAGCAACTCAGCGCACAGGGTGAGCAGACCGTGGGGCTTACCCACGACTACACAAACGCGCAACCCGCATGCCACTAGGGAACGAACGGAAAGGAACAAACCCCGGTTACCACCCCTAATATCACAGGGTCAAGAGCAAAAGCCCAACCCTGTGGCAAAGCCGTAGCAGCGTAGCGCGAAGGAGGACCCAGACCCAGGAAGGGACTGGACCCCCCCGGAAAAAGGGGGCCTGGAGAGGCCAATGACGCCGCAGCATTGAGACCCCACCAGGCGGTCACTAGTGACACCACCTCCCACATCGCCAGCGTATTCGGACAGGGCCCATCCAAGAGCAGGCCCTTCCCCCCTACAGCACTAGGGGTGGGACGATACATCGATCCAGATCGATACATCGATGTAATTATCAACAATCGAATCGGATCGATGCGATGTAATAAGATCGATTCATATCGATACTCTTATTTTGAAAATCCTGTGGCGAGTCTCATATCCGCCCAAGAACAACAGCAGTAGCTCCGTGTGTGTAGATGTTACAGCATAGCATTCTCCCTTTCTGTGTGTGTGTGTGCACGCGTCTTTGGAAAGACCAGATGAGGTCAGAGGAGTTTGATGTTTAAATGTTATTTAAACATAAACAATATAATACATAATAAATGTAGGCCTATACATGATCATGCAACATCAACAAATTGTTGTAGGAACAGTTTGGGAGAGGGAGGTTGTGAGTTTTGAGTTCCAAAAAATTTAGCTTAAAGTTTAAAGCTCAATATATAAAAACGTGGCAATTTACAGTGAACAGGAGGTCTATTTGTATTAAAAACAATAGATTGATTTTCCTTTAAATGTCTGGAAGAGCTCAAAAATACAAATGTCGAATGATATTTTCATTACCTTTTTTTTGTTGATCTAAATGTTACTGATTGTGTTAAATGGGCATATGATATCATCTCATATCGATTGCAGGCACCTGAATCTAATCGTATCGTATTGTATCGTGAGAGACTTTGTGATATCGGCAAATATCGTATCGTTGTCCAAAGAATCGATATCGTATCGTATCATGATGAAACTGGTGATTCCCACCCCTATACAGCACGCCGCCTAGCTTACTGCACCTGGTATTCCCAGGCAGTCTCCCATCCAAGTACTAACCAGGCCTGAACCTGCTTAGCTTCCGAGATCGGACGAGTTCAGGTTGGTATGGCTGTAAGCCCAAAGCACTCAAGAGGCTACACCCACAGCGGGAGCAGGCAGTGCACCGGGGAGACTACCCCCAAAAGAGGTCAATCCCTCAATCCAGGCAACAGTTGACTCCACTACCATCACACCAGGGAACCAACCACCCCCTTGGTTCTAACATGAGGCAGTTGTTCCTATAACCCCCCCAAGAAAAAACTCCAAAACACAACTGCGGGTATACACTGGCTATACCGCAGTACAAGTGTTTCAGTTTTCAAAAAGGGGTTAACCCAGGCCAACGAAAACAATTTCAAACCCGGGCCCGGCGGACCGGGACGTACACAGGGATGCCAGAGGAGTTCCACAAGAACCACCTCAACAGCCCCCTCCCAGCCCTGCCTAAACAGGAGAAGAGAGGGGCGAAAAAAGAATGGAGAAGGACCAGGCTCCCTCAGCGCAGCGCAAGGTACAACACAACATGGACCAAGCAACAGTGAGGGGTAACACGTAGTAACACAACCACGAACATCTCCATAACGGCAAAAAATGCAACGCCCGGGCCGACCCGGCATTTTCCCCCCCGAAAAAAGCACAAGTCCCTCAGGGTACCAGAACAGCAGATCTGCGCCCCGGCGGACAACGGGTTAACTGACCTGGACCGGCGCAACCAGAATCAGTCCCGTGCCCTAATCACGCCGCCATCCCCAGTCCCAGGAGGGGGGTAGGTACGTGTGTCGATCCAAAACATTATAGAGGGCGCCACCCAGACGGTCCCCTTCGTACCGCGCGCGGTGGCCCAGCCCAAGGGTGTGAGACCCCTCTACCAATGCTTTGATCTATTCTGTTAACATCCCCCAGATATGAACGAGAATTCATCGAGACAAGCCTAGTACACTGGCGCTTGGAAGAGACAAACTCCATCCCACTTGCCCCATAAAAACGCTGTTTCAATGATGAGCAACCAAGGCGCGCAAGCCCATGCGTGGTTCCTATCAGAAGCACCCAGGGCCAGCACTATGTACGCGTCGAGACCCAAAACATATCAATGGACATTCTAACAAGAACCCAGATACCGTTCCTCCAAGCCGCCTGGGAGAACGACAAGAAGCCGCTTTTTTCACAGAAAAAAAAATACGGACATGGATCCCATACGACGCGGCTGAGGGAAAACAACACCCCGTCAACCATGCTCCATAAAAGAGGGGACGGGGAGCGACGTACCATATGACGGGGGGAAACCCATGACTCAACAGACCATTACAGGCGAGGAGTCAGGGAAATCCCTAAACAATACCCCGTCAACCTGCTCCATAAAGGAGGGGACGGGGAACCCCCAGAGAGACTTCCCACGTGAGCAAAAAATGTAAACGTTTATGTAACATTGAGCCACATGACCAAAGGCTCAAGATACATATATACAGAGCGTAGCAGAACTCTCGAGTTCCTATGCACCGCAACACCAACTTGACAATAACAGAGAATCACACATGGGGCCTGTAAAGAATTCACGGAAGTCAGCAACCAATAGAAACGCGCCCAGTGACGTATTCTATGGTGGGGGGAATCCCAAGACTCAACCGACCATGACAGGCGAGGAGTCAGGGAATTCCCTACCCCCCCCCCCACCTTTTATTAATGTATCAAAAAAATCATATTTGGGGCGGGGAAGGGAACAGAGGTAATCAGGGGGGAAAAGTCACTTAGCGGCGCCTACTTAACAGGCGGGAGCAGGCCCGGAGGGACGGTACTGGGGTGCCTGGCCACGACGATCCCTACCGTCACCTCCGGGCGTGGGTCGGCTGGCTGCGGCGGTCGAGGCACCCTCTCTCCTCCTGGCCTTCTTGGCCGAAGGTCCAGCAGTGGCGGTGGCGACGGTCGCGGGTCCCAGACGACGTGGCCTTCGTCGACATCGGGTGGTGGAAAATGGGGCTGGAGCACTGCACGCTCCTCCTCCATGTCCCTGCAAGCCGCCGTCATCAGCTGCATTGCCGACCCGAAGAGCCCAGCATCGGAGAGGGGGGCCGTGAGCAAGGGAAGTCTTTTCCGCTCCGGCACCCACGCCTGCTCCAGCCAAAGGTGGCGCTGGGTTAGAGTGGCCAGGGCGCGTATCTTCCCGTGGCGATTGCCTGCAGCTGTATCAGGTGCAGGATGGCTCCAGCCGCCTGGGCGTGCAGGAACTGATGGTGTTCGTCCAGCACCGTACCGCCCGCCATCATCCCTGACATGAAGCGTGCCAGCTGCGCAATGTTGGACGTCGCAGCTAGGCTCTGAGTCGAGGCGATGAATGACTGGTCACTCCAGTTGGCCAACTGCCTAGCCGATTTCCCTTGGGGAACCGGCTTCCGCAACGGCTCCCACACCACCTCAGGACAAAGGAGAGACGCCATCGGGCTATCAAGCCGAGGCACCCCTTCCTTCAGTCCGTCGATCAAACCCACCACCCGCGTGACTTGCACGTAGGCGGGGGTAAGGCCAGTGATGCGGGAGATTACCTGTCCCTGACGCACGTAGGCCTCCATTGAGGGGAAGAATGGGCAGACAACGCCCGTCTCCCTCACAGGACAACGTTGCCATAGATGACCTATCAAGTCATCGGGGACAGGTGCAGGCAGTGGCTGCGGCTGCCGCCATGAGCTCCGGGAACAAGGCATGTAATTCCCCATGCGCACCGTCCTCCACGCAGCTCGCGTCCCTCACGTACGGGAGGCTACCACTCATTGTGGTGCCACCATCCGATGCGGTTGATAGCAGGGCATCCTGTCGCCGAGTCGGAGGTTCTAACCCAACACCGGAGTACGAGGGACCCCAAGGAGACATACCACTCCCTGCCACACCCTGAGGGGGAGAGTGATGCGTCCCCACCGAGGCGTCAAACAAGAGCCCCTCCGCTTCCACCATAAAATCCTCTGTTTCCATCGGACACAAAGAAGCAGGAGCACCCTCGTCTGGCTCCAGCAGCTCACCAAAACCAGGCCGTTGGCCCCTGCAGGCCACCCTCTTACGACGGGAACGAGCAGAGGCGAAGAGCTTGCGTCTCAGATCCTCCGCTACCAGAGGAGCCGTCAGCCTATCGGCCAACCGCCCCCCGGCGGGGGAACCAGAGCTGGAACTAAGCCATCTCACAGGAGACGGCCTTGGTTCAACAGCTCCTCAGAGAGGCAAACTCTCCACCGGACGCCGATCGGGTATGACTGACTGCCACGACCGCGGAGTCAGCGCAGCCCCACGACGCACGCGGCAATGGTAAACCTTTGGTGAAGAGTGACGTTGCTAGCGCTCGAACCCCCCGAAGAAGACATTATAACTTAGCTTTTTTCTCTTAAATTGTGAGAGAGAGAAAAAAACAAGAAACAATGTCAACGCAGCTCCAATTCCCTTCTTCAATATTCCAGGTATCTCAAAGTGTGGTACATGCAGGCACTTGACGTGGTGAAAACTAAAGAAGGAGCTGATAGTATGGCCACACCCCTGCTTATGTAGAGGAGCGGATGGGGGTGTGGCCAGACAGATAAGGTATGTAAAGGTGCATGTGAAAATTTATTCAGTGCTAATACTGATATGGAAGAGTATTGCAGTATGACGCAGAGCGGAGCTACACGATAATATAACTCAGTTTTCTCATAGACTTCAATTCATTCGGCTGTTTTTCTCCTGTTTTGTGGTTTTTTTTTTTTTTTTTTATCCCCATGTGGGGTGTCATTAGAAAGCCACACTCATTGGCTACAATGATCCACAATCATTTTCGAGATCGGATCTAGATTGACGGAACTACTGCAGCCTGAGTCGGTATTTTGTGCAATACCGTGTACTTTGCACAAGCCTCAAATACCGGCATGTAACTCGAGAACCACTGAACGGATTTTGTCGCTATCGACAGGCAACAAATAAGCCTTCAATTCGATATATATATTGTATTACAAAATATGCACACCCACGCCACTAGGGGTCGCCAAAGTGCCGGTTGCAAAAGGTCCGAAAAAACGTTGCAGCTTAAGAGGAATAGTTAAATACCGAAACAAAATAAGAACATGATTTAATTAAACTACAACCTAATAATTTAACCGCACCACTGCTCTAGTTCCTCGAAGGTACACATGCATGTAAGGTAAATATCTAGGAGTATGTTTGCAATATTCCATCTTATTACATGGCGTTTTCACATTCGCCGAAATGCTTGCTTGTGATTGGTCAATAGCCCCCCGACAGCGGTCATTATCAGACAATAATGACCGCTGTGGGACAATAATGACCGCTGTGCGCAGCTGTTCGCAATCAAGCCCCACTGACACACACTGTTTCAGTGCAATTAGACACTGCCGGTGTTCTGCTGCCGGCGATGACAGGGGGCGGAGCGACGAGCGGAGCCAGAACGCAGCCAGAACCAGTGTTGCGAGTCGATGTAAAATGAATTAGGTATATTGTTAGTAAGTTAGCCATGTAATAAGCGGGATAATGTATAGCTATACTCGATCATTGTCGCAAAATAATTGACCTTCACTGACGTTTAAAACACCTCGCCGAGGCGGCTCGGTATTTTAAACTCTGTGTCGGTCAATTATTTTGCGACAATGACCTCGTAGCTATACATTATCCCTTACTTATACCATGGTCTGGGTGAATACTCTTTCCTGATTGGCCGGCAGGTTTGTGTTAAAACCGTTTAATGCACACGTAGTTCGGCTCAAGATTAGTCACATTTCTAAATTCATCTGCTACCCAAACCTGTAACCATAACATAACAATGACCGGGAAGGAAAACACACCAATGGCAAGTGCAAAACTTTCACCAAGAATTTGTGAATGCTTTTATTTTATATTATTTGCAAACAGCCATGGTATGAGCGGAATAATCAACTTGTAGGTGTGCGTCTCCACGTTGTGCCTTAAACTGGTAAATGTACACCTACTCATTGATTTTCCATTACTTATTGAACCTTTTTGCTGGACCTAGAGCAGCGGTTCCCAAACTTTTTTGGCCGTGCACCCCCTGTCACCTCCCGACCTAGCTGACGCACCCCCCAATGGGTTTCTGTAAGAAAAAATTGTTGCTGGTCTCCGTGCACAGATTGAATTTTTTATTTTATCTCTTCCCACGGCGACTATGGATAGGGAATTTCTTTATTTAATTAAAATGTTCACGACAACATGGATGCATGTACTCTGCCAGCATGTTTAATATCCATAATACTAAAGGTTTGACTAAGATTTGTATGAAATTTTATTGTATAATAATAAAAAAAAACAAAAAAAATAAAAAAAACTTTTTTTTACCACCATTAGCCTTTTCATGTCTCGCACAACCTAGAGGGCGCACCACAGTTTGGGAACCACTGACCTAGAGGGCCGGCCTACAATAGGGAATGTCCCTAACTGACTGAGTGGCTGACTCCCCATTGTTGATACATGCATGCGTGAGTGTTGTGGCCAGGTCCGGCTTAACTAAGCTTGCCTAGTCTTGTTTCATACAATACCTGTGCTCGAAGGCCAAGACTGAGCAAGGATCTCTGTCTGTGATGAAGAAGTTCAGGGACAATCTCTGTTACCATGGTAACAAAATCATCAAGCATCCCATAATCTGTTACAACCTTCTGCTGGATAGTCTGCCAGATCACTGCAGAGATCAGACGCACAGGTGGAACTAGGAGGCGCAGACAAGAGAGAGGAAGAGGGGGCCCTGAAAAAGTAAAAACATATTACTTGGATATTAAAGTGGCAATCCTTAAAATCCAAATTTGTTTATTTTGTTGACATCTATTGGTGATAAGTGGTCGTTGCTTTTGCGTTTTTGCACTGTATTGACTTTTGATTGATTGAAAACTTTATTAACAGATTGCAGAATGGGTACAATACAGTACGGCTCAATACAAAACAACTGCTAAGAGGATGCAGACCAGAAAAAGACTTTCGTCTTGTTTACATCGGGATATACATCTTCAATTCATCCCCCCATTCATCAATTCATTTCAATTCACTTGCTTTCCATCTGGAAAATTCATGATAATCTTCTATTAATTTCAAACAAACTGCTGTTGCTGCAAAACACATCACTTCCTGAGTGCCATATAATTTTCCTGGGAATGTCCTACCAGACACCAGTGTTTAGAACAGCCAATGAAAAACATTAATGAACTGGTTATAGGTCGCTATTGTGTTATATCAGCTGGCGATAGAGAGTGGCAAAATAGACATTATTTATATGATAATAATCGAGCTTATTACTTTAAAGTAATAATAAGTAGTAATTTTTTTCTGATTACCAGCAGGCACCTGTCATTTCTCCCCATATGAAAACATTAAATTTTTTCGTCAAAGTGATCATTTTAAATAACAATCTTGTAACAAAGAGATTTGCTTTAATTTCATAATGTCCGTGCATGGATTACTAGATTTAAACTACAACAACTTTATTTTGGGCATTTCTTTGTTGTTAAACAGGATCAAACAAGAGATTAGCTGATTTTTCTTTTTATGCATAGGTTTATAAAATAGGCGGAGCAAAAGTTTGGGCACGGTTTTATCAAAAAACAAATGGAATTGATGTTGCCTACAAAGACAGACTTCAGTTGCTCTGTATATAGCAGTACTGATATATACAGCTAAAAGCAATTGGTTTTGATAGTTTATCAGTGAGCTGGATACAATCCTACCTGGAGGGGAGAGAACAGATGGTGGAGGTAAACGGTACCCTACCCCCCCCCCCCCCCCCCCCCCCTCACAGTGAACTGTGGTGTTCCACAAGGAAGCATACTAGGACCACTACTGTTCCTAATTTATGCAAATGACATGTCGTCAGCTTGTGACTGCAACTTGTTCCCGTTTGCGGACGACTCAGCCCTGCTGGTCTCTGACAAGAACAAGTTACAGGTTGAAAAAACCCTCAGCTCGGAACTAGGCAAAATCTGCATATGGCTCGCCGACAACAAACTATCATTACACATGGGCAAAACAGAGTCCATTCTCTTCGGTTCAAATAACAAACTCAGCAAGACCGACTGCTTCTCAGTTACAGTGGGTGACAATATTGTCACAAGGAAAGATGAAATTACCTACCTGGGTTCCATCCTAGAGGCTAATCTTTCCTGTGACAAAATGGCATCCAATGTAATAAAAAAAGTCAATCAACGAACTCGATTCTTGTACCGGATCTCCTCCCTGGTAAACAAGAATACCCTGAAGACTCTGGCAGGAGCACTCATTCAAGGGTACTACGACTATGCTTGCACCTCATGGTACCAAAGCACCTCAAAGGCACTAAAAACCAAATTACAAACATCTCAAAACAAACTAGTCAGACTACTGCTTGACCTGACTCCTAGAACCCACCTCACCCCTGCACACTTTGCCAACCTAGGATGGCTTAGAGTAGACGACAGAGTACAGCAACTTGCAATGGGCCTGGTCTACAAGATACACTACACGACCAAGGTACCCATGTACATGTCAAAATACTTCCCAAAGGTCAGTGAATACCACGATCACAACACCAGAGGGAGCTCCACAAATCATGTAAAACCCAGATTCGGCTCAAACAAGGGACTAAACACGTTTCGCAATTATGCCACAACACGCCCTACCCAAAGCTGTAAAGGAATGTGAATCACTACCCACCTTCAAAAACACTCTCAAAGAACACCTACGGGAGACTGCAATTCAAAACTGGCCCCTACAAATGTCCTAACCCAGTTGTACAATAAAGACCAAGCATGGCTTTGTCAGTATTCCAATGTACCCAACCCCCCCCCCCCCCTTCCAATGTACAGCCCCACCCAACCCCACCCCACCTACCCAACCTCCTCCAATGTACAGTTTCTATGTCAAATGTAGGTCAGTATTCCAATGTACAGTGTCCCCCCCCCCCTACCCAACCCCCCCCCCCCCCCCCACCTCCAATGTACAGCCCCACCCCACCTCCCCCAATGCACAGTTTCTATGTCAAATGTATATACACTCTTTTTCTGGATTTTTTTAGTATCACAAACAGTACTGTATTTGAAAATCTGGTATGTCATAAATGTATAGATGTAGCAGTACTGTCTATCTGTATGTCGTGTGTGTCATATGATGAATTGAAAATGGAGGACCCTGATGGAAACAAGACGAAAGTCTTTCTCAGGTCTGCATCCTCTTAACAATTGTATGTATTGAGCTGTACTGTACCCATTCTGCAATCTGTTAATAAACTTTTCAATCAATCAATCAATCAATCAATCAATCAATATACACCTTTCATTTTTGTGAGAGAGAACGTTATTGACTGACTGACTGTCGGTGTGTGTGAGTTAGTGACTGACTTTGAGTGAGTGAGTGTGTGTGTGTGTGTGTGTGAGAGAGAGAGAGAGAGAGACAGACAGACGTTACAGACGTTTACAAATCAGAGGTGCATTACAGGCCTGCGCTACAACGACCCACACTCACACTAACAAAACTCCCATCGTATTGAGAAAATAGTAAAAACCACGCAATTAAATTGGCGTTATCGATTAAATACTTATATATACAATATATACTGAATTGTTGAATGAATACTAACTAAACAAAGAACAATCCGCCAACGTCAACAACATGTCCTGCGGGTTTTCAGTGGTCATGGAACGAAGCCATAGCAGGTGTGATGTCAGATCCCAAAACTGCACCGAATGCGTTAAAATAGTAACGTTAACAGTTACCTTTCCCATCATACATTGCTGGCATTTTCTGTCTGAAATAAAATAATGATCCGGTCGCTGCAAAAACAGAGATAAATGCTGTTCTTAGTGCAGAACAGCAGAGAGTCGAACCCGTTTAGAAGTAACACAGGAAGTTGTGTACACGGAAGTAATTTCTTTGTTGTCAAAAGTTATCAGCAGCGAGCGAAGCTGTCAGACTCGTGGACCATTTACCTACTCAGTACTCACCCGAATTAGACAATTTACTCAACGGATTAAAATGATAAATAAATAGTATGTGGATTCCACACCCACTAAAGCCCACCACACCCTCAGGTTTGTGTATTTGTTGTGTTTGGAACTGACGACATGCACTTACTTGCGTGTCCGTTTACAATAGGATACCATTACTTCTGCCATCTTCACATTACACCCCACTTCTCTGCTTGTCTATCCACTGGCCAGTCTCTGTCTGCTGCTTGGGTGGCAACCGTTTCCATAGACCAGCTGGGTATCTATTCTGCTGAGTTGTTGTCCATTATGTGTCATCTACAGCTGAGGACATTGCTTTTTGTAGCGTGGGTGCTGGGCTACATCGCATTCCTACTCGCCATTAGAAGAATGTGGACGGGGAAGTACGTGCGCAGTCCACTCGCCCGTTCAATTTTCATGAACATGGTGACCGAAAGCGAATCGGCCGGACTCGAGACACAAGAGGTATGCATTACTAGAGGTATACATTACTATAGGTATGCATTACTTACTCTTATCTGGGACTTTGTCTGAAGACAGCTCTGAGAGAACCAGACTGACTACATTCCTGAATTCTCATGTAAGGCTTTGAAACAATGTTAGGTTTCTGATGATGGTGACTTGAGCTGTTATGGTCTCGAGGTGCTGGTGATGATGGTTGTCACCAGTGTCTAGAGAGAATAAAAATCAAAGCCGGTCTCTTCTCTTTTCTCTCTAGTGGTACCGGTGTTGTCCTGACCTGCTGGGGGAGACGGTGCAGCCGTTGTTTGTCCAGAGTCACCTCGACTCAGACACCCAGGCTTTTCTCACCCACAGTGTAGAGAAGTCTGGTTGGCTCTTCACTCAGCTATACCACTCTTTAGTATCATCCATCCTTAGCCCACTAGTCTCGCGCACCTCCATCAATGGGTAGGCTAATGCAGATCTTTCCCTCTTTATCGCCACAACTTCTCCTTTGTATGCATAGTTTTTGACGTGTTGTAGACAATCTTTTATTGTTATTATGGTAGGCTTGTCTTGTCTAGGCATGTGTGACTGCGAGTCCTTTGGATTGTTAAAATTGTGTGCCCCTTATACACCCACCTCACTTGCTCTCTCATCTGTCTCATCAGGTTTCTGGGTCGAGGCTCTATGTTTGTGTTTTCTGCGGAGCAGTTCCAGCAATTGATGCGAATCTCACCCGACTGGAAGTCGGAGAGACTGCTGGACCTGGGGGCAGGGGATGGAGGTGTCACAGAGGTCATGGGAGCCCATTTCAAAGAGGTCTATGCCACGGAGGTCTCACCACCAATGAAATGGCATCTCCAGAGGAGAAAATACAGGTGAGCACTCATTTGGATTTATAACTGTGGCCCTGTTCAGACCTGGCATTAACATGCGTCTTGGGTGATCCCATCACAGGTGGACAGCTCTAAGTACAGGTGTGAATGCACCCATGAAGCATTGAGATCTTATCGCTCAGACCACATTCGGAGATGGCCTGGGTTGCATTATGTTCACATTCAGGTTAAGACCCTGCCCCCCTAACCCCCACCTTTGTCTATCAGGGTGACTGACTAGATTCTTGACCTTGGAGGAGGGAGGGGTCCTTTTTTGTCCGAGGTGGTGGCTGAAAGGGCTAGACCTCTTGGCATAGCTTCAAGGATCTCCTATTATTTGAATTTAATTTCTATGTTTTATTAGTAAATGTATGTTAATTAACCATGGAGATCTATATGTGCATAATTGATAGATATGTTCCACCACACAGCACATCACACAACATAAGTATGTTTGGTTATTATTATTATTTTCAACCTACACCCTATTTTTCTATAATTTGGCCTCATACCTACTTATTAATTCCGTTGTGTTTTCTAGGTGCTCTCCTGCTACAATTCAATCAATTTGGGCAACTGCACAAAATACAAAGAATGTACACAATGTAAAAAAAAATGTAACCCAAGTGTAAGAAATTAGATTTTCTTTTTTACTGAAATGTGTTTTCAAACATTTCAGCATTTCAGAGGTTTAAACAAGTGTACTGGTATTTGGCTGTGTTTAGGTTGTAATCGACCATGTATAGAATTATATCGACCTAAAACAGTGTCCACAAGATAAGAATAAATAAATAAATCTTGGAGCAACACTACTTAAAAAGAAAAAAGCAATTTTATTCATTAAGTATTTCATTTTAACTAATCTGGTGGCCATATTTTTGTTAAATGGAAAACCAAAAAACCATGACACCTGAACTACAGTAGATATACACAGTACATGTGGCGCAGCGGTTAGCACTGTTGCCTCACAGCAAGAAGGTCCTGGGCTCAAACCCATGCAAACATGCAACTCTGTGTGGAGTTTGCATGTTCTCCTTGTGTCTGTGTGGGTTTCCTCCGGGTCCTCTGGTTTCCTCCCACACCAAAAGACATGCATGTCCAAGGTGCTGGCATTACAACTGGAGTCGGCCCCTGGGCACTGCACTGTGTGGCTGCCCACTGCTCCTAAATAGTTAGGATGGGTCAAATGCAGAGGACGAATTTCCCCAAGGGGATTAATAACGGTTCAATTTAACGGACAAACACCTGACCACTACAACTCTACCTGTAAGACACCCCTCTCTCTTTTCTGCCTGTCTTCTTTCTCAGACTGTTGGGTCTAGATGAATGGCAGGAGACGGGTTTCCAGTATGACCTGATCAGCTGTCTGAACCTGTTGGACCGCTGTGACGACCCTCTGGGCCTCCTCAGGGCCATCAAGCGCTCACTAGTGCCCGGCACAGGAAGAGTCATCCTGGCCGCAGTGCTCCCCTTCCAGCCCTATGTGGAGATAGGTCAGTTCTGAATCATTACATGCTTGATTGACCTATCTCAAGCTCTGCCTTCTTTTCTTGATCCTCCAATTGATTTGACAACTGATTTGTCTAGTTTTGGAGATATCTGCCGTAGAGATATTTGGCATCACTCAAATACAACAGAGGTGAATGGCATTTGGTTTGTGGCGCTCAAAGCATAAAAAATAAAAACATTTGAAAAATTCCAAAGCAAAACAATGTCTTTCCAGAAATCATGACCCGTTTACTCAAGAAGTACACCCATATAATAATGTATAGAAAATAGTTCCTGCATGAAACTGCTCACAACAAGGTCTGTAGATTATCTTGAGTAACTGGGTTTTGAGTTTTTCAAATTAATTTGTTAACGAGTGCCATTCAACCCCATTGAGATATCTCTAAAACTATTATAATATATATATATATATATTTTTTTTTATATATATTGGGTGAACGCATGTGGGAAACACAATTTTAGAGATTTGTCTATTAAATCAACTAATCGATTCGTCAACAAAGTCCCAGGACTATCAGTAGACTGAGAATTTCTTCAATGAAGGACAGCCCTACAATTTAGTTAGGAAGATCACACTGTCTGGTAATTTAAGCATCATTCAAATATTTCCCCGTTAAGATATTCCTTTTTATCCCCTTGGGGAAATTCAGGCATCATAGCAGCATGGGGGAGGGGAGGTATATGTATGGGAAGGGTAATAGTAGAAAGACATAAATATAGGCAATACAATTTGATCTGAATATAAAAATGAGAAAAACAGTGTAGACAAAGGTGCAGATGAGGGTCTGTATGCCCCATCGGTTATATTAGAACATTACAATAAATAAATAAATAAATAAATAAATATTTGCTCCTCCCTGCCCTCAGTGAAGAGCTGTGCCTATTAAATCGTATACCCTGATAGCAGTATATTGTTATATCCCTAATCTTTTTGTTTGATTTGCTCCCAGGTGGTAAATGGCAGCGTCCCAACGAGAGGCTAATAGTGAAAGGCAAAACGTGGGAAGAACAAGTGAAGAACTTCTCAGACGAGGTCTTTCGAGCAGCAGGGTTCGAGGTGGAGGGTGTGACTCGGTTGCCCTACCTGTGTGAAGGGGACATGTATAAAGATTACTATGTACTTGATGATGCAGTATTTGTTCTTAAGGCTATATAGGATTAAAGGGTACCTCTTTATTTTGCTAGTCAGACATGTTTGTTGCCTATGTTCTATCCACGACAAAAGCCAAATGAACAGGCATTGAATGGTTTACACTAATGATTTGTTTGGGATCAATAGGCGGGTCTGAAGCTCAGGTAGCGACCACATTTTCCAGCCATCTTGTGTGATATACCTCTATTTTTCAAGCAAAAGAAAAGTACCCGAATGGCAAATGCCACAAACTCATCACAAAAGTGTAATGGTGAAAAGCCAATCTTCATTGACATATCACTGTGAAACTCAAGTGTCTTGTCTGTTCTATTGTGTAGTGTGGCAGTTGCTTGGTTTGTGGTTTGTCATCATTCCTTCATCTGTAGTATGTATTAATAGTGTGAAACTCTGTATTTGCAATGTATTATACCATAGGACCAAGGTACATGTTAGTGCTAACTTTTGTTGAACCCGGTCATGTTTCAAAAGACACCAATACTTGATATGAACGAGGATAGAAGCAATATGCCTTTTATGTGAACATCTTAGGTTTTTGAATAACAGTCTATTGTACTGTGAGTGTGCCACACTCAAGTGTATTGTTTGTATGTGAAGAGCGTTACTGACTTCAAATGCAAATAAATATTTTTTTCTGTGACCCTTTCTCGTTTTATGTTTAACCAGTTGACAAACGATGGGTATGGTATGGTTTTTATTCTTAATCCCCGAGGGGGAAACATGGTTTGCCACCAGAGCGAATACAAAATACACAAACAAGAAACAATAACATAATAGTACAAGTTACATAACACAGTGAAAAGAGCGCCTCTCAACACAAAACAAATCTTGAGAATAATGTCGGCATGTTGAGATAGCGTATCAGCCGTATCTACAAACCCCCCACAGTGGTCGAGGCCAAGCACTTGTTGGCAAAAGTTCGCATAAATGTGTGATAATTAATAACTAGGGCTGCTCCGCCTCGACGGGCGTTTCTCTCTCACCAGCATGCAGTTTTTCCCGGCTTGCACTGGGTGCTGCTATCGTCGGCCACGTCCCTGGGCCACGTCAAGCATTACTCGCCATTTTCCCATCTAAACGTTATACACAGACAATTGCTTATTTCGGTGTCAGCCGGACACTCAAGAGATTATACACTGTTCATCAGCGGGGGTGTTTTGGCTGCCTGTCTGAAATAGGTTTGCTCTTGCAAAAGGCAAAGGCGCCTAACGACGGCACATCTCGCAGAAACATGAACGTTTTCAGGCTAACCGGCGATCTCTCCCATCTAGCAGCCATCATCATCCTGCTGCTAAAGATATGGAAAACCAGGTCCTGTGCGGGTGAGTAACCATAACATGCAATTCCCAAATGCTTATTATCTTGATCACGGATGTCTTGATTTACATCAACGATACAATCATCTCTCCCTATCGCATTAGCTTCCGATATATCTGTTATGTTAGCTTAGCTAGCTAACATTAGCTTAGCTGGGCTAACTAGCTTGCCGTGTCATCAAATCGACTACATAACACGGCCTGTGTGACGAATAACGTTACTTTTATGGGACAATAATTAGCATCGGATGCCAAAGAGACCACTGTGCGGGATAGCTAGCTTACCAGTTAGCGAACGTATTATGTTGACAACACAGTTGTCTGCCCGATTTAAACAGTTGCTTACGGTGGCAGTCTAGTTAGTTACTAACCCAGTAGCTGTGGGCCGTGGTGGGGACTCGCTCTCATTGTATTGAGTGTTTGTGTGTCTAGAGGGCGAACCCTGTGTGTGTGTGTGTGTGTTTGCCATGATGCCCCAGTCAGTATCCCCGTTGCGGTAGAACACTGTGAGCTCCATGACAGGTTGTTGCCCCCCCCGCCACTACACACATCGCCTGGTCTGACCCCTGACGTGGCAGCCGTGTCACGGAAGTAAAAATAGCCGGCTGTAACGTTAGAATGAATGAATGCATGAAAACTTTATTTGTTTTCAGAATGGGTACAATACAGGGGATGCAGACCAGATAGACGTTTGTCTTGTTTACATCAGGGTCCCCCATTTTCAATTAAATTAGGTAGTGCAAGTGCACAGCTAGACATCTAAAATCATAATGTGCCATAGCACCTGCGCTTCATGGTGCAAGGACTGGACTGCAGTGAATAATAATACTATCTAACTGTGTTGTCTATTCTGTTTCACAAGGATCAAAGGTTAGTGTTGCAGTGGCAATGCAAGATAGGCAGTCACGTGAGGCTTATCAGTAACAGGCAGCCTGCACCGGTGTTTCAAATCTCATCATCATAAACTTACATTTTATTGTTGAAGTTAAACAAATGAGGAATAACACTTAAGTCTACAGACATTTGAGTCAACCTAGCCCCCTTTCGTGACTGCTGATGCACGCCTTGCTTTGAATACAGCAGTCACTGGCTCGAGCTAACTAGCCATGGGAACATTCACTCTGAATCACTGGTAAATATTTTTTATAAACGGGTCAACACTGCTCAAAACGGCATTATTTCCGGCTTTGGCTGCCTGGTGCGCAACTGCGCATCATGCACCCAACGCCGGAAATAATGCAGTGTTGATCAGTTTATTAAAAATGTTTATTAGCAACGCAGAGCTTTCAAACCACCCCGGTTGTGTGTGAAACCCTCGTGCAACTGTGAGTACCTTTTGACATTTCTCTGTGATAAATTTAGAACGAACAGTTCATAAATAAGTTCAGAGTGAATGTTCCCATGGCTAGTTAGCTCGAGCCAGTGACTGCTGTATTCAAAGCAAGGCAGTCGCGAAAGGGGCTAGAGTCAACCTATTGCTTTCCTGCAAGTTATCACCCAATGCTTCCTGTCTTAACCATCTGTGTGACTGAAGAGGGGCTTGTTGCCACCTGCCAGTAGGCAGGCAGCATCTATGCCTTCTACAACGCTGTTCGGTTTCCGCGTTGCCGTTTTGCGCTCTGATTGGCCGAGCACGCGCATGAGCCGCAACGCGGCCCGCTCAGACGTGCTGCGATAAGGCTTTCGCCAGCGGGGAGAGGGGCTACCGCGAGCGGCATCGCTGCGCTCATCAACGACCCTCCGTGCTCCGGCTTTCAACAGCGGGGAGAGTATTATGGGGCTTATGCCGCGAAGCAGTAACACACATAGTTGCAATGCATCTGTCAGTCGTACTTAACTATGTGTTCACTGTTGTGTTACTGCTTCGCGCATAAGCCCCATAAATTAACCATAATACTCTCCCCGCTGTTGAAAGCCGGAGCACGGAGGGTCGTTGATGAGCGCAGCGATGCCGCTCACGGCGCCCCTCTCCCTGCTGGCGAAAGCCTTATCGCAGCACGGCTGAGGGGTGGCGATGAAGCCCGAGTCGCGCGATTTTTTATTGGTTTGTCATGACAAACCAATTACATAATCCAACATATGTGTAAAGAAACAACATATTCCAGTTAACGGTATATTTTTTTAATGATTGCTTACGGTATAAATTAGGTTAACTGGAGCTTAGTATTGCTGCCTGGCGCGCGACTCAGGCTTCATCGCCGCCCCTCAGCCGTGCTGCGATAAGGCTTTCGCCAGCCGGGAGAGGGGCGCCGTGAGCGGCATTGCTGTGCTCATCAACGACCCTCCGTGCGCCGGCTTTCGACAGCGGGGAGAGTATTATGGGGCTTATGCCGCGAAGCAGTAACACAACAGTGAACACATAGTTAAGTACGACTGACAGATGCATTGCAACTATGTGTGTTACTGCTTCGCGGCATAAGCCCCATAATACTCTCCCCGCTGTTGAAAGCCGGAGCACGGAGGGTCGTTGATGAGTGCAGCGATGCCGCTCGCGGCGCCCCTCTCCCCGCTGGCGAAAGGGCCGCGGCTCATGCGCATGCGAGCGCTCGGCCAATCGGAGCGCAAAACGGCAACGCGGAAACCGAACAGCGTTGTAGAAGGCATAGACGCAGGCAGGCATTCTGAGGGACGGGTGTATCTATATCTATGCTTGAAAACATGGGTATGACAACTGCAGGTGTATATTATTATCAGGACAGTCTAGTTACACTAAAGATAATGTTGCCCCCCCCCCCCAACACTTTGTATATCTGCAATACCAAAATAATGACAAATCTACATTTTAAGTGGAGTGGAGAGGCTTTGATATTGATTTTGCTCAGAGGTTGAATCAGTATGTATGTGTTGTTGCAAAGTCTGTATTCTCTTTCAGTAGTGAAAGAAGAGCGCTGTAGATCTGAACAGACTCATTAGTTGGTGTAACACCTTTTGTGTGTTGAGTCTTCTCTCAAAATGGAACATGATCGCAGGGCCATGCATTTATTACGACGTGCTTCTGAGGGGTAATGACGTTAAACACATGTCAAAAGATCTAATATTTCATCAAATGCATTGCTTTTGTCTCGTTGACAGGTATTTCTGGGAAGAGTCAGATTCTGTTTGCCTTGGTGTTCACCACTCGCTACCTGGATCTGCTCACCTCCTTCATTTCCTTCTACAACACCACCATGAAGGTGACACACCCTTCCATCGTCGTCCTATCCCATCGTCCTATCCTGAAGCATCTAATTTAAAATCCTCCATCCTTCTGTTATATCTAAATGGCAAATATACTCTCCCAAGACTGCTCTTTTGAATGAGTCACTACTAATGGTGTGTGTGTGTGAAGTTGACGCACCTTTATTTGACAAAAGGATTATGTGTTGTTGCAAGGAGGTGTAACGGTTGTCAGTGTTGACCTGCCATTATGTCGTGACTTAGCGGATCACATAGCAGCACCAGACCACACCGGTATTTATGAACTTCATACAAGAGTAGAGGAAGGCTATGCAACAGAATCAATGCATTGTGATCCATCAACGTGACAATTAAAGTCCCAACTGCATCGCTCTGCAAAAATATCTAAATGAATTGTAATTTGATTATTCTAATGATTTTTTTTTTTTTTTTTTTTTATCTTTTTTCCCCTCCTTTTTCCTCCGATTTTCTCCCATCCCAATGTTAGTCGTTATGCCAATTCCCAATACCCTTCCTGGTCGCTGCGCACTTACCCCCCACAGTCTGTCTGGGAGAGTGGAGGCTATCACGTGCTTCCTCCGACACACGTCTAGCCAATCAACCGCTTCTTTTCACCTGGCAGCGCGGACTCTCACTGAGAGGGTGTAACGTGTGGAAGGATCACACTACCCCCCTTAGATCCTATCCGCGCTGAGCAGACGCCCCGACCGAACTGTAGGAGTCGATGTTTACAACGACCCGGACCCACCCCTCCAGCTTTCCCACCCTCTAATACTGCCAATTGTATTAGTGTGAACGGCCAGCCAAGCTGGTGACAACGCCGGGAGCTGGATTCGAACAGGCGAATCCAGCGTCTCCGGCGTTGGTGACGAACGCAATCTCCGCTACGCCACCTGACCGCGTGAATATTAAAGGCAACCAACTTGTGTTCGGCTTTTCTCTGATTGGCTGCGCCCCCCGCGCAGGCAAGCGCAGCCGTCCCGCGTCCCAAATGAAATCCAAGGAGCAAGCGCGGCAGCGCGGGCAACCAACTTGTGTACCGTTGGGCTGCTGTTCCAACGCACTTGTGTTGGGCTGCGGTAGCAGTGGAGCGCTGCTGACTGATTATTATGTTTCGCGTTTTTAACAACCAACGGTAGATTCACTCGTCACTGTACATGTATAAACAAAGCCCATACAGTTAAGAAATGCGCTGAACTAGAAAATACATCTGGTAGTTCGTTTATGACGTTAATTAATAATAAACACTGTTAGGACTCTTAATAATAAACACTGTTACGACTATCTGACTCTTAATAATAAACACTGTTAGGACTATCTGACTCTTACTAATAAACACTGTTAGGACTATAAACACTGTTAGGACTCTTAATAATAAACACTGTTACGACTATCTGACTCTTAATAATAAACACTGTTACAGTGTTAGGACTATCTCGATTCGCGCGTCACTACTGTAACTAGAAACTGGGTGTCACTGTACATCAGTGTGGAACTGTAAGCTGTAACGTTATTTCGCGTTTTTAACGTCAGCGGGGCGATGCAGTGGTTTGTCCCCGGCTTCCGTGCACCGCCGCCGGCTCTACTCGGTCCAGCTCCAGCAGCAGCGACCGTGCTCCGTTGTAGAACGAAGCCCTTCAATGACGCGCGCTCTCATATTTTGCGAATGCATAAACTATATCTTAAATTATGGCTATGTGTCTAATATGGCTGTCGCTTATCAATGACTTCGCGACAGCCATATTAGACACATCGCCATAATTTAAGATATAGTTTATGCATTCGCAAATATGAGAGCTCTGTCATTGAAGTGGGTGGTGGCAGTGTAACAGCGTTCACCCTGATGTAAAGTAGCGATTTTTATTGTTTTGTCATGACAACCCAATTACATAATCCAACACATGTGTAAAGAAACAACATATTCCAGTTAACGGTATATTTTTTAATGATTCATTACGGTATAAATTAGGTTAACTGGAGCTGTGGAGGCTGCTTGCTGAAGAGCCAGCGGGGCGACGCGGTTGTTTTTTCCCCGGCTTCCGTGCGCCGCCCGCGGCTTGACTCGGTTCAGCTCCAGCAGCAGCAGCGGCCGTTCCTCCGTTGTAGGAAGCCCTTCAATGACAAGCGCTCTCATATTTAATTTTGCGAATGCATAAACTATATCTTAAATTATGGCTATGTGTCTAATATGGCTGTCGCTTATCAATGACTTCGCGACAGCCATATTAGACACATCGCCATAATTTAAGATATAGTTTATGCATTCGCAAATATGAGAGCTCTGTCATTGAAGTGGGTGGTGGCAGCTTACTAACAGTAGCGATTTTTATTGTTTTGTCATGACCAAACATAATCCCAACATAGATAGGAGGTGTACTGTATGTCAAATGTCGGTCATGTGGTGGAAGAGTTTAGTAGTGTCACACAACAGAACACCGCTGGTTCGACCAGCGCTTCTGCCTGCCGCCTCTCTCTTGCTGCAAGGGCGTGTGCTAGTGGATTGATTGATTGGCCGTGTGGCCAATCAGAGAAACGCTGAACGAAAAGCTGAACACAAGTTGGTTGCCTTTAATATTCACGCCACCTGACCGCCCCATCTAATGATTATTCTAAGTTTAAATTATTCTATTTTTATTTGTAAATTATTTGAGTTGTGTTTTTATTACATATTTCATACACATCGTCATTGTCACTATTTTTATTTCATGTATAAAAATTTTGTTGGTGACTGAATCAGTCCTGTCACATTTGTATGTATTAACACAAATAGCTAAATTAATTTAATTGATCTGTGGTCTATTCTGTAAGATTTTATGATGCGACAAGTCAACAGCTCTGAATAATGAAATCATTATTTGATAGAATCATTAGAACCCTTGACATAAGTGGAAGATAATGCTCAAATGAATGCTCATGGATATTTCACATTTTCCAGGTCATCTACATTGGCGCTGCGTACGCCACGGTGTACCTGATCTATGTGAAGTTCAAGGCCACATATGATGGGAACCACGACACGTTCAGAGTGGAGTTCTTGGTTGTCCCTGTTGGAGGCCTGGCCTTCCTGGTGAACCATGACTTCTCGCCCTTGGAGGTAGGAAACCTGGCGGAGAGATGCTCTTTTTCTATGTGCTGCACTCGCATGGGGCTTGACTCACTCACACTAGATGAATTATGTACGCAATTTCTATTTTGACTCTGTGTTAACTAGGGGTGGAATGGTACGCATTTGAACCGTACGTACACCGTTCGGTACGACCTCCACGGTTCGGGGCATGTGTGTGTTGTTCGGTTGCGCAAAAATGGGGATGCGCAAAAAAATATGCACATACACACACCCAGAGACAGAGTAACTAACGTTAGCCACTAACTAATGTAAACTATAGTAAAGTTATAGGCCCGACCCTTTAGCAGGTACTGGTTGACTGCGACTGATTCTATTTAACCGAACGTTAGCCGCTAACTGACGTTAGCCGCTAACCGTGGAAACGCTCACAGCGAAGTGACTCCACTACACCAGTTCCATTAGTGGAGAAGGGGGGGGTATATTGACGAGGCTTGACAACAGAGGTTCAAAGATAACTTCACATTTATTGGCCGTTTGTTTATATATTGCTTCATGCATCAGGCTTGTCGAGTAGGGTCCAGCTGCAGAACCGGAGACGAACGCTGTGTTACTGTTGACTATTTACTTCCTTGTGTGACATCACTTCAAATACGGCTACCAAGACGCTCAAAAAGCAAAAGAGAGTCGAGTAGGTAGTGGTACTATGCAGACTTGCAGTGGAAAAGCGGCATAAGAGAATATATGTATATATTTTTTTGAACAAATGTTTTTTTTTTTTTTTTTTTTTTTTTTTTTTTTACATGAAACAAGACAAACAATACAGTAACAGTAATAATCAACAATAACTCGCAGGACAATAACAGAAATAATAATAACAATAATGACCGTCCAGTAATTAAATCAGAATGAAAATAGACTAAAAGACATAAAAATAATAAATACAATACCATGGACACTCGCTCGCTCCCCCCCCCCCCCCCCCCCCCCCCCCTCAGGACCCCAACGTGGGCTATACATCCACTACTTCATTCAACACCAGAAAACTCCAAATTTATATGCGTTCCTTTATCTTATCCACCACAGCTATCCACACTGCGATGCTGGCTTCATTAACACCTAAAATCCGCGCAGTAGATATCTCTAGATAAATCACATCGAGATAGGTGAGAATCTATACCTTCGGGCACATTTTATCCGGTTGAATCCAGCGTGACGCTATCAACTTTTTGGCAGCTGTAAGACCCGCCAAAATGAGTCCCAATACATATGCATATATGTACCAATAGCACCGTTTGAACACAAGGAGCATCGAGAGTCAGGTCTGACCCATTAGGTACAATCGTCTAGGGGTCAGGTAAGATATATATATATATATATATATATATATATATATATATATATATATAGATAGAGAGAGAGAATGGTTCATAATGTTTCATGCAATTAAAAAGTAAATATATATATATACATTGTTTTTTTTGTGTTTATTTTAAAGAAAGGAAAGTCTAGTGCTGGTTGAGCATATGCATACTTTATGTTGTTTGCACTAAGTTAATACTTTGACAAATGTACTGTAGCCTATATTTTTCAGTCAGTTCGGTTTTTATGTGCCAAACATTATTTAAGGCAAACCGCTGTAAACCAAATCTCTCCTAGCTCTAACCGGTCACTGTCAAAATGATGTGCCTGATGTCAAACTGTCTCATTCTTTCAGTTTTTGCATGACTACGTCCTTGAGAATAACTGAAAAATTGGATTATTTTTAGGCTATATATCTTATGCTGATGTATGGTATTTTTGGAGCGTTAATAATAATAATACAAATAAATAAATAAACAACGTATACTGATTACTGAACCGAAAACCGTGACCCCAAAACCGTGATACTAACCGAACCGTGGATTTTGTGAACCGTTCCACCCCTAGTGTTAACGGTGGCTGTTTAAAGATGTATTAAAGATCTTTCTCATTTGAGATGAGGACCTTGTAGACTTCTCAATACAATTATGTGGAATAAGCAAGTCATTTAGTGTTTGAGTTTACAGTCTTCGTTCCATGGGGCAGACAACGAGGACCGCCTAGACTCAACTGCTAAATTAATTGCATATTCAATAGGGGTGCACGATATTGATTTTTTGACCCCGATATCGATACTGATAACGTTCTGCTCCTCAAGGTCGATACCGATAACCGATATATATATACCGTAATTCCTCTAATCGTAACCTGTATTCTATTAAAATCCGGGTCTCTATTAATATCCGGGTGCGCTGTTGAGTTAAGTAATTATAAGCCGGCCTCCTAATACAAACCGGGTTACTAATATACGCGTGAGCGAACCTCCTTACTTCCGTATGGAACATGGGTCGCGCGCAGCACGTAACACAACAACATCGGGACCTGCCTGGTGCTGGCTAACTAACGTGGCTAACGTTATGTATCTACAGTACTCGGAGCTGCTAACTGGCTAACGTTATGTATCTACAGTACTCGGAGCTGCTAACTGGCTAACGTTATGTATCTACAGTACTCGGAGCTGCTAACTGGCTAACGTTATGTATCTACAGTACTCGGAGCTGCTAACTGGCTAACGTTATGTATCTACAGTACCCGGAGCTGCTAACTGGCTAACGTTATGTATCTACAGTACTCGGAGCTGCTAAGGTAAAGTTACTTGATTTCACTTTGAAAACGTTGAAATGACCAGTGACCACCTGTAATTGCACTGTTTACTATTTCATACAGTACTTGGTTTCAATAAATGAACCCAGTACATTTTACTGGGTTCAAACTGACACAAAATGTTGATTTATTCATTATGATCTGTTTGAAAATTAGAAATATAGGCCTCTCTCTTATACATGCCTCCTCCTTATAAAAGCCTGGTACCCGCTACAGTTTAAGCAAATACAAGCCGGGGTTACTATTAGAGGAATTACGGTATTTATTGTATTATATATATATTTTTTTTTATGTATATTCCTGTAGTTTTGACCTAACCAGATTTATCATGACATGAGCGTTACTACTATGAACAAAACAAAGCCAAGAGAACAGTTTTGACTCTTCAAATAAAGTGACTATTTATTTTTCCAAATAAATATAATTTGAGTCAATCACAATGTCATTAACAATGTGTTTCCCTGAACAATGAGTGAACTAAAAACCAACAGGTATTGTGCTTTGTCAGTAGGGATGGGTACCGTTCACATTTGAACCGATACGGTACCGGTACCTGTGAATCGATACCGGTACCCAACGGTATCTTTTTTCTGTACTTTAGTCTCTAAAAATGTAATCTACCTACCGCAGTTGTAAAAAAAAAAAGAGAAAAAATACAAACTTCAAATAACCACATTTTCGACCGTTTTCGGCTTGCCATTGCCCCGACTGCTTTGTTGTTGAATCAAGTCAAATCCTAAGTACCGTAAGCATATATTGTGCGTGTGAACGTTGACATGAAAAAAAATAAGTAAAAAGAAAAAGTGTAAATTTATTATAATAATTTTTTATTATTATCCGAGCCATCAATACTTTTATCGGGATGACGTCATAATTGCTGATATCGGCCCGATAATTATCAACCCGATAATTATCGTGCATCCCTAATATTCAATGTAATCGTACACGGTTGAGTGAGTCCAATCCGTCGTAATTTTCAGACGGCTGAAACCCGGCCAAGTTTCCGCCGTTGACTAAAAACACACCTCTTCAAACAATATCTGAAAAATTTGCATGTTCTTGGTATCTAGGGACATCTATGGATCTCAGGGAATGTATTCCCAGTGTCAGAAATATTGTGTCTGTTACTAGGCTTGAGTAAATTGTAATGAACCAAAGGAGAATATCAATTCTCTTTTTTTTCTTTTCTTTTTTAATATTTGATGGTGAATAACCCCATGCTAAAATTGACCAGACATGGCCACTGAGCTCATTCAGCACCTAATCTAGCAAATTAATTAATGGCAGATGATTAACAGGAGGTTTTGTAGATACAGTACTGAATTCTGCCATCCGGACACATGCAATTTAAAATATGATTATAGAATATCAGGCCTATAAATTACCTTATTATGACCATGTCACACAGCTATGGATCAGACCAAATCTCCCCTTTCCAATGGCAGAGTTCAATCTGGATTTAGTATCACCAGGCGCCCCTGACAGTGCAGCAAAAACCCTGAATGAAATCTACTGCAAACTAGCCTAGCTTAGCATAAATAACTGGCTATCTTGCAGCCGGATAGCTTTCTACTGAACGCACAGAGAGGAAATTGGTATATCTTCTTGTCTGACTCTGGAGAAGACGGTAAGTGCTCCCTCCCATAATGTTGATGTGCTCCTTTAATCACCACCATAACCCTAAACTAAACAACTATTAACCCCTATGATAAAGTAAGCCTTTGCCCTTGTGAGGACCAGCGTTTAAATGTCACACACACAGACACTTAAAAAATGTATAATAATTCAAATTAAAGGTACCAGCAAGAGTAAAGGGAAAGGTCTACAGCACGGTAGTGAGACCAGCTATGCTGTATGGTCTAGAAACAGTGGCACTGACCAACAAGCAGGTGGCGGAGCTGGAGGTGGCAGAGATGAAGATGTTAAGGGTCTCTCTGGGAGTAACAAGGTTAGACAAAATCGAAAATGTCTACATCAGAGGAACGACCCATGTTGAGCAGTTCGGGCAGAAAGCGAGAGAGGCAAGACTGAGATGGTTTGGACATGTGCGGAGGAGGGAGGTGGGGTACATCGGGAGGAGGATGCTGGAGATGGAGCTGCCAGGAAAGAGGAGGAGGGGAAGGCCCAAGAGGAGGTTTATGGACACAGTGAAGGTGAAGGAGGACATGCGGGCAGTGGGAGTGACGGAGGACGACACAGATGACAGAAACAGATGGAAATGGATGATCCGCTGTGGCGACCCCTGACAGGAAAAGCCGAAAGAAAAAGAAGAAGAAGATAATAATTTCTCCGCCATTTTTCATCGGATTGCAATGCCATTTTTTGCTAGACGTTCACAGAAAGGTAGAGAAACTAACTGCGTTCTGTTTTATGGCAATAACGTTCAGGTTTGTGGGATATGATCTAGAAAAATAAGAACGAAAAAATTAACGCTAGAAGTCAGATGATTGACGGGCTGGCGTGAGCTGAGAATTATTATATATATTTTTTAAGCCCATCGAAAGCCCTGGGTCTCTTCTCTCAAAAGACTACAATCAAGTTAGGTTGCGCCAAATGCTCGCGTCTATAAGCGCCTTTTCAGACTCGATGCCCTGATATTTCTATAAACTCATATTTCACTAATAACACTTAAATCATTTGTAAACAAACGTAGTGCTGAAAATATACACTTTGACTGGGTTAGGGTCTTTACTCTTGGCTATATTTGGAGGGGAAAAAACGCAATATTAATTCATTCTGTAGAGATGAATTTATGGCGTGATATCAATCTTGTACCGGACCGATCGGGCTTAAGAGGTTAATTACCTGTACATTGTATATTGCTGTTGCACTTTACTACTACATTTGCACTCTGTTTGGATGCCAAACTTATTTTCGTTGTGCTGTATAATGACAATACATTTCAAGTTTGTTTATTATTTGTCACATATAAAATGTACTTTACGGTGAAATGCTTGGTTCTGTATGAGCCCCTGAGTGTTTGAATTTGAATCGAAATCGAAAAAAACTATCAAAGTTTTGCATCGTTTAATCATCATTGATCTATGAACTGGTGTAACCCTCTTCCCCTGCCTTCCCCGTCCCATAGATCCTGTGGACTTTCTCTATCTACCTGGAATCTGTGGCCATCCTGCCCCAGCTCTTCATGATCAGCAAGACGGGCGAGGCTGAGACCATCACCACCCACTACCTGTTCTTCCTGGGCCTCTACAGAGCCCTCTACCTCATCAACTGGATATGGCGTTTCTACTTCGAGGGTTTCTTCGACATGATTGCAATCGTCGCCGGTGTGGTGCAGACGATCCTTTATTGTGATTTCTTCTACCTGTATGTAACAAAAGGTGAGTTTTGCCGCAGTCTCTCCTTTGACTTAGAAAAAGATGACCACTAATGGAGTCTCGTCTTATTTTCCCAGTCTTACAATCTCTCAACTTGGCCAACTATAAACCGTTACAATATTTCAAAACAATGACCCCCAATATGCCGGTCCTTGGAAACATCAAAGTATGATAAGAGTAGGATGAAATGGGTGTTACAGACCACGAAAGGTGCCGTTATCTTTCACCAATGCTGCAATCATGCATTGTGCTGAGTTGTTCCTTTAACTGTTAACACATTGGGTGCCATGTAGTATGCCCATCTTTACCACTCTCTGCCAGTGCTGTAACCCTATGGAGTGGCTCACCTTCTTTGCAGGGCTATAACTTTTTAAATATTATAGCTATATCGACATTACTATGGCCCATTCAACATCGGGTATCTATAGTTCCGGATGTGGGAACGTTATATTTTTCCATTCATACATTGTCGTGTTAGTACCGTCGAGAATATAAGTGTTTTTAGACTGTATAGCAGTAATTTCTAGAACGCGCGCTATAGGCCCTGACGCGTATTATACATTATCGATTGGCGTTTCGTCCCTATATAAAAAAATTCAAATGCATATGATCGCTATACATTATGCTCCATCATGCGTGAAGGAAAGGGGTGGGGGGGGGGGTCGTTTATGATTCCTTGATTGTCACTAACTGCTTTCTTCAGTAAGACACCATACGTTGATCAGATGGATTGCAATGAAATAAATGGAGAATCGAGCTGGAAATAACGTTGGATTCCTCTTACCTCTGGCCGATGAGTCTGGAGATTTCTTTTTCCAATTATTTGATGTTGATCTGCTAGATCCATTTTCCGTTTGTATGACGCAATAAACGCCGAAAGCATATTGATTCTTGCGTCTCGAAAGCAGTGATGCCACAGATTACTTGTAAAAGTAATCTGATTACTGATTACTCCTTTAAAAAGTAATCTAAGTTACTTTACTGATTACTTGATTATCAGAGTAACTTAGTTACTTTGAAAGTAACTAGGTTACGAAGTCGTCGTCGTTCCCCCAACAGTTTTTTTTTAAACGCTTTATTGAAAGTGCATAAATTGTTTTTAACTTGTTTCTCTGCACATAACGTAAATTGTTAAACTAGTGCTTCAGCTTCTGTACCATCAAGTATGGTAAAGCAACAGTCTATGATGCTCACAGCATTAGAGCAGCCAGCCAGTGGTTTTACAAAACCAGTGTATCACATCTAACAAATGCAGGCTGAACTATTATTTCAATTATATCAACTGTAACTATTAAATTGTTTTTATAAATGTCTCTCTATAAACATACAATCAGTCTCTCTTTAACATGTAAATTAACTGTAAATCTGGCAAATAAGAGCTTTTGCTCTGCCACCATCAACCCTCCTGTACCTAGTCGAAGTGTCGGCTAGTGTTGTGATTCCAGATGCTTTCAATGCAATTGGATGTGCTGTTTTTAGCGGTAGACAGTATTTTGTTTCCTCCGCCGTGAAGTAGTGACTGAGGCTACGTTTAGACGAGCGTTTTGGGGTGGAATTCTGAACAGAAACCGCAAAAGTCATCTTGCGGTTTCACTTTTAATTTTGCCAAGCGTTTTGGGGTGGAATTCTCCGACTACGGAGCCCTGCTGTCACACGATTGGCGCATATGTCACATGACGTGCTGTGAAGACCCGCCCTACTCTGCCTCTGATTCGCAGACTGTGGATGGGGAATGTGATTGGACCAAAGCAGAGTCACTCAGACAGAGGGACCAGTCACGCCGCGGGACACATTCTTGTATTTAACCCTTTCACTGCCACACCACGTCACTCCCAAAAGAAAAACAGCTCAAAATGTATTTTTGACTGTCGAAAACGAAATAAAATACTGCATTCCGCCTGCATTATGAATTTATGATGAGATAGTAACGAAATAGTAATGCACAGCCACTTGGACAAGTAACTGCAATCAGATTACTGGCTTTTAAAGATTAACGCGTTAGATTACTATTTTCGGGGGAAAGTAATCAGATTACAATAACGCGTTACTTAGTAACGCGTTACTGGCATCACTGCTCGAAAGCGATCCCATGCACTCGAGGTGTGTATATTGATCCACGTTTCAAGATATCTCTGGCGGAGCTTTTTCCCCGATGCACAGAGCGCCACTTCCGGTTTAGAGTGGAGTGTAACTCGCCCGAAATCCACCAGGCGGCGGTATTGAGGCGTTGCAATATCAGACAGGGTCCAGCTGGCTCCCGGAGGCTTCTTGGATTAATTATGAATGCCAATAGCGAATAAAATAAATAACTATCATAAAAACGAGTTTTTATGTTATTGGCAGTATACTCGTTATTGGCAATTAATGTGTTAACAAGACGGCTGACTTTCATTTCAGATAGTACGTTTGTATCTTGTTACGAGGGAACAATATATTGATATAGCTACTGAACTTCAACATTCAGCTTATTGTCAGCAGTTCTCATGTTTAAAATGGAATGACGGCATTACTTAGTAACTACAACAATGTTATTACCTTGCATCTGTGCCTTGAAACGTTCTTTAGGCTCCTAAAATAGGCCTGCTCCGTCTGGACTTTAGTGCTGCTGATTTCCCTGCACTCTGGAACTCGCTCCCTTTATCCATTCATAACTCTCGACTCACTCTCACTTTTATTATTTAATTTTCATTATCAATAGTGCATGCATTCCATGGCAGAAAGTGAGAATTCCACAAATATGCATTGGTCTGGTCTTCAAACATTAAATTCTGTCCATGCTGCAAAGCTTAATTTCAGTATATTTTTTGCTGTTGCCTCAAGTTTTCCTTCATCCTCTCTCTGATCGTGTTGTTTTATGTTTGTCTGTTGATCTGAGGATAAACTAAATGGAGCAGACCAAACGTCTAAAATGGAGCATGTGTTGTGTAAACTTCTGAGCATTTGACCCGTCGCGATTCCAAGGCACCCGATATGAGTGTTTTTGCAGAATTCCACCGTTCTGAACTAGTCTTAGAAAACCATCAATAATTATTCCCTAATCAGACATTTGGCCTCTGAGCTGCATTTGGTGAGGCACTTCACTAGTCCTAAAAATCCATCGTCTTTTTATTTGCTCTGCGCGTTCGGTGTTGTCCCATCATGCTGTGAGCAGGAAGAGTTTCAACATCAAATATGTCCCCCTTCTCTGTTTCAGTACTGAAAGGAAAGAAGTTGAGTCTGCCCGCCTAAAAGTGCCAAAGATATGCGACTTGGCAGACTCCAAGAGGGGAGACGGAGGGGGGGAGGCACAGGACACTGCTGCCCCCCCTCTCCAACCCCGCCAGTGTAAGATGCCTGAGACAGAGAGCGACCGGGAGCTGCCGACGGTAGATCCCCACACCCTTCTCCTGATCGGTGGAATCGGAACACAATGGCAGAGGCCAAACCCATGGCCTCGGGATTTCTGTTTGATGCATCTTGCCTTAACTTTTTTATTACTCTGTAAAAAGGAAGAAAAAGTAAGAAATGTTTTTTTATACATAAAAAACAAAACAAAACGTGTACTCTCAAGATTTGACACTCATTAGTGAAATAAGAGCTGAAAAATGTAAAATTGCCTGTGATTTGGCATTGTAAGATATTGCAGCGGACTTCTTGTGGTGGGATATTATTGACTCAACTTGTTTGTAATAGTACTTGCAATCTCTTTAAATAAATGTGCTTTTGTTTTCCTAAATCCTATTTGGGGGGGAATTTGTTGGATCCCCTTAGCTTTGGTTGGCCAATTGCTCTGTTTTCTTTTTGTTCCCCCCCCCATCTGATGATCCTAGATCCTGTGTACATTCCTCTTTAGAGAAGGCCAGCTCCAGTTTCCCACCATAACCATAAAAGTCTGAATTTAGATTTGACTTAGGTATTGAATTTCTTTTGTTAAAAAAAAGGACTTTACCTGTAACTTTCAAAACTATTTTCGAGCTGCCTGTCACTGATGCCTCCAAAGAGATGCTTTCATTGAACAGCAGTGCAGGTTGTTTTCAGTTGTGACATTCAGCATGCCCCCTAGGGATGCAGAATAGCCACAGTGGAGAGATGAGAGTGAGTGAAAGCATATAATGGACCAGTCTCAAATCCCGCCCTCTTTTCCTCCATCCTCCAATAAAGGCTGTTGACTTTCCTCGGATTGGCAATGGTTGTGATTGGAGGATGGAGAAAAGAGGGCGTGGTTTGAGATAGATCCTCATTGCTGTAAATGGCTTTCTTCATTTGAGTACTCCATAACTTCACACATTGATTATATGTAAATGGTTCTTTATTGGAACACCCCATAGCTTTTTATTTTATTAGAATTATTCTCCTTTCTCATTATTCAAGGTTGGTGGTATATCACCTGTAATTAAACTTCATTGCCTGGTTCATCCGATTTCGATTTGCGCATCTAAATGTTTTGAAATTAGTAAAATACGGTGTGTGGATTATCACTGCACTGAATTGAGACCGGTCATTTATTTTTCTCTAGCTGTAGATGCCCCAACGATAAACAGTGTCTGTAGAATTGTCTACATGATGTGCATACTTTTAAGCTCAATCTCCACGTTTGTCTTTGAGAAGAACGTGATCCTGTGGGAGTGTGGGCACTGTTCAGTTGGGGTCAAGAACATGCAGATATCATTCCTTTTTTTCTTATTTTTTTTTTGTTACAAAGCATTTTTGCATGATGTTGCCGCCACAAATAAAAGATTTAATGGGAAACGAGCGTCTCCGATTCTGTGGATAAAACTACATGAAGGAAATTAAACAAACTTTAAAATAGTGTCTAGATCAGGTCTATTGACAGTTCTTACATTAACTGACATCTGGTATATAGAACTTAGAAATGATCATAACATGAAAGAAATTGGTGCAATTGTATGAAACCTTTATAGTCGCATCTTTATTGACAGTTTTTCCCCAAACTCATTCAGTGCCAAACCCAACATTTCTCGGGTTATCTTGCCAGCGGTTGAGTGCCATACCTGAGATTTCACGGGTTTTGATCCTTTGATCTTTTTTGGATTACCTTCTGGTTTAGGTAAGGACCCCCTATGTCTATTTTACCGAACCTGAAACATGTTTATGTAACGATCACAGTTCTGTGTTTTACCGGACGTAAAACATGCTTGACGAACACGATCATAGTTTTGAGTTAAAACGACCCCCCCCCCCCCTTGATGATTTTGTGAAAGCACGTTTACATGGTATATACCTTTTTGATTTGGGAGTATTTGGGGTTTCAGGGGATCAACCAGAAGGGTTTGGGCTTATTGCATATAACGAGTTTTATCTCGCGATCTATGGAAAAATACTGGATTATCTTGGAAATGCGATGTTTAGCGTGTAATAAACTACAAACTACAGTGTGTAGAAACTCTTTTTTCCATGTTGGACTACAAGTAGTGTCTGTCAAATGAGCCACAGCTATAATACAGAACACACACAGCTCTGCAAACATTGTGAAACCGCGAAAATGACCATTTTAAGCTGGCTTGAAGCGGCAGAGATGGAGACAGCCTATGGCGCTGAATGAGTTAAAGGGGAAATGCATTATAAATGCCTTTTTCTGTGTTTAGCATGGTTTTATAGTAATACAGGTTAGTATCAATGGGTCTGTCTCTAATTACCATATTGACTCATCAGTCTAGTCTCGAGTTCACGAGATCCTCCCTCACTACTAAACT
This sequence comes from Notolepis coatsorum, assembly GCF_963971535.1. Lineage (NCBI taxonomy): Eukaryota > Metazoa > Chordata > Actinopteri > Aulopiformes > Paralepididae > Notolepis > Notolepis coatsorum. The sequence goes on from NC_140174.1 coordinate 47,319,138, forward strand.
GTTCTGATTTGACGGTTTCCGTGACGTTAATATAGCATTGATTTGCATAGCTCCGCCCCTGGTTGTACTCGCCTCCACATCAACCATTATAGGGAGGTGTAGTCTGACGTCACTGGTTGTTCCACCCGTATAGGGATTTATCATTGGGAAAATGGATTATCGGCTATTGTAACAATTCTGCCGCATGGAAATTGAAAAGCTTTACATTTTTGCACAAAATGAGTTCCCCTTATATCACTAACATTATTAGGGATGCACCGAAATTTCGGCTACCGAAAGTTTTCGGCCGAAAATGGCAAAAAATGGCCTTTCGGCTTTCGGCCGAAAGAGTTTTTTCACCGAAAATATAATACCGAAACAGAAACAACCTGTAACCTAACGCGTGTTGTTGTGATGATGTCGCGCTGTCGTGAGTCGCGCTGTTTCTATGTAAACTCTGTGCGCAACTCGTCCAATAAATGCGTCTTTAACATCCTTATTTACTATATGCCCGTCGCGGTTAATTACCGAGTGATCTAATATGCATATTCTTCAGAGCGAGAGGGGGGGGGGATAGTGTTTCTCACATTGACGCCGTCTGTCGTTGATAATATAATCTTTCTCGAGCATACACGTCGCGCGTCTACTGTGCCGAGTCAAGAGAGCACATTCAACTGGGGACTAAAAAGGTGCGCTCAGTAGAGCACAGATGTCCGCCGCGGCAGCCAGAGAAAAGATGGAATTAATGTGCTGTATGCATTCAGAAGTGCTGAATAAATGTTTTATGGACCCATAATAGTGATTATTTATTATTTAAGTTAAGTTTAGCCATAATCATATTTTTCCATAATCATAATGTTCCACAACATTGGTAAAAAAAAATTCTATTCTATGAATCATTTTCGGCCTTTCGGTATCGGTTTCGGCCAAGAATTTCCCATTCGGTGCATCCCTACATTATTGTTTAAACATTTTTGGTTGAAATAAAATTGTGATTTTTTTTATCATTAATTGCGAATATTTTCATGTTGAGCTATATATTGTGGATGAATAAGCACAGAAAGGTACACCATGCCAATGTTAATGCTTTATTTGTTTTAAACAAGGCGATTTAGAAATGGGCAATGGAGAAATACATTGTGTTGGACAGAGGGTGGAACACGAAAAACGGCAATGACGTAACTACTACACCTCCCTATAGTGCAGAGACCGCATTGTATCCCGACACTTCCTCAAACGGGGTTTGACAGGCAGAGAACGAGCAAGAGAGAAAGAGAGAGGGACAGCGGGAGGGACTGCAGAAGTGTGTGTAAATGTGTGTGCGCCATCTCTCCCTCGTGCGTGTGTGTCGGGGACGCATCTCTCCTCTCCCTCGTCGGAGCATTACACACAAAATTGACTGCGTGTGTGTCGGGGACGCATCTCTCCTCTCTCTCCCCCTCTTTCTCGCTTGCTCGTTCTCTCTCGTATGTATCACGCTGTGTGGGTGACTGTCATTGAAAGCGCTTATGGGCGGAGCCCATCCAATAACGTAGGTAGGTATTTATTTAGACAACAAAACATATACAGATCATTACATCACATATTTGCTTTTGTCAAGGATAGGACGTATGGTCTCTTTCGTGACTCCTCAGGTGCGTTGTGAGAATATTCATGGAAGCCAAGCTTCCCCAAAAATATGACTAGTAAAAATATATATATATATATATATATATATTTATTTCTTATTTTTTAATAGTTTACAATAAAAAGAAAATCATAATTTTTTCATCTCTTGTTATAATAATTTTCTCCCTCCTGGAGAAAATGAACCGAACACTGCACTGACTGGCCAGGCATCTGAGGCAGCCCAGTTACACTGCTGGTAGCATTATTTTGAAGCCAGGCTTGGGTGAGAATTTCTGGCTTCCCTTAAAAAATAATTAGCCAATAAGATTCTATCTTAATTCAATGGGGTTGGTCTTAACGGCCCACCGTCCTGGTGGCGTGAACACTTTGGGCAACGCACATGTACTTCCGCGTTTCTCTGATTGGCCAGCCGCTCTACGCTCGTTCCCTACGCCGGAGACATTTTTGTGGAGAGCCTCCAATGAGTGACGCGTCTCTCTTCTGACCAATCAGTGGTCTGCAGTGTTTCGCAAATGCGCTGCCCAGTCTTGTAAATAATAATAACAATAATTGCGTTGTGAAACCTGTGGTGCTCAAGTGCAACATCCCTATATACTATATACTCATGTACCATGTTCTACAGTAAGCGGGGAGTGTAAACGCTTATAGTTAAAGACAGTAGAGCTTGCGTTAGAGCTTGCGTTCTGCAGTAAGTGGGGAGTGTAACGCTTATAGTTAAAGACAGTAGAGCTTGCGTACGTTCGATAGGGCTTTGATTCAAACCGGTGCATGAGAGTAAGTGGGGAGTGTAAACGCTTATAGTTAAAGACAGTAGAGCTTGCGTTCTACAGTAAGTGGGGAGTGTAAACGCTTATAGTTAAAGACAGTAGAGCTTGCGTACGTTCGATAGGGCTTTGATTCAAACCGGTGCATGAGATGAGGTTCTATATGTAGAACATGGTACAGTAAGGCGGGAGTGTGAATGAATGAATGAATGAATGAAAAACTTTATTTAACAGATTGCAGAATGGGTACAATACAGTACGGCTCAATACACACAATTGTTAAGGGAATGCAGACCTGAGAAAGACGTTTGTCTTGTTTACATCAGGGTCCCCCATTTTCAATTCATATAGACAGTGTAAACAGTGATTCGCAGATTTCGCACCCCCTCAATGTACAGTGATTCAAACCCCCTCAATGTACAGTTTCTGACAGCTGGGCTGTGTTGTCACGCGAAATAACGTTATGAATAAAACACGAAATAACATTATATAACGTTGCGTTATAATGTACAGTTGTGGAGAGTGTAAACTGATTCGCACCCCCTCAATGTACAGTGATTCAAACCCCCTCAATGTACAGCTTCTGACAGCTGGGCTGTGTTGTCACGTGAAATAACGTTATGAATAAAACGCGAAATAACATTATATAACGTTGCGTTATATAACGTTACAATGTACAGTTTCTGACAGCTGGGCTGTGTTGTCACGCGAAATAACGCTATGAGTGAATCTGGTAGTTGTTTTGATAAATATGTTGTTTTGATAAATATGTATTCTACGCAGCCGAACATAACATTACATTTCCACGATTAACCTCGCTTGGCGTTTGAGTGCCGTCAAAAAGAAAATGCGCATGTGCGCGTTACCGGCGTAGGGGGAAAGAGGGATGGCCGATCGCTGGCCAATCAGAGAAACGCGGAAGTACATGTGCGTTGCCCAAGTGTTCACGCGTCCTGGTGGACTGGGAATTCCACTATGATGTGGCTGCCACTGCCTGACCCAGAAGTTAATCTAGACCAATCAAATCACATGATTGTCAGTGCACACTGTCCTTTTTTTTTTTTTATCCACTTTTCCTCCCATTTTCTATATTTTCTCCCATCCCAATTTCGTATCATCCAATTCAACCCTCCCCTGTCACGGACGCTGTTTCTTGCCTCCCACAAGCCGGCGGCAATGTGGACTAAGTCATACATAGCACAAGTCCCCTCCGGTACTTGAGGTAACAGCAGTCGCATCTTTTCACCTGCGCAGCTCGATCTCTCAGTGGCGAGGAGTAACGCGTGGGAGGCTCACGCTGCCCCCGACACTTCCTGATTCTACTGCGCAGGCGCACCAACCGACCTGTAGGAGTCGCTGTCCACAACGCCCGATCCCCACCCATCAGTTTCCCACCCCCTAATACGGCCAATGTGTATTAGTACGGACGACCAGCTAAAACAGTGCACACTGTCCTTTATAAACGAAATAAACTAAACTAAAGGTGCATAAGTTATGCATTACTATATTTCATCACAATATAATAGATGTAGGGGCGACAGCAGTCGTCTGGAAATCCGGAGGTTCCCGGTTCGATTCGATTCCCGCTCAGCGTGTCGATGTGTCCTTGAGCAAGACACTTAACCCCTAATTGCTCCCGATGAGCAGGTTGGCACCTTCAGGGGTGCAGTGGTAATTTCAGAAGTGGTTGTACTCTGTTTAAATGACGTCACGCGCATGCGCATAAATGTTCACTCGCGTGAATGATTATTATGCATAAATAGTAGGAAACATGTTTGTATAGGAAATTACTAGTTTTAGTTTAGTTTTTGTAAATATTGCCTTGAAATAGAGAAGCTGAAAAAGGTAGCAGGATGTAGCATTCAATATATAAAGAAATTATATTGTCAACAGATATGGTCGAAAAACAAAGAATGTTTTAAATGTAATTGTAGATACACTATTGTAGTTACAATTTCTTTAATTGAATTAACTTAAACTAGAAAAGTAAATACAAACTAAATTAACAATGTAACTTACAGTTTACAGAAGGACAGTTTCCTTCTGAAGCACAACTTAATGTCTCATCCTTCCAGTCGGGACCATTTGTCACATAGTGAGAGGTTCCACAGCTCAAGCAAACCCCCACCAATTGGTACAGGGCTTGTATTTTGGTTTTTCTCTTCTCGTTCTTTGTAATGCTATTGTTATGCAAATACAAGTAGCCAGCTGAGTACCGGTACTTGGCGCACGGCATGACGAGTCGAGTGAAAGTTGTGAACGCATTTTTGTGTGCACGCGCGTGCATCTGCTCAGAAAAGTGGTGGAACGGCGTGGTACCGCGTGGCATGACCACTGCACCCCTGGGCACCTTGCATGGTTGCCTCCGCTGTCGGTGTGTGAATGTGTGAGTGAATGGGTAAAATGTGAGTAACAAATTGTAAAGCGCTTTGGATAAAAGCGCTATATAAAAAAGCAGCCATTTACCATATAGCTAGGCTACGGACATTGTGATAATGTCAGTAGTATCTAGCTCTATCTATTGTTTACACTTGAAATGTGTTTTTTTATGTAGTGTGCATTCTTATTTTGTCACAATATTATTTGGCTTAAATATAATACTTTTTTATTTTTATTTTTTTATTTGTCTTTTTCCCCCTCCATTTTCCTCCGATTTTCTCCCATCCCAATGTTAGTCGTATGCCAATTCCCAGTCCCTTCCTGGTCGCTGCGCACTTACCCCCCACAGTCAGATCATCTGGGAGAGTGGAGGCTACCACGTGCTTCCTCCGACACACGTCCAGCCAATCACCGCTTCTTTTCACCTGGCAGCGCGGATTCTCACCGAGAGGGCGTAGCGTGTGGGAGGACCACACTATCCCCCTCGAGTCCTATCCGCGCTTAGCAGGCACCCCGACCGAACTGTAGGAGTCGCTGTTTACAACGACCCGGACCCACCCCACCAGCTTCTCCCACCCTCTAATACAGCCAATTGTATTAGTGCAGACGGCCAGCCAAGCTGGTGACAACCCCGGAGCTGTGAGCCGGATTCGAACAGGCGAATCCAGCTCACAGCTCCGGGGCTGGTGACGAACGCAATCTCCGCTCGGCCACCTAACCGCCTATAATACTTTTTTATAATATATATATATTTTTTTATTTACTCATTGAGCGCCACACTCTTTTCCCATCTTTACTCAATGGCGCCAGCATTGAGCATTTTAGTGTGTTCTGTATTATAGCTATGGAGACAATAGTATGGCTCATTTGACAGGCATTGTTTATAGTCCAAGAGTGACTAACCAGTTAATTTCTACATACTGTATTTTGTGCGCTATTACACGCTAAACATCGCCCCTTTCCTAAATAATCCAGTCTTTTTTCATAGATTGCAGGTTTGGCGCCCAGAGCATGGCGAGTTAACCCGAGATATCTCGGGTATGGCCCCGAATGTGTTAAGAGACAGAGATCATGGGGCGGCTAGGTGGTGTAGTGGGCAAGGCACTCGCCACCAGTGTGGAGACGCTAGGATTCGCGTGTTCGAATCCAGCTCTCCACATTGTTTTCAGTTTAGCTGGTCGTCCGCAGTAATACACATTGGGCGTATTACGGGGAGGGAAACTGAAGGGTGGGGATTGGGCGTTGTGAACAAGCGACTCCTACAAGTCGGTTGGTGCGCCTGCGCAGTAGAATCAGGAAGTGTCGGGGGCAGCGTGAGCCTCCCACGCGTTACTCCTCGACACTGAGAGATCGAGCTGCGCAGGTGAAAAGATGCGACTGCTGTTACCTCAAGTACCGGAGGGGACTTGTGCTATGTATGACTTAGTCCACATTGCAGCCGGCTTGTGGGAGGCAAGAAACAGCGTTCGTGACAGGGGAGGGTTGAATTGGATGATACGAAATTGGGATGGGAGAAAATATAGAAAAATGGGAGAAAAAGTGGATAAAAAAAAAAGAGACAGAGATCATAAAAGAAAATATATACATCCGAGGGGGAAGAAACTGTACATTGGAGGGGATTGGGTGGGTGGATGTTTGGACATTTACCGGGGCCAGTTTCGAATTGCAGCCTCCCGTAGGTGCTCTTTGAGAGCGGTTTTGAAGGAGGGTAGGGATTCACATTATTTTACGGCTGTGGGTAGGGCGTTCCACATTGATGTGGCATAATTGCGAAACGTGTTTAGTCCCTTGTTTGAGCCGAATCTGGGTTTAACATGATTTGTTGAGCTTCCTCTGGTGTTGTGGTCGTGGTATTCACTGACCTTTGGGAAGTATTTTGACATGTACATGGGTACCTTAGTCGTATAGTGTATCTTGTAGACCAGGCCCATTGCAAGTTGCTGTACTCTGTCATCTACTCTAAGCCATCCTAGGTTGTCAAAGTGGGCAGGGGTGAGGTGGGTTCTAGGGGTAAGGTTAAGTAGAAGTCTGACCAGTTTATTTTGTGATGTTTGTAATCTTGTTTTTAGCACCTTTGAGGTGCTTTGGTACCATGAGGTGCAAGCATAGTCGTAGTACGCTTGAATGAGTGCTCCTGCCAGAGTCTTCAGGGTATTCTTGTTTACCAGAGAGGAGATCCGGTACAAGAATGTAGTTTGTTGGTTGACTTTTTTTTATTACCTTGGATGCCATTTTGTCACAGGAAAGATTTGCCTCTAGGATGGAACCTAGGTATGTAATTTCATCTTTCCTTGTGACAATATTGTCACCCACTGTAACTGAGAAGTCGTCGGTCTTGCTGAGTTTGTTATTTGATCCGAAGAGAATGGACTCTGTTTTACCCAGGTGTAATGATAGTTTGTTATCAGCGAGCCAGGTGCAGATTCTGCCGAGTTCAGAGCTGAGGGTTTTTTCAACCTGTAACTTGTTCTTGTCAGAGACCAGCAGGGCTGAGTCGTCCGCGAACAAGAACAAGTTGCAGTCACATTATCAGCGCAGCATTACACAACACTGGGTACTCGTTCCGGACTGATATCCAGAACTTTGCGAGGGCCTGTCCAGTGAACTTGACTTTCAGTAGCTCGTCACACGAAAGATCATTGAGCGCCTCCTGCATTCTGTTTCTACAACAAGCCATCAAGCTGAGTAAATACCCCCAAATCGCCGCTGATTATCCTGGAGTGCCACTAACGGAGTTTCCAGCTCATTATCAGCACATTTCTCTGCCAATGTGTTGTTTTTGTCTGCAAGGAAAATCTGCGCTTCTTCTCCGAGTTAACAAAGGCAAATACTCTGCCTCGAGAGGTTATGCGCAGAGGCAGAGCCCATGTCATCGCGGCCAACCAGCAATGCTTCTGACAACAAACCTATCCATTGCGAGTCCAGGTTACACACAAAAGACCAGACACCCCTCCCGCGATTATAAATGCGCAGGGTGTAGTGAGATGTGTATTGGAATACGTGCGTCGGCCTCCATTGATGAAGGGGCGAGACATGGCAAATACACACAGCTGCCGGGTGGAAAACTCGATCTGATTATTATTTTTTGTTGCCAATGCGACCCGTAGTTTGAGAACCGCTGGTCTAGTGCATCTGTGATTCTATCAATAAACTGTAAGAGAGCCATGTAAGTAGAATGTTTTTGTCTGAAACCGTATTGATGTTCATATAATATATTATTGTCATTAAGATGTTTCAAAATTCTGGTATAAACCAGCTTCTCCAATATTTTAGACATGGACGGTAATATCGAAATCGGTCGGTAATTGGAAAATAAGGATGAGTTACCAGATTTAAACAGAGGTATAACTTTTGCCACTTTCAAGTCTCCTGGAACAACACCCGTTTCCAGGGAGCGTGAAAAAACGTGGTTCAATGGCTCAATTATTGAAGGTAATACCTCTTTAAGCAGACTACTTTTAATATTATCATAACCTGCTGCTGAGTTTTTTTTATTAAAAATAATATCTTGTATTTCTTCAGAGGTAGGTGGTTCAAATATAGACATAGATGGGTACTGACCTTGAATCTTGTCAAGTGGACAGTTATTTGTGCTCTTAATATTTCTAGCCAAGGAAATTCCAATGTTTACAAAATAATTATTAAAACCATTTGCAATCTCTGATGAGTTTGTGTATGTTCCATTTCCATCCACAAAAGTAGATGGAAATGAAGTATTAAGTAATTGATTTATGACGTTCCATGTGGATTTTATGTTGCTGGCAGCTTCTTTAAATTGATCAGAATAATATGTATTTTTTGCTGCTCGAAGCAAGTATGTAAATTTATCTTTGCATTTTTTGTAAACATCTGAATTTAAAGGAGTCGGGCTAGTCAAAAACTTTTTGTATAATTTGTTTTTCTTATTTGCGGATTTCATCAAGTCAGAAGTAAACCATGGTTTGCATTCCTTTTTGACTGATGTCCCTTTATTATATGTAATGTAAGGAAAGCATTTTTCAAATGAGGAATTCAATATTTGCGAAAATGTTTGATATGCCAATTCTGCATCATTTTGATTATACACAGCATCCCATGGAACATCATTAATACAACTCCCATAACGAGCAATGTTACCTCTGCTGAAACTACGGTGACTTCCTCTCACCTCAGACCCCACTCGTTCACTTCTATTAGAAAAGGTCAATTGGAAAATGATCAGAAATATCAGTTAACAGCAGTCCTGATTTGCTTGTATATTCAAAATTATTAGTAAAAATATTGTCAATAAGAGTGGCAGATTGCTTAGTTACTCTTGTTGGTTTATGAATGAGAGGCAGAAAATAAGTAGAATACAAGATGTTTAGGAAGTCAGCGGTCAAAGAATGACTATTGTTTTCTAACAAATTAATATTGAAGTCACCAACAGAGTACACATTTTACCTTCCAAGTTAATTCCATCTAAAGTAGAAGCAAAAGCATCATTAAAAACTTTGATGTCAGTATTTGGGGGCCTATATATGCATCCAACAAGAATATTTTTTCCTCCAAACATGGTACATGAAAGTATTTCTATAAACACTGACTGCATCAACTGTCGCCAAAGTTAATGCAACATCTTTTCTTTCAATAAATTGAAAGTTTTGATGTATATAAATTGACACCCCCCCCCTCCTGATTTATTCTGTCTGCAGGAATTAATTGAGTTATATTGTGACATATCATAGGATGCAGCGATGTCCTCACGAGCGAGGTTTCAGATAGGGCAATTACAGAAAACTGATGCTCTAGTGATGATAAGTATTGGTTTAAATGATCGTAATCTTTCTGCAAACTATGTATGTTTAGATGGAAACTTGAGAAGATGTTACTCTGTACCTTCTGTCCTAGAAATGTATTGTACTTCTTAAACTCCTCTTCATCATAATAATCACTAGCCAAGTTCATTTAAAAAGAAAAAAAAAAAAATCATTATGTTTTTGAATTGCTCCCAGTGCATGATGTGTGGCGGATTATGTTGGCGACACGATCTACACCAATACTGGGACTCGCGATCAGATAATTGGAATATTCTTTTTGGGGTACATCCTAGTGAAGGTAAGGCCTATATGGTATCAATCCTGCTGTGATCCAACCATGATTTCACTTTGATCACAATATATGTGTGTAACGTTACTCCACGTGTGCCGTTGGTGACGATCAAAGCATCAACCCCCCCCCCCCCACCCCTTTCATGCATTCATGATGAAACATAATACCGATAATATAGATTAGATATAGATTTCAAAATAGTAGCGTCTAGGTGGTGCAGTGGGCAAGGCGCTCACCACCAATGCAGGAGACGCTGGGTTCGAGCCCAGCTCTCCGCATTGCTATCAGCTTGGCTGGTCGTTCATACTAATACAATTGGCAGTATTAGGGGGTGGGAAGCCGATGGGTGGGGATCGGACGTTGTGGACAGCGACTCCTACAGGTCGGTTGGTGCGCCTGCACAGCAGAATCAGGAAGCGACGGGGGCGGCGTGCCCTCCAAACGCAGACCCCCGACGCTGAGAGATCGCGCTGTGCAGGTGAAAAGATGCGACTGCTGCTTCCTCGAGTACCGGAGGGGACACGTGATGTAAGGCTTAGTCCACATTGCAGCCGGCTTGTGGGAGGCATGGCCTAACAGTGTTCGAGACAGGGGAGGGTAGAATTGGACGATACGAAAATTGGGATGGGAGAAAAATAGAAAATGGGAGAAAAAAAGTAGATAAAAAAAAATAGTAGCGTCTACAGGCGAGAAATGGCAACGTTTTTAGTGAAATGCACATATTGCTGCATAGCGTAGTTTTCTGGGATTATTCTAAAACTATAGTCATATTCACCACGGTATAAAGAAAAATTATTTCTTTAACACATATTGAACGATAGATAGTCGATGTCAAATGGGCCATAGTATTGTATCCATAGCTATAATATAGAATATAGTTATAGCCCTGCAAACACCGCCACGTATTCCTATACTTTAGAGCAGGGGTCAGCAACCTTTTTGACATAGAGTGCCTGTTTGAAATATAGTTGTAACTAGTGTGCCTCAACAATATTCCATGCATCGTAATTTTTTTCTTCTTCATAATCAGGTATTTTTTATGATAATCTTTACATTATTACATCATTAGTTTTTTTTTATCCGCTTTTTCTCCCATTTTTTCTATATTTTCTCCCATCCCAATTTCGTATCATCCAATTCAACCCTCCCCTGTCACGGACGCTGTTTCTTGACTCCCACAAGCCGGCTGCAATGTGGACTAAGTCATACATAGCACAAGTCCCCTCCGGGACTTGAGGTAACAGCAGTCGCATCTTTTCACCTGCGCAGCTCGATCTCTCAGTGGCGAGGAGTAACGCGTGGGAGGCTCACGCTGCCCCCGACACTTCCTGATTCTACTGCGCAGGCGCACCAACCAACCTGTAGGAGTCGCTGTCCACAACGCCCGATCCCCACCCATCAGTTTCCCACCCCCTAATACGGCCAATGTGTATTAGTACGGACGACCAGCTAAACTGAAAGCAAATGTGGAGCGCTGGGCTCGAACTGATTACATCATTATTGTTATTATTAACAATATTATTATGATGGTTGTATCAACCCTAAATCTGAGTTTGTCTGCAATGTAGACAAACAGCTGCATACAGTGCGACCATTTCACTCACATTTGTCCATTCATTTTTGGACACATCACACCATCGGTGTGTGTAATGTACGTGTGCTGTCATAGCTCCACCTACAGGCCTAATGGAGAACACCAGGATGTGTCCGGACGACCAGCTAAACTGAAAGCAAATGTGGAGCGCTGGGCTCGAAAAGGCAAGCCCAGCGTCTCCAGATTTTGTGGCGAGCGCCTTGCCCACTACGCCACGTAGCCGCCCCATAGATGAGCAATTTTTAATCATGGATGGTTTTGAATTCCAAATTGTAGGACCTCTTATCCATCTTATACTGAACTGACCTAATGTTGTGCGGAAGAAATTACGATGAATATTATTTGATTGCCTTGTTGGATATGAAAAAATTATGGAAAACAATAGGAAATAAATCTAAATTAAAAGTGCAGTTAAACATAAAAATACATATCTGGTATACATTAATATCAAAGATTGATAGTATTTGCAAATGCAAAATGGCGCTGCAACGTCCGGCTGCTTCTCTGTGCTCAGTCGAGACTGTGCTTAATTTTGTTAATTTTTATAGTTTTAAGAGCTTTGTTTGTACCAACTGTTGGTGCATTTAATGTGTATGACCGTCAGTCACTCAGACATTGGATTAAGAAAAACTTACCAACTGGATTGCTCTCTGGATCGGCTCGCTGAAGAACAATGGCCTGCTGAGATCTTGGGTAGAGCAGGACCAGACATCGGCCCCGCAAGAAAGGAGGCAGACGGCGAGGAAAGAGAGCTGGTGTCCGAGAAAGACTGCGATCCAGGAGACATTGTTGGCCAATGTGCAATCAATAGAGACCAAACTGGACGACATCTGAGCAAGGATTTAATTCCAAAGAGACATTAGGGACTGTAATGTTCTCTGCTTCACCGAGACGTGGTTGACGCCGGACGTCCCAAACCACGCCATTCAACCGGCTGATCACTTCATCCACCGAAAAGACAGCACAGTGGAAGATTCCAGAAAAAAGCGGGGAGGTGGAATAGCCTTCATGTTGAATAACAATTGGTGTGATCCAGGCAACGTGAAGGAGCTTTCAAACCACTGCTCCCCAAACCTGGAGTATATAGCCATAAAGTGCTGACCATTCTTTCTCCAGAGAGAATTAACATAGGTCATTTTGATCGGAGTGTATATTCCCCCCCACGCAAACACAGGAGACACGCTTTCCTCAGCATACAACGCCGGGCTTGTGACAGGCAACATGAACGAGCACATGCAGCGAGATACAACGTAAGGAGGACAGTAATAGAGGCAAAACGGCGCTACAGAGATAAGGTTGAACTTCAGTTCGAACAGGCTGACTCTAGAGGTATGTGGCAGGGCCTCAGAACGATGACAGATTACAAAGGCACCTCCCTCAAGCTGAACAGGCGGCACGGTGGTGTAGTGGTTAACACTGTCGCCTCACAGCAAGAAGGTCCAGGGTTCGATTCCCGCTTGGGGACCAGGTTTCCATGATGCCAGGTACCCAGGTGGGGTATCTCCCAGGCCTTTCTGTGTGGAGTTTGCATGTTCTCCCCGTGCTCGCAAGGGTTTCCCCCCCGATAAGATAAACCCAATGGAAAAACATGCACAACAACAGATCGCTAACGCTGTGGCGTCCTTGACGAAGACGGACAGGAGCACTTGGATTGGTCCCCTGGCGCAGCTCACGTTGACGCCTGTCTGCTCCCGGCTGCCCTTGGGGGGGAAGGACGACGGGATGGGTTAATCGCAGAGACTAATCGCATCAGCGATTCTAAAGAAACAATGCATGCGTGTGTGTTCCGGTGTGTGTGCTAAAAAAAAAAAAAAAAACGCTGTGTGTACCGCTAAAACATTGAGTGTCGTTGCATGCCGAATAAAGACCTCCGCAACAGGTCCTGCATTATTATAAAAACAAACGATGATGATCTCAATACCTTCTATGCGAGGTTTGAGGCTGTGAATAACAACACCAGCCTACAAACCACTGCAATGGAGGGGGGGGGGCACTGCCGATGGAGACTCAGTGTTCAGGATAACAGAACATGAGGTGAGGAGGACGAGACCTTTAAGAAAGTGAATATCAGGAAGGCAGCAGGACCGGACGGTATCCCCGGCCGCGCTCTAAAAGTCTGTGCCGACCAACTGGCCCCGGTATTCACTGACATATTTAACCGGTCCTTAGAACAGGCTTTCATCCCCACCTGTCTGAAGAAGTCCACCATTATCCCTGTACCCAAAAAATCCACGCCCGCTTGCCTCAACGACTACCGCCCTGTAGCTCTCACCTCCATAGCCATGAAGTGCTTTGAGAAGCTAGTGAAGGGCTACATCTGTTCCTCCCTCCCCATCAACCTGGACCCCCTGCAATTTGCATATCGCCCCAACAGATCCACGGAGGACGCGATAGCAGCATCGCACCTAGACAAGAGGCAGGGGAACTATGTGAGAATGCTATTCATCGACTACAGCTCAGCATTCAATACCATAGTCCCCTCCAAACTCATAGCCAAGCTCAGGGACCTGGGCTTGAACTATGACCTCTGCCAGTGGGTCTTGGACTTCCTGACGGGCAGACCCCAGGTGGTGAGAGCAGGCAACTGCACCTCCTCATCAATCACCCTCAACATAGGGGCCCCCCAGGGCTGTGTTCTGAGTCCCCTCCTCTACTCGCTGTACACACACGACTGTGTGGCACAGCGGAACAACAACACAATCATCAAATTTGCTGACGACACAGTAGTGGTGGGCCTGATCTCTGCAAACGACGAGAAGGCCTACCTGGAAGAGGTAGAGGTTCTGGCGGGATGGTGTCAAGAGAACAGCCTCTCCCTGAACGTCAGCAAAACAAAAGAGATGATTGTGGACTTTGGGAGGTTGGGGGTCAGGGACTACAGCCCCCTCAGCATCGACAGCGCACCGGTCGAGAGAGTGAACAGTTTTAAGTACCTCGGAGTCCACATATCCGAGGACTTGACATGGACCACACACATTGACAGTGTAGTCAAGAAAGCACAACAACGCCTCTACTTCCTTAGGCGCCTAAGGAAGTTCAACGTGAGTCAGAAGATCCTTAAGAACTTCTACTCATGCACAATAGAGAGCATCCTGACTAGCAATATCACCTCCTGGTTTGGGAATAGCACTAGAGTTGTTCCGATACCGATACCAGTATCGGAAATGCCGCCGATACTGCCTAAAATGCTGGTATCGGTATCGGCCGATACGTGAATTGTAGCCTCCGATCCCATGATGTAATTTATCTCCTGCCGAGTCCTGCGGAGTGAGGATTATAAAATGAACGTGTTTTAAAGTGTGATGCTGTGTCATTTTAACAGCAGATACACTTTCTTAAATGCCATTGTCCCCGACAGTGCGGTGTGACGGGGAGCTCGGACGGGATGTGTTTTGCTGGCGTTATGATAGCATTAGCTGAAAAGCTAGCTAGTTTGAACAACATCCGCCCGTTACATCAAATCAGATGATCGCCTGTCCTTTCTCCAGGACCTGACACTGTCCGTGACCGTCCATCAACAATAATGCACCCACGGTGAATCGTATTTAAGTTAAGTAGCTACTGACTAGCGTTAGCTGACTAACGTTATCAAATGTCAATGCGGGAAGACGAGCTAGGTCAGCTAGCTTAGCTTGATAACGTTACAGTGTCTAAAGTTGGTGCTATTCATAATCCAGCAATAATGGCTGCAGACCTGCAAGCAAAGTACAGCAAGTTCCAAGTGCCAAAGGATAAGAGTCTGAGGCGGAGTTTCAAAAGAGAATGTTGAATATTTATTTTGCATCGAAAATCACAACATTCGAAAGTTCTATCTGCCACTAGCTTACAGACTGAGTAGGGTATATCTGCAGAGCCACTGGGTAGCAGTGCAACACCGTTTAATGTCCGTGTGGATCATTGGAGTAGGGTATATCTGCAGTGCTGCAGCCCCATACTCATTTATTAATGATACTAATACAAATCTATACAATCACCTGTTGTTGAATAAATACCATTACTTTCTAGTTATTACTAAAAAACAGTATAACAGTATCTGTAAAATAAAAAATAAATAAAATATTTATATATATATATTTTTTTAATGTATGCACTGGTATCGGATAAATATCGGTATCGGCCGATACCCAAAGCTTAGGTATCGGAATCGGATCGGAAAGGAAAAAATGGTATCGGAACATCTCTAAATAGCACCGCACAAGACCGTAGCAGACTACAAAGAGTGACCCGTTCCGCCGAACGCACAATTGGAGGTGGGCTTCCCACTCTCCAAGACATTTACAACAAGCGCTGCAAGAGTAAGGCTAAGAGAATAATAAAAGACTCTAGCCACCCAAACTGCTGCGGTCAGGCAAGCGATACCGGAGTCTCATGGCAAGCACAGAGAGACTCAGAAGGAGCTTCTATCCCCAGGCCATCAGGATGCTCAATGACAATGACAATAACACTATGTAACAAACCATCAAACACACTCACAGCACACACATCCACACTCACTCTAAATAAACAACTCACTGTAGCACCCACAGTGCACAGTGCCCACTTTAACACACTTTCTTTTTATTAGCAAGAGATTGCACTACTCATACCTCATTGCACATAGCCAAGCCTTGCACCTTACCACCACAAGCTACCTCATCCCATTTATATTGTATTGTAACTCGTTTACGTATTTGACTTTCTATTTTATACTTCTTTTATTTTATAATAATATATTTCATCTAGCACACCCAGGAGCAAAACAGAAAGAAGCATTTCATACAAAAGTATTCTGTATTTCAACTATGACAACTAATAAAGAAACTTGAAACTTGAACTATTTTAAATTGCTTAAAAAGAGGAGCAGATGGTTCAAGGTGATTAGAAGTAGTGGCAAGCCTTATGAATTTCTTTTGCAATATAAAACGTTTATGAAGAGAAGTAGGAAAAGTACTGGCCCAAATAATATTACAATACGATAAATATGGGTATATCAAACTATAATAAAGTGTCAAAAGACAGGAGCGATTCACAAGAGAAAAAATCCTTCTAATAATGGTAACTTTTTTGCAAACTAGCTCAATATGATTTTTCCATGTAAGGCCTTCATCAACAATGACATCTAAGAATGTATCATGTGACACCCGTTTAATTTCAATATCATTCATATGTAATTTAGAGTCCTGTTTTTATTTTATTTATTATCATATAATTCGATTTATTAATATTTAATGAAAGCCTATTAATCTGAAACAATGTTACGGTTTGAGTAAGTATAGAATTTGCATCTTTAATCAGGGAACCAAAGTCAGAATGTGAAAAATAGTAATACGGTTTGTGTCATCAGCAAAAATAATGGGCAGAGTGGTATCAAACTGTAAAGCAAAATCATTTATAAAATGAGCTAGTTTACTCCCGCAGTTACCGCACTGACGGGGACGCCTGCCCCAGCTGGACATCAGGTGAGAAGAGACAGAAGAGAAGGCTGCATCCATGAAAATGCATCAATGGCGACACAAAATTGTCTCGTTTAGGGGCTATGTCCATGTTCTCTCACTCCAGTTCCATCCTTCTCTCTCTCACCCTTGCTCGAAGGCCTAACAGAAGTTGGGCTCTCTGGTTATGATTGAGAAGCACAGGAAGCATTTCTGTGGCCATGGTGATGAACTCCTCAACCATCCCATAATCAGCCACAACCTTCTGCTGGACAGTCCACCAGATTGCTGCTGACACCAACTGAAGTGGTGGGCCCAGGAGCCGCATGCAGGAGAGAGGAAGAGCAGTGTCTGTTCGGTGGTAATACTCTTCTGAAATGTCAACTGAAAGGCCATTGTATAAATAGTTTAACATGGTACTGCCATGGTAAAGGTAAAGGTTATGTATCAACTTGCTGCTCAACAGCAATGGATCACTCTTTATGGTACTCGGCCTTGCATGGAATGTTTGTATAGTTCTGTCTTCCAACATGTAAGACATGTTTTGTACATGGGAATGGAAGACACAACCTTTTCTATGTGCAAAACATCAGTTACTATGTGTTGATGTGTGAGAAATGGTAATCAGAAGGTTCCTGGTTCGATTCCGGCTCTGGTTCCTCCCAGCAGCGTGTCCAAGTGTCCTTGAGCAAGACACTTAACCCCTAACTGCTCCCAACAAGCAGGTTGGCACCTTGCATGGTTGCCTCTGCCATTGGGTGAATGGGTGAATGTGAGGCATAAGTTGTAAAGTGCTTTGGATGATAGCGCTATATAACCCATTTAGCCCTAACACACCTGCTAATAATGCATTATATAGCCTGCATATACACACACGTTTCCTGGTTTCAATGTGATAAATGCAGACCATTTACAAATATAAACAAAAACATAATAATTCGCAACAAGTCACAGTAGAACAGTAATATCATGCTTTTCCTGTGTTTACCTACTCTACCACTGCACAGAGATTTAGTATTTTCTTTTGAAAGTCAAATGGTTACAGGTAGCTTTACCGTCTCCATTATTGGCAGTTGATTGGCAGAAATGACAGACGTTGTTGTAGATGCTAGCAGTTCACTGACAATGGCGACGGTAAAGCAGGGTAAAGTACTCAAATGATGTGAAACTGTTGGCATAGACAACATCAAGGTACCCTTCGAGTACCGCTGACTGGTCATCCAGATTGTCAATATCAGCATAGTTGTCTCGATTAGGAGCAAGGAAAGAACTACACAAACATTCCTTGCAAGGCCTATTTTGTGTGATTGATTGAAAACGTTATTAACAGATTGCAGAATGGGTACAATACAGTACGGCTCAATACAAACAACTGCTAAGAGGATGCAGACCAGAAATCTTTCGTCTTGTTTACATCAGGGTCCTCCATTTTCAATTAATCAAAACATTTATTTTTTGGATAAAAGCGCTATATAAATGCAGTCCATTTACCAAAATGTAAGTTGCCTACCATGATATCACCATGGTTTAAATTACATTATACCACCATGGTGTTATTAAAAGTGATATTTAACTTTAGTATAACATATAAAGTTTCAGCAATTTTACCCTAATTTAAGTGCATCTATGAATAAGCTAGCGACCACTACTGTCCCTGTCTATTGTTAAAACCACCAGTCCTGCCAGAAGTCAGGCTCCCCATTCACTTCCATTCATTTTGTGGACCTAGTCTAATATCATTGTGAAGTATAAACAAACTACTGAATTAATTTTGTAGAAGGTAGCCTATATGTTTGTTTTGGCATTTTATGTCTCTTTGCAGATTTATTACATTTGAAAAATATGATTCAGTAAATTTGTTGCAAGTTTGAGTGTGCTCTGTGCCTTGTACATAATGTTTGCGGCCTTGTTGGAAGACTCTAAACATTGTGTGAAAAGTTGAGTTGGTCAAACTACACCTCAAGTGAGAACATTTGATTCAGTTGACCTTTTCAGTTTTTAAAATAACCGAATGTTAATTATTGGAATAGGCTGCGTTTCACATCCAAGCCACTATGCGTCGCCCATGAGCGTGTGTCTAATGCTACTCCAACCCATTTGGTGCAGAAGAAGCAGCAAGCTTAACACATCCTGCGCCAAAAACGGCGTACAACGTGATTCAAGTTCATGCTAATTCTGCCATTCCACGGCGTACGACGTTATTGAGATCATATTTAATTTTTTCGCCATGGTATTCATTATTCCCTCACAGAGCCTGGTCTGATACAGTGGGAGCCTGCACAACTCTGCAACGCTTCAATACTGCCGCCTGGTGGATGATCGGCGAGTTGCAACCGGAAATGGATCTCTGGAGATCTCCGTGCATCTGGCAAATGCGTCCGCCACTCACATATTGTTGCGGGACTCTAGACAGACGTCTGTGTGTAGCGATCGCTGCCATAACGCAATAATCAATATGATTTGGGCGTTTATTATGATTATACAAACCGGAAAAGGATCTAGGAGATCACGTCAAATAAGTGGGATCTTTTTCCTCCAGTCTCATCGGCGAACGGTAAGAGGACGCCGACGTCATTTTCAGCGCGTTTGTTTATTATTATTCATGCAAACTGCTCTGATCAATATATCACCCATACTACATAAAGCATTTACTGACGATCACGGAATTATAAGCGCCCCCGTTCATCCGCGCATGATAAGTCATAACGTTTAGTATCATGTACAGTTGACATTTTTAATATAGCGTGTATCGCCAACAAACGGCAGATTGATTGAAAACTTTATTAACAGATTGCAGAATGGGTACAGTACAGTACAGCTCAATACATACAATTGTTAAGGGGATGCAGACCAGAGAAAGACTTTCGTCTTGTTTACATCAGGGTCCCCCATTTTCAATTCATCTAACATATATGACATACATGACCTACAGATAGACAGTACTGCTACATCTATACATTTATGACATACCAGATTTGCAAATACAGTACTGTTTGTGATACAAAAAGAGTCCAGAAAAAAAGTATATACATTTGAATGAATGAATGAAAACTTTATTTAACAGATTGCAGAATGGGTACAATACAGTACGGCTCAATACATACAATTGTTAAGGGGATGCAGACCTGAGAAAGACGTTTGTCTTGTTTCCATCAGGGTCCCCCATTTTCAATTCATATAGACATATATGACATACATGACATACAGATAGTCAGTACTGCTACATCTATACATTTATGACATACCAGATTTGCAAATACAGTACTGTTTGTGATACAGAAGGAGTCAAGAAAAGGGAGTATATACATTTGACGTAGAAACTGTACATTGGAGGTTGGGTGGGGGGGGTTGGGTACATTGGGATATTGACAACCATACTGGGTAATTTACATTGGAGGTGGTTGGGGGGGGGGGGGGGCGGGGGGCATACTGTATAAACAAGTAACACTGTACATTGAGGGGGGGGGGGAGGAGACACTGTACAAACAAACACAATTGTACATTGAACTATTGACAAAACCATACTAGGTAAATGACTGTACATTGGAGGGGGTTGGAATGATTGGGTTAGGACATTTACAGTGGCCAGTTTCGAATTGCAGTCTCCCTTAGGTGTTTTTTGAGAGTGTTTTTGAAAGTGGGTAGTGATTCACATTCCTTTACAGCTTTGGGTAGGGCGTTCCACATTGATGTGGCATAATTGCGAAACGTGTTTAGTCCCTTGTTTGAGCCGAATCTGGGTTTAACATGATTTGTGGAGCTCCCTCTGGTGTTGTGATCGTGGTATTCACTGACCTTTGGGAAGTATTTTGACATGTACATGGGTACCTTGGTCGTGTAGTGTATCTTGTAGACCAGGCCCATTGCAAGTTGCTGTACTCTGTCGTCTACTCTAAGCCATCCTAGGTTGTCAAAGTGGGCAGGGGTGAGGTGGGTTCTAGGAGTAAGGTCAAGCAGTAGTCTGACCAGTTTGTTTTGAGATGTTTGTAATTTTGTTTTTAGCGCCTTTGAGGTGCTTTGGTACCATGAGGTACAAGCATAGTCGTAGTACCCTTGAATGAGTGCTCCTGCCAGAGTCTTCAGGGTATTCTTGTTTACCAGTGAGGAGATCCGGTACAAGAATCGAGTTCGTTGGTTGACTTTTTTTATTACATTGGATGCCATTTTGTCACAGGAAAGATTTGCCTCTAGGATGGAACCCAGGTAGGTAATATCTTCTTTCCTTGTGACAATATTGTCACCCACTGTAACTGAGAAGCCGTTGGTCTTGCTGAGTTTGTTATTTGAACCGAAGAGAATGGACTCTGTTTTGCCCATGTGTAATGATAGTTTGTTATCAGCGAGCCATATGCAGATTTTGCCTAGTTCTGAGCTGAGGGTTTTTTCAACCTGTAACTTGTTCTTGTCAGAGACCAGCAGGGCTGAGTCATCCGCAAACAGGAACAAGTTGCAGTCACAAGCTGACGACATGTCATTTGCATAAATTAGGAACAGTAGCGGACCTAGTATGCTTCCTTGTGGAACACCACAGCTTACTGTGAGGGGGGGGGGTAGGGTACCGTTTACCTCCACCATCTGCTCTCTCCCCTCCAGGTAGGATTGCATCCAGCTCACTGATAGACTATCAAAACCAATTGCTTTTAGCTTGTCAATCAGAATGGTGTGATTGACAGTGTCGAAGGCCTTTTGTAGGTCCAGCATGACCATGCCGCAGTATTTGCCCATGTCCACCTCTTGTTTGATGTGGTCGTTTAAATAGAGAAGGCATGTGTCAGTGGAGTGGGATGTTCTGAAGCCAGATTGGAATTCGTAGATTAGATTTTTTTCCGCGAGGTATTTTTCGACCTGTTCGTATACAATTTTTTCCATGACTTTCGAGATGGAGGTAAGGATAGAAACAGGGCGGTAGTTGCCTGGGTCTAATTTACTGCCTTTTTTGTGCAGAGGGGTCACTCTCGCAATTTTGAAGTCCTTGGGGACGTGTCCCTGTTTTATGGAGAGGTTTATTATGTGTGTGATGACTGGGGTGATGGCGGCTGCTGAGTCTGAGGAATTTGGAGGGGATGTTGTCATGGCCAGTGGCCTTGTTAGGTTGGAGGGCGCTCAGTTTTTTTAGTACCTCATCTGTTGTTACCATTTCCAGTTTGAAGTCGTCTTTGTGGACCCCTAGGTTCTTGTAGTATGCTACTATGTGTTCTACCCCATAATGCCCTGAGTGGGAGGGTAGTTTGTTTACCAGTGTTGTGGCTATGTTTGTGAAGAAACTATTTAAGTAATTGGCTACATCCAGCTTTTCTGTGATGAGCGTGTTGTCCGTCTTTATGTTTATGTTTGAGAATCTGGTTAAGTTTTTTACTGCAGCCTAGTTGGTTATTGAGTAATTTCCAAAGCTCACGTGGTTTGTTTTTGTTTTCCTCGGTTTTGTCATTGATGAATTTTTTTTTTGCTGTTTTGATCATGGAGTTTACATCATTTCTTAGTCTGTTTCTTTCCAGTTTGAGTTCAGTCACGTGGGCTTGGAGTTCACTGCTCGTGCTTATGGTAAGCTTTGACTGACTTTTACGAAACTCAGAGCATTTTGTGTATGTGTGCGATCAGGAAATAAGATAACCGATTTTTCAGCCCGCTTCTATAGCGTGCATAAGTATACATATACTATCGATAATCTAGCGTTTATTTGAAAACTATTCATAAATAGGCAGAAAAATTACAATGTGTTTTGTGTATTCCAGTGTATTCCAGTAAAGGGCGTTTATCACAGAATCTTAATTTTTTTCTGAAACTTTCAAAAAACGAGCGTTTTTTTAAAATGGTATAAAACGGAAATGAACCTATTAAAAAACAATCCGTTTCGACAACGTTGACTGCAAACAAGTCATTGATAAGCGACGGCCATATTAGATACATAGCCATAATTTAAGATATAGTTTATGCGTTCGCAAATATGAGAGCTCCGTCATTGAAGTGAGTGGTGGCACGCAACGGGGTTCCGGGGCACCGCATGGCTGGCACTGAAAGTGTTAAGTGCCATACAACTATTTATTTTCCATTCGATTTGTTAGTTTTTGATTTATAAGTGCAGAGACAAATAAATGTTCATTCAAGTTCATAAATTTAGTCTCATTTTTCAAATTAAATTGTTGTATTTTATCAGATGCAAAATACAAATATGGCATTATATGTCAGAGGTGAGTAAGAAAATGAACAAATATTGATGGTTAAGAATGAGACTGAATAATGACATCACACAATAGTCTAATGATTAGACTGTTGTGTGATGTGATTGATTGAAAACTGTAACAGATTGCAGAATGGGCACAATACAGTACAGCTCAATACACACAATTATTAAGGGGATGCAGACCAGAGAAAGACTTTCGTCTTGTTTACATCAGGGTCCCCCATTTTCAATTCATGACATACACAACATAGATATATATCATGACATTTATGACATACAGATATACAGTACTGTTACATTTGTGACATACAAGAACAGAGATCCTAACAGAAAATATATACATATGGGGCGGCTACGTGGCATAGTGGGCAAGGCGCTCGCCACGAATGCGAGACGCTGGGCTCGCCTGTTCGAGCCCAGCGCTCCACATTGCTTTCAGTTTAGCTGGTCGTTCATACTAATACACATTGGCCGTATTAGGGGGTGGGAAACTGATGGGTGGGGATCGGGCGTTGTGGACAGAGACTCCTACAGGTCGGTTGGTGCGCCTGCGCAGTAGAATCAGGAAGTGTCGGGGGCAGCGTGAGCCTCCCACGCGTTACTCCTCGACACAGAGATCGAGCTGCGCAGGTGAAAAGATGCGACTGCTGTTACCTCAAGTACCGGAGGGGACTTGTGCTATGTATGACTTAGTCCACATTGCAGCCGGCTTGTGGGAGGCAAGAAACAGCGTTCGTGACAGGGGAGGGTTGAATTGGATGATACGAAATTGGGATGGGAGAAAAATATAGAAAATGGGAGAAAAAGTGGATAAAAAAAATATATATATATATATACATGAGGGGGAGGAAACTGTACATTAGGAGGGGGTGGGTGGGTGTGTGGGTTTAGAAATTTACGGGGGCCAGTTTCATTAGTATTAGACTCTAATCCTAATGAGATATTCCTCTAAATATGACTTCGAAAACGGCCACGATTTCAGGAAAAAAAAAGAGTAAAGAAAAAAATTCAGGGGGCCCCCATAGCTCTCAGGTGATAACTCAAACCCTGCTCGCACCTACACACAGATCTGTTTGCATACATATGCGCACTCAGCCCCCCCCCCTCCCGTTTATTTTTGTGTACATGGGCTGTGCATGTGTTTATTTGTTTGTGTATGATTCTTAACTGTTTTTATTTTATTATTAATATATATTTTCTTTTTTTGTATTCCTTTTGGGGCCTTTTGGACCAGATCGACATTGTAAATAAGAAACCTGTTCTTATGCCGCATTCATGTTACGTGGGAAGAATCGGAAGAACCAGAGGACATCTCGTTGCTACAACTAGGAAGCATTCACGCATTGACTCGATGAAACGCCCACATCCATACTTCCGCAATTCGTGACGCGAAGTGGGAGATATCGGGGTCTATAAAAAAATCCCATATGTCCTAGTAGGAATTACCACTAGGAGGCTGACGTGAATGGTTTTTCCCAGTCGGAAGCTGGTTCTTCCGCTTCTTCCCACGTAACGTGAACGCGGCATTAATGCCACATAAAAAAAACAATTGACTGCAAGTTAAAAGCGAAGTTGCCAAAGATGAAACCAGAAACATTCAACATGAGTCAATAAATGTAAATGTTGGACATTACTTGGCATTTGAAGGGTACTGGGTGTCAGAATTCCATTATGGGATGGGGTTTGGGCTCAGTTTATCCTCACAATTAAAAATACTGCCCCATAAATATTCATGCATAGACAAAAACATGTATTTCTATACCTTCAGTTTATGAAAACCAAATTGTTCCCACTGGTCTGTCATGTAGTTTACTGCATTGAGGCTATGATTTAGGCTACTTCAGTCATCCAACTCAAATTCCAAGAATGGGTCAATTTGTAACGCTAGATGGAATTCTGAAGCAGGCTTACCCAAACAAGATTCTCTTTTGAAAAACCCAAGAGGTCCAAGCATGTAATAAATCTCAGGCCATTCATATTTTCCAAGATTGGAACTTTATTTACATGACTACACGACTAGAAAACCACTAAATTGACCTAATTTATTAACAGAAATGGGGAAAATGTACAGGAGGGGGAAATATAAATACTCCCTTTAGCCAACATTTGGAAGGCTGTTTTACAGGAAATACATATCAGTTTAAAACCAAAATACAAGATATATTCTTAGAAAATATTGGACTTTGAGGCAAGCACCCTTTATCCCAGTTCTGTGGTCAAGCAGACAAGGTGAAACCTTGTATCCAGAACTTGTGCCCCCCCCCCCCTTTCTCTCTATGGTATGAGTAAAAAAGTTTCAACATGTGGACTGGCTTATGGTAAGGCTGTGCTTAGCTTATGTACATTGTACATAGTTTACAAAACATTAGTTTGGCATATCATGATCAAGCACACCTGACTTTTGCTATAATCCAAGAAGAGGCAACTACCGTAATTCCTCTAATAGTAACCCCGGCTTGTATTTGTTTCAACTGTAGCGGGTACCAGGCTTGTATTAGGAGGAGGCCTGTATAAGAGGGAGGCCTATATTTCAAATTTTCAAACGGATCATAATGAATAAATCAACATTTTGTGTCAGTTTGAACCCAGTAAAATGTACTGGGTTCATTTATTGAAACCAAGTACTGTATGAAATAGTAAACAGTGCAATTACAGGTGGTCACTGGTCATTTCAACGTTTTCAAAGTGAAATCAAGTAACTAGCTCAGTATGCAGCTCAGTATATTAGGAGGCCGGCTTATAATTGCTTAGCTCAAGAGCGCACCCGGCCATTAATAGAGACCCGGCTTGTATTTGAGACCCGGTTACTATTAGAGGAATTACGGTATAGTCTGTGCAATTCAAACCTGGGTCTTCTGTCAGAGGAGATCAAACATTGGAACAGTCCTTTGCCTTTAACCCTTTCACTGCCGCACTACCAAAACGGTTAACCCTTTCACTGCAACAATTCACAGGTTAACCCTTTCACTGCCACACAACAGCCGGTTAACCCTTTCACTGCCACACAACAGAAGGTTAACCCTTTACTATCACACAACCAGGGAACAAAATAAACTTTTTGGCTTACCAGCCAGGCAGATTTTTTTACCAGCCAAAAATTTGAAATAGCTTTTTAGTATATAGCCATGTGTAATTATTAGGGATGTCCCGATCCGATAGGGATGGGCGCCGATCACGTGATTTTCAGAGAATCGGGATCGGGGATTTTTTTTTATAAAAATCGTCAGTAAAAAAAAACAAAAAACAAACATGACCATGTTCACGTCTTAAACTCATACTGAGGCCTTAGTTTTGGTTTTAAATTACATATCATTCATTTATTTATTGTCACACAGAGCAGAAGAATTTGCCAAAACAAATGCATTTCCTTTGATTTACACCATCGCACGACAGTGACGTGGGCCGTCGCTCCCAAAACACAGGCAGGTCCACCTGATAACTCGTAACACCTGAGCAGCTAGACAAAATGTCAGAAGTTTGGAAGCATTTAAAAATTGTAACCGAAGCCAGTCCAATACGCACACGTTTCGCGTGCGTTCAACGTTATACCGGACGCGCGCCGCCAAAGGACGGACGGATGGAACGCATAGAGTGCCCGCATGGGATATCGATTCAACGTCAAGGTGGAACCGAGACGGAGGGATACACACGACGTGGTACATCAGGAGGACGCAGTCAACTCAAAGAAAGTGAAAACGCTAATGTTGACTTTTTTTTTTTTTATCCACTTTTTCTCCCATTTTCTATTTTTCTCCCATCCCAATTTCGTATCATCCAATTCAACCCAACGCTGTTTCTTGCCTCCCACAAGCCGGCTGCAATGTGGACGAAGCCATACATAGCACGAGTCCCCTCCGATACTCGAGGTAGCAGCCGTCGCATCTTTTCACCTGCGCGGCGCGATCTTTCAGCGTCAGGGGTCTGTGCTTTGGAGGGGCGCCGCCCCCATCGCTTCTTGATTCTACTGCGCAGGCGCACCAACCGACCTGTAGGAGTCGCTGTCCACAACGTCCGATCCCCACCCCTCAGTTTTCCCTCCCCCTAATACTGCCAATTGTATTAGTACGGACGACCAGCCAAACTGAAAACAATGTGGAGAGCTGGGCTCGAACCCAGCGTCTCCAGCATTGGTGGTGAGTGCCTTGCCCACTGCACCACCTAGCCGCCTGTTGACTGTTTTTCTGAGTGGAATCGCGGTATTCTACTAGTGCTAGGATTGCTAGTGGGAGCTAACTGGCTAAGTGGCTCTGCTAGCCATCAGAGTGCTAACACTGCTAGCCGCTAGCCAACCAAGTGCTAACACTGCAACAGATTGAAACTTTGCATATTTCTCGTATGGTAAATGTAATGCGAGCCGCCTCGCTCGACTGGGGCCATTTCAAGGGAACAGAGGGGCTTGTCTCGCTTCGCCAGTTTCTGACAAGTGCGTCAAATTGGTTACTAATGTGAAAGATCTGTATCGACAGATACTCAAATCGGATCGGGAGGGCTGTCGGGTGGCGTAGCGGAGATTGCGCTCTTCACCAATGCAAGAGGCTGCGGTCTAGACTCCCGGAGTCAGCATTGCCTGCGGCTTGGGCCGATCGTCATACTAACTCGTTTGGCTGAGTTAGCGGGAGGGAAGTCGTGGGTGGTAATCTGCCGTTGTGGACAGCGACGCCTACAGGTCAGGTCTGGGCGCCTGCTCAGCAAAAGGCAGGAAGTGGTGAAGGCAGCGTGACCTCCCACGCGTTAAACTTCACCAATGAGAGTCCTCGCTGCCAGGTGAAAAGAGAGTCGCTGGCTGTCTCCGCATGTGTCGGAGGAAGCATGTGGTAGGCTTCAGGGTTCCCTTGTACCGACCAGTAGGGGGAACATGCGCACAACGACCAGGCAGGGGAGGGGGGGAATTGGCATAACGACTAAATTGGGATGGGGAGAAAAGCATAGAAAATCAGGCAAAAAAATTAAATAAAAAAAGGCGATCGGGACATCCCTAGTAAGTATTATTGCTATATACAGGGCTCTACGCTAACATTTACCCCAGGGAGCACTGGGGGAATAAAAAATTAGGAGCACACAAAGAAATTTAGGAGCACAGTGAACATTTTTCAAGTAACAGAGTTTATTAACAAACTATTTATTACATGCATATTATACTGTGCGTGTGCATACTAAGGGACAAACATCTGTGCAAATAGCACATACCACCAAAATCACACATTGGCCCATGCCTACTAGACGCAAAGGATATCGGTTGTCAAGCTGCTTTTGTATGTTGTAACGATACCAACATTTTGACTTTGATACAGATAGGAAAGGTAATGTGTTAGCAGGTTAGCTTAGTTAGAGTACTCAGTTAGCAGATAACATTACAGTAGTTAATGTTTTAGCGCGACATAGGTATACAGGACTGGCGAGGATGCAAAGCATGTTAGACAATTGGAACCGCTGCTCGCAGAGTTTTCGTTGCACATAGAAGCAGCGTGACTCGAGATAAGTTGTTACAGAAGCTGGTCCACCCTGCTCTGTGTCTATTATGAAATGACAATTGCGCAGTTGAGACGCCCACTACGCAAGACGATTACTAAATGATTTTTCCGGTTTGCACAAATCTATTTTTAGGGGCAAATGCGAGTGAAATGCTCGCACTGTATAGCCTTGATAGAATACTCTAATATGCTCATGGCTTCCAATATTTCTTTTTTTACACACCAGAGTGGCTGAGTAGCCTCTGTAATTTACCAGCCAAAGAGGAAATCTACACGCCATTGGCGTTTGGCGGGTGCTTATTTTGTTCCCTGCACACAACAGACGGTCGCTGTCGGTTGTGTGATAGTAAAGGGTTAACCTTCTCTCACACTTCTATCTCTGTGTGGCAGTGACAGGGTTAATAGTCTAGGCATACCAGCCCTTTGATCCACTTGATCAGCGTGTACGCAGAGCCAGATTTTGTATGACGCCAGCATGTTAGGTATGCAGCAGACAGAAAGATTTAGTGGTGTGCGCCTACATATGCCACCATTGCATCATTTTAGTCCCCAGCAGAGTCTGTGTATGTTTCATCTCTGGACTGTGATTGGGCCTTTAGTCGAGGCTTGGTATTCTTGGGAAGAGAATCTACTCCGCCTCAAATGTGTGCATTAGCTTTTTGTGCCTCTTCATGCTATAAAGCTGTGAAAATGCTTTGCCACATAAAGAACAAACATATGGCTTCTCTCCTGTGTGTATTCGCATGTGTTCGTTGAGTAAATTGGACCTCACGAATCCCTTCCCACAGACGTTGCACGGAAACGGTCGTTCTTCGGTATGGCACTGCATGATGTGTTTCTTCATTTCAGTAAGCGACCTAAAAGACCTCTCACATTCAGCCATTTCGCACTTGAAAGGTTTCTCCCCCGTGTGGATCAGTCTGTGTCTGGCCATCGCCGACGAAGAGAGCAGCTTCCCACAGTCTGAGCATCGAGAACGATAGGGTTGGTTCAAATGCTTGCTCTTCTCGTGTTTATTCAGAGCGCCCTTCTCTTTAAAGGTCTTCTCGCACTGGGGGCAAGAATATCTCTTGTTCTCATTTGGAGATCGACTGTGAATGGCTTTCAAGTGCCTCGACAGATTCGACTTGCTGGAGAACGCTTTACCGCACTCCGCACAGAGGAACGGCTTCTCGCGCGTGTGTACTCTCAGGTGAGAAACTAGTTCTGGGTCGTCTTTGAATTTCTTCAGACACTGAGAGCACTGGAACGGCAGGTAACCTGTATGTTTCCACTCGTGCCTGATGAACGGTTTCAACTTTGTGAAACTTTTAGGACAATGGCTGCAACTGAACGGTTTGGTAAGTTTATGTACATTTTCATAATGCTTCGCCAGGTGTTTGTAATGACGGAAGCTCTCGTCACACAGAGTACATTGGAATGCTGTGTGAGAAGCCTTGTGCCTCGCTAAGGTCTCGGAATCTCGCAACACTTTCCTGCACACCTCACAGTAGAGTTGGTTATGTGTGCGTTTGTGTTCCTTCAGTGATAATTCGTACCTAAACGCCTGGTCACACTCGTCACATCTGAAAAG
The DNA here is from genome assembly GCF_963971535.1 of Notolepis coatsorum. Taxonomy (NCBI): domain Eukaryota; kingdom Metazoa; phylum Chordata; class Actinopteri; order Aulopiformes; family Paralepididae; genus Notolepis; species Notolepis coatsorum. The sequence continues at coordinate 47,349,189 of NC_140174.1, forward strand.
ACTCTGAGCTCCCTCTGCCTCATCTGGGCCCACCTGCTGCTGATCAAAGCATGTTCTTTTTAGATGCAACTTCAAACTTCCCAAGAGCGCAAACGTCGAGTTGCACTGTGGACAAGTGTAAACCTCACTTGGAAAGTGGATTTTCATGTGATCTTTGATTTTTCCAGATACTTGCGTCTTGCAAATAAAACATCTGCGATAGTTAATTCTGGCATTAGTGGGCACTTTATGTTTTATCCGCTCATGGTTTCGCAAGGAATCTTTCAATTTAAAAGACAGTTGACACTGGGAGCAGGTATGTGGCTTCTGTATTTGCTTTTGTTTACATATTTTGACGTGCCTTTTCAGTGACACCCTGTACCTCATTGCCTTCCCACACTTCCAGCAAAGGAAGACTTTCTCTCCAGTGTGTGTTCTCAAATGTACAACAAGATCTGAGTCACTTTTGAATCGCTTGGAGCACTGAGAGCACTGGAAAGGTAGTTGACCTGTATGTCTCCATTCGTGTCTGATAAAATGTCGGAACTCTGAGAAACTTTTCGGACAATGGTTACAGTGGAACGGGCTTCCGAGTCGATGTACACATTCATAATGATTAGCCAAGGGTTTAAAATGCCGGAAGCTCACCTCACACAGAGTACACTGAAACGGCCTGTGAGACACCTTGTGCCTTGCTAATGTTTCAGAGTCTCGCAACACTTTCCTGCACACCTCGCAGTAGAGTTGGTTATGTGTGCGTTTGTGTTTATTCAGTGATAATTTGTGCCTAAACGTCTTGTCACATTCATCGCATTTGAAAACACCCTGGGCTCCCCCTGCCTCTTCTGGGCCCAAACACATTTTCGTTAAATGTGACTTCATCGACGGCCAGGATGTAAACTTCATGTTGCAATGAGGACAGGTGTAATCGTCCATTGGAAAGTGGACTTTCATGTGATCGGCCATGTTTAATTTCACAAGCTCCTTGCAAATACAACACAAGCCTCTGTGTGTTATGGAGCGTTTCTTTTTCGTAGCGGTTGCCTTGGCGTGTGAAGCGCCCTGCGCCCTTCCGACGGCCGGAAAATCCTTGTCACAAGGGTCCTCATCTGAGCCGGACGATGAAGTCTCCTTGCAAGGATAACCTATCGGAACCATGTAAGAAGGGTCCTTGTCCGAGCCGATTGATATCGAGTCCTCGTCGTCGGATCCCTCGGGAAGAGCTCCACTGGTTGGTCTCACTTTGTCTCCAGTAACCGAAGGGAACGTGTACTTGCTGCTGGATGGTGATGCTTGAGCTTGGGCACGAGACTCATTGGCCGCTGCTTGCGACGTAGACTTAGGTTTGCAGGCGTGTCTTTTCTTTTCTTGCAAAATAATCGCTTTCATCTTCAGGCCTCTGTTTCGTCTCACAGGCCTAGTGTTCACGGGCAGGTCTAGTTTGTTTATCAGGATCCTGTATTCCGACAGCGTGAGTTGAGACTCATCTTCTGCTTGGGTTTGAACACTTTCATTTCTCGTAATTTCTCCATCCAACGTCGTTACTGTTCTGTCTGACTGAATTATCCTAATTACATGAGGTTCTTCAACGGCCGTTTCTCTGTTAGTAACATCCACGACTGTCTTTATTTCCATTTGTTTTGCATTTTGTAATTTTGCAGATTCCTTCTCTGTTCCCAATTCAACTGCAAATGTGTTACAGGCGGTGTGTACTTCTGCTTGTGTCTTTTCATTGACCGCTACCCGTCGTTCAGCGGGGGACAGAGCTGAAATAATACAGCCACCATCAGTGGAACCATCTGAAAATATAAGATGATCTTGGTAAACAATAAAAATGTATCTGAAGTGACCACAAAGCAAAACAAATTTATTATTTATCGTATATTACCAGCATCTTAACTAGGCCTGCCGCGATAAGCAATACATCGATTAATCGGCGCAATAATTAAAATGAATGCAATGATTTTGACGGGCGCGATTAATTGCTATTTGCGCGTTTGTTTTAATGAGGTGGAACCAGTACCCCTCGTCAGTCACTCTCCGTGTGGGGGGCCTTACTACAGAGCACAGCACGGGAGTCCGTGGGGCAACGCCACATAGCTTAACTACATTTCTCAATAGTGTTGCTACTTTTAACCAAGTAGCATTATTTGTAGTGTAACATTAGCTATTTTTAGACCCAAGTAGTTACTCGCTACTGCCCGGAGAAACTGGACTGCTAAATAAAGATTAAAGATCTAGCGTTCGTTGATGCTCATTCAATGCTAACAACATTAGCTAAATAGCTAACAAATGAAATACAACGTATAGCATAGCTACAACACAGAATAACGTTAATAGAATTACATGCATCATTGTTTACAATGAACGGGTGGGGCTAGTCAAAGGACTGGACACGGGGACAAGTTAAACATGAATAAATGTATTATCGAATTGCGCTGTAGTGGCCCTACGCACCACGGCTATTCTATTATATACGGCTTTGACGCTTCCTCCTCATCGTTGATTGCCTGTAGTAGCTGCATCTAACGTTAGTAGCTAATGTATATTTGTGTTTATTTGATTATTGCCTTTTTATTTATTACGTTTCCAGTTTTTTCCTCACTTTATTAACATTTTGTACATGGTACCGCGGCGCAAGGTACATTAATAATACATGTACATGTTAAAAGGATGACACAAAAAGCCAGACAGAGGGCTTGTTTCCAGTTTCAGTTTGTTTTATAATAAACAATCAAACTGAGAATTTTTTTATTTAGGATATTTAAAATGTCTTCCAATGTTAAATAAAGTTTATTGCACTTTGAAACGGTGTCCTTGCATTATTATGCTATTATCATTATATTAGTGAATTTTTTTAAGAACATTGAGAACTTTTGGGAAATAAATTCCTCCAAAAAAGATTCTCTAACCGGTCGCAATAATATCGCTTATTGCGATATTTTTGGGGGCAATTAATCGCCCAGCAAAATGTGTTATCGTGGCAGGCCTAATCTTAACACAATGGCCGCCAACAACGACTTTACTAGTTTTTGGGATTGTTATATCGTTTATTCGCTATATCTATTCATAATTCATAGCCGCAGCCTCTGGTATAGTCTTCAGACCCTGTCTGAGCTGGCAGACGGTCAACACCACCCTCTACTGCCAGGCGGAGCTATTGCATCTCATTGAAAATGGGCTTGTGTCTTTTAGGAGGAGATCTGAGCCGGGCGGGCGGGGTTTAAATATTCAGGCGAGCCTGTTCTATACAACGATGGCATCAGTAACTCCGCCCGCCCGTCATTGTGAAACGTCGGTAGTGTGGTGCGGACCTCCACAAGCATTATTTGGAATTGCGATAAGATATTTGGATTATCTCTTTTGCATTACATCAGATACAAGGTAAGAACATCATATATGAATTTGATCGTTGATCTGACATTTATTTCTACCGTGATTAAAGCGATCTGTGTGTAGGTGTATGTGCTTATGGCTGCGGTGGGGGCGCCTCGCTACGACGGTCATTTCATGTATGGACGAGGAGACAGTGATAATCTAGCGTTGATTTCAGGATGATTAGATAATCAGCCGAAAAATTACAACGTGATGACTGGATTACAGTCAAATGCATTTTTCTCGCCTTTTCCTGGAATGACTGCAAAACACCCAAACCATACTCTATTCAAAACGGTATAAAACGGAAATGTAAGAATGAAAAAACAATCTGTCTCTGCAATGTTGACTAGAAGCAGCTCACTGAGACCCGACGGCGTTATTAGACCCATAGATATAATATAAGATATATTTTAACAAGCACTCGCAAATGTCACAGTCTAAAACTATATCCATTGAATAAAGACCTGGCAATGAATGTGGTATTAGCGCCCCCTGCTGTGGCGGTCAATGTGTTAAGAGGCTTACCATCCTGCTCCAGCTGACCGAGGTCTTTTTGATACTCCAGCAGGATCTTCAGCTCCTTGGGGTGGGAAACAGACTCTATGCACTCCTCCAGAACAGAGGGGGCACCACCGAGCAAGGAGGCGACCTGAGGTGAGAAGGCAGAAAGAAGAATGCAAATCACAGATAAAATATTCTTTGAACCGTATTTAAAATGATTGACAAAACTAGCATGTTTTGTTTACTGAAAACAAACCTGTTGGAGGGTTTGAAGAGGTAGACGTTTTTCAAGTCTGGAGAGAAACTGCCACATCAAGGTCTCCAGTGCCTCATCACACGTGGGACAGAGTTCTTCTGGGAAAACATTCTGAAGGACGGTAAAACGGATGGTAAACCAATTGAAATAAATATAATTACTGGGATTATTGAAAACTAGAAGAGAAAGTGCAACAAAGTCACACCCGCACATCGGTACCGACCTCGAAGAAGTGCTCTCTCTCTTCAAGACCTTTCAGCAGAGTTTGAACGAGACGAATCAAGTTGGAGTTGGACGGTTCCACATCTACAGCATTGTGCTTAAACAAAATAAATAAATAGCTTGAAATATACAACTTCCTTACAACAGAGAAATAAACCTAACTGTCATGTTTATATTCATAAAGTCTTGTTTTTCATGTTCTCACTGTGTTTCTCACCTCCATCCCCCATACTGCTGAGAGGAGCTTCATTCTGTCAAGGTGCGGCTGAATAATCTGGAGGTCAGCGGCCGCATCAGAACGACACAACTCCAGGATCAGCTAAAACCAGAACACAAAGGTCTTACTTAAAGGAACACGGCAACATTATGGGAAAAGCACTCACCGTCTTCTCCAGAGTCAGACTGGAGAAGTAGATACCAATTTCCTCTTTGTGTTTAGTAGAAAGCTATCCGGCTGCAAGCTAGCCTAGCTTAGCACAATTTAATGGAAGCGGATACGGACCAGCTAGCCTAGCTGTTGGCCAAAAACACCTCTCCCTGAGTTTTAAGGTAGGCTAGTGATCTGTATCTGCTTCCATTAATTTGTGGTAAGCTAGGTTAGTTTGCAGCCAGATAGCTTTCTATAAACAGAGTAAATTGGTGTCTATCTTCTTATCTGACTCTGGAGAAGACAGTAGAGCCATATGAAATCAACCAATAAAAATGGAATCAACTGCAAAACGTGGAATATTGCAGAATTTGGCCTAATCTGGACTGAAATTCCGTTTTTGGGTGGAACGTTTGTTGCAAAGCAAACATGACCGGGGAGGCGGGGACCACTGCGTGTTACACACAACACAGCGGTGTCCAAGCGTCTGCCGTCTCGCTGCTTCAGTGTTAACACTTTGAGTGCCAACCGTTCAGTGCCAACGACGAGAGACATTGTTTTTTTTTTATTATTATCGATTTCCATTCATTTTTCATCAATCTAGCCTCACGTTACCAGTGGGGATCTGTCTGAACTCGAACTATCGTCTCTCCGGATGGTACTGCACCCCTTTGGATTAGATTGAATGAAACGCATGGAGAAAAAAAAGTCCTGCTTCCACATTTTACTTGTCAGACATGTAACCGGAGACGATCGAAGTCATCGCCCACCACCAGAACAGCGGAAAATGTGTGTTTCCAGTACCCAGCGTTGGATCAATAAACGCGATCGATATTTGGAATGGCGATCAGGAATTGGAATAATCTTTTTGGAGAACATCTGATCTGAGGTAAGGAATCTATTTTACCAGTCTTGGGATAATCAGAGCTATTTTCACCTATATATCAGCGTGTGCCATATGTGTGTGCGCGATCAGGAAATAAGATACTGGTAATCGATTTTTCAGCCCGCTTCTATAGCGTGCATAAGTACACATACTATCGATAATCGACGTTTATTTGAAAACGATTCATAAATAGGCCGAAAAATGACAACGTGTTTTGTGTATTCCAGTAAAGGGCGTTTATCACAGAATCTTTATTTTCTTTTGGAACTTTCATAAAACAAGCGTTTTTCAAAATGGTATAAAACAGAAATGAACCGATTAAAAAACAATACGTTTCGACAATGTTGACTGCAAACAAGTCATTGATAAGCAACGGCCATATTAGACACCGCCATAATTTAAGATATAGTTTATGCGTTCGCAAATATGAGAGCTCTGTCATTGAAGTGGGTGGTGGCATGCAACGGGGTTCCGGGGCGCGTCTAGTTTTTTTACCAACAAACTTGCATTTTCCCGCGATCTGATTGGCCACTGACGTTTCTGGTCATGTGACATCTGCGCCAATCGCGTGACGCCTGTTTCTGCGCCTATTTCCGCCTCTAACAGCCTGCAAACTACCTAACGCCTAGTTCTATCACTGGTTAAGCTTAGGCGACTCTTTCGAAGTTGGTTAAGGTTAGAGTTTGGAATCAGGGCTGGTGTTCTATCGCCCTGCTCTAAGACAAACTCTAACCTTAACCAACTTCGAAAGAGTGCCTAAGCTTAACCAGTGATAGAAACAGGAGTCACGCGATCTGCGCTGATGTCACATGACCAGAAACGTCAGTGGCCAATCAGATCGCGGAAAAATTCAAGTTTGTTGGTAAAAGACTACACGCTTCCGGGGCACCGGACCCCGTGGCACTCAAAGTGTTAATGTCGTCAAGAAGCTAAGAAATTCCACAATAAGCCCTAAATTCAGAGCAGAGCAGTATCCTAATGACTTTTATGCCTCCGGCGATAAGGTGTTTTGCAAATTCTGTCAACGTACCGCGGACTGGACCCGCAAAAACACGTGCGACACTATTGTGATTAAATAGCTATGTAACGTTACAGTACATAGGACTATAGATGGAAATGGTCGGGAGGTCGGGGGTCAAGGACTACAGCCCCCTCAGCATCGACGGGGCACCGGTTGAGAGAGTGAACAGTTTCAAGTACCTCGGAGCCCACATATCCGAGGATTTGACATGGACCACACACATTGACAGTGTTGTGAAGAAGGCACGACAACGCCTCTACTTCCTCAGGCGCCTAAGGAAGTTCAAAGTCAGTCAGAAGATCCTTAGGAACTTCTACTCATGTACAATAGAGAGCATCCTGACTGGCAACATCACCTCCTGGTTTGGGAATAGCACTGCACAAGACCGTAGCAGACTACAAAGAGTGACACGTTCAGCCGAACGCACAATTGGAGGGGGGCTTCCCACCCTCCAGAACATTTACAACAAGCGGTGCAAGGGGAAGGCTAAGAGAATTATTAAGGACTCGAGCCACCCGAACAACTGCCTCTTTGAACTGCTGCGGTCAGGCAAGCGATACCGGAGTCTTAAGGCGAGCACGGAAAGACTCAGAAGAAGCTTCTATCCCCAGGCCATCAGGCTGCTAAACGAACAATAAACACTATGCAACAACCATCAAATACACACAGCACACACACCCACACACTCACTTAAACAAACAACACACTGCAGCACCCACTCTCCACACTTTAGATCACACAAACACACTTTATATTTATTGATAAAGGATTTGCACTACAACTCGTACACCTACTGTAAATTGTACCTAAATTGCACCTCATCCCATTTCTGCCTTGCACTATATAGTATTGTATATTAGTACACTGCACAGTATTGTATATTATATGGTAACTCAGTTACGTCTATTCTGCATCGAACATTGTACATAATGTCTATACTGAACACTGTGACCTCATTTTTTTTTTTACTTCTAACTTACATGCTATACTATGTTATTTTATTTCATACTTATCTTGTCTGGCACAGTCTCTGGAGCGCAACAGTAAGAAGCATTTTGTATAAAAGTATTCTGTACTTCTGTATGACAACTATTAAAGAAACTTGAACTTGAAATGATAGCTTCTTCTTGCTAAATCTAGTGCACCCATCTATTTGTTTAATGCAAACGATTGTCATTACACACTGTCCTTCATAAACTAAATAAACTTAAATAGCTATGCAACGTTACAGTACATGACTATAGATGGAAATGATAGCTTCTAGCTAAATCTAATGCACCCATCCACCTGTTTAATGCAAACGATTGTCATTACACACTGTCCTTTATAAAGGAAATAAACTAAAGGTGCCTAAATTATGCATTACTATATTTCCTCACAATATAATAGATATAGCTAGGCTACTGACATTGTCATTGTGATAATGTCAGTAGTAGCTGTATCTATTGTTTACACTTGAAATGTGTATTTTTATTTTGTATGCATTTTTATTTTGTCACTATTATTTGAAAAATAGTGTAGAATTTAACTATTTCTGAGTTGCAGCACTTAAAAACATTAAATGGACTGTTATATCTTATTCAATTGTGGACATTTATTCATTCCCACTTATTAGACACTATTTCTGGTGGTAAAATGAGCATAAAAAGCTAAATACAGAATTCTGAAATATTAAAACGGAAAAAACGGAATTCGGTAAAAAATAAAATGGAATTTGGAAAATAATAAAACGGATTTCATATGGCTCTAGAACAGTGATTCCCAACCTGGGGTCCGCGGACCCCCTGGGGTCCGCCAGGGGGCGCAGGGGGTCCGCCAGACCACAGATGATTTGAGGTCTTTTTTTTTTTTTTTTTTTTTTTTTTTTTTTAATTTTTTTTTTATCATCAGAAGCATGAATAGTCTCTCCACTACAATAAAAAATAAAGATAAATAAATAAACATCTAGACATGATTTTTGAACGTTAACAGTAGGCTACCGGGTAGCCGCTAAAACGCGAATCAGTTGACTGTATCACTTTCTGTAGCTAGCCTAGCACGCTAGTTAACTTTCTCGGCTCGTCTGCAGTCAGCCGCCAGAAGCGAAAATGTGTGACAAACGAAAAGGAGATGACGGCAGCTCATCTGCAAAAAAAGTTAGGACCTACAGCAATCGCGAAAATTACATCACCATGGGCTTCACTGAGGGACCAGACAAACGACCTGAGTGTGTGATTTGTGGAGAAAAGTTGGCAAACTCGAGCCTGAAGCCCAGCAAGCTGAAGAGACATCAGGCGTCTTAGCACCCAGAAACCGTTGGGAAGGATCCAGACTTTTTTCGGAGGAAAGAACAGTCTCTCAAGGCGAACAAGCCTGTTGATGTTAGAGTAGCGTGGAGCAGGGGTGGCAGTGATTTACAGAAGGCTACCGAAGCCTCCTTTGAGTGTTCGCTTTTAATTGCAAAAGCAAAGAAACCGCACAATATTGGCGAGCAGCTCATCAAACCAGCCTGCATCAAAATGGTTTAGAAACTGTGCGGCCCACAGGTGGTGGATAAACTAAAATCAGTACCACTCTCGAACAATGTAGTGAAAGACCGAATTGATAAGATGTCAAGTGATTGCGAGCAGCAGCTGTCAGAAAAGCTTAGAAAGGGTCCATTTGCCATACAACTTGATGAAACTACAACTGTCGCAGATGAGGCTGTGCTCATCGTTTATGTGCAATATATTGAAAATGAGGATCTGAAGCAGGACATTCTCATGTCAGTCAACCTTACTACCACCACTCGAGGTGAGGATATTTTTACTGCAGTGGATTCTTACTTCATTCAACATAAATGCAAACCGTTCACCATTAGGGCCTGATTTGAGAGGATGAATACAGGATTTGAATATTGGCCAAACATTTTGAAATGCATATGGTGCAAGATGAGATTTGTTGATTGAAGGCACAAATTAAAGAAGCATAGTGGGTCTAATTGTGATGCATATGCCTGTGTATAAGCAGTTTGTTATTAAAATGACAAAAAAAGGTATTAAACCCAGCTAGGACAGATTCTCTCTGCTACTGATTGGAATTTCCTGTCTCATATTTAGTTTAATTTGTTGCATTGATTTGTTCCATAAATGCAAACCGTTCACCATTAGGGCCTGATTTGAGAGGATGAATACAGCATTTGAATATTGGCCAAACATTTTGAAATGCATATGGTGCAAGATGAGATTTGTTGATTGAAGGCACAAGTCAAAGAAGCATAGTGGGTCTAATTGTGATGCATATGCCTGTGTATAAGCAGTTTGTTATTAAAATGAAAAAAAGTATTTTATGGCATCTTATTAGGAGGGGGTCCGCGAATTTCATCAGAGATGTTTGGGGGTCCCTGGGGGGAAAAAGGTTGGGAACCACTGCTCTAGAAGACAGTAAGCCTTTTCCCATAATGTTGGCGTGTTCCTTTAACACTTTCTCTGCCACGCTTATATCCATCAATGTTTGATCACTGCCACCAGTCTAAGCCTATGGAGATGTTTACCTTCTTTGCAGGGCTATAACTTTTTAAATTGTATTGCTAAATTGACATTACTATGGCCCATTCAACATCGATTATCTATCGTTCAGGATGTAGGAACGTTTTACTTTTTCATTCACAGTCACACATTCATACAAAAATACCGTCTAGAATATAAATATGTTTTTATCGTTTTCTGCAGTAAAATCCTAGAACGTGAGATATAGGCATAAATGCATATATACAATGCCATTTGTTGCAGATACACGCTATATTAAAAATTTCAACTGTACATGGTCCTAAACGTTATGACTGATCATGCGCGGGTGAACGGAGGGGGGGGGGGGGGGGGGTAGTTTATAATTCTGTGATAGTCGTTAAATGATTTATGTAGTATGGGTGATATATAGATCAGAGCAGTTTGCATCGATAATAATAAACAAAAACGCTGAAACTCACGGCAGCCTACTCTTACCGTTGGGCGATGATACTGGAGCAAACAGATCCCAGTTATGTGATGGGGATCGAGGCGATCCATTTCCGGTTTGTATAATACTAATACACGCTCAAATCATGTGAATTATCGAGTTATGGCAACGATCCATATCCACGGTGTGTGTCTTGAGTCCCGCGACGATATACGAGTGGCCGGACGGATTTGGGAGACGCACCGAGCTCCAACGGGCATATCCGGTTTGGCAACTCGCCGATCATCCACCAGGTGGCAGTATTGAAGCGTTGCAGAGTTGTGCTGAGTTCCACAGCATCAGCCAAGGCTCCGTGAGTGAAATATGAATACCATGGCGAAAATATGAAATATGATCAGAATAACGTCGTACGCCGTGATCTGGCAGAATTTGCATGAACTTGAAACCCGTTGTATGATGTTATTGGCGGAGAAAGTGTTAACCGTGGTAGCAGGAAACATTTACTACCTCCTCCTTACTTTTGAAAACAAACACCACAAGGATAGACAAAATATGGAATTATTGTGTGCAGTTCACTTCTACTAATAGCAATGGCATAGTTGCTTGCTGAGACACTTCCTCACCCGTGCTCTGAGGCCCAAAATTAGTTCCGCCTGCTGTCTCCTTGTCAGCAGCTCAGGGACAATCTCTGTCACCATGGAAACAAACTCCTCAAGCATCCCATAATCAGCCACAACCGTCTGCTGGACAGTCTGCCAGATCGCCGCTGAAACCAACCGAAGCGGTGGGACTAGGAGGCGCAGGCAGGAGAGAGGAAGAGGAGGACACTCTAAGGGATAAATAGGAAAATGTGTTAAATTGACTTTGTATGGATTGTATGGACAGTCTAATGTTATTTAGGTGGTGGGGGGAAATTACATAGGTACTCAAATACTCAATGCTGTTTGGCCAGAGTTTGAAGTCTTCAGATTGACAAGTTTAAAGCTATGCAGAATTATTACTCATTGTGATGTTGCAAGGGGGACACAAGCAATACATTAGCTTTAATTAATCAATTAGCTGTGCTTTTTGGAGCCAGGAGAAAAAGATCTGTCGCAACTTTGTCTTTTTTTTTTTTAATCCCCTCTGTTTTCTCCCATCCCAATTTAGTCGTTGTGCCAATTCCCCCCCTCCCCTACCGGTTTGTTGTGCGCATGTTCTCCAACTGGTCAGTACAAGGGAAACCTGAAGTCCTCCGCACGTAGGCCTGCCACGATAACACATTTTGCTGGGCGATTAATTGCCCCCGAAAATATCGCGATAAGCGATATTATTGCGACCGGTTAGAGAATTTTTTTTTGGAGAAATTTATTTCCCCAAACTTTTATTTTGAAGCCCACCGCTCCGTCTTTTCCGGTGTTTTAGACTTTTATTTTGAAGCCCACCGACCGGACCGGAAGTATTGTTGTAATTATCAGGTACTTTTTTAGTCCCTGCTCTGTCGTGGTTCCAAGCGAGTGAGATGCATGCATCTTATTGGTAGAAGTGGTACCAGAAAAGTCACGTGAAACACTGCAGACCACTGATTGGTCAGAATAGAGACGAGTCACTCGTTGGATAGTCTGAGGGAGTCTGAACCAAAACAGAACGCCGCATAGGATTTCATAATCATTATGTTTGCAGCAGGCACAAGTGCAATAAACAAAGGATACAGTCACTGTGTATTCTGCCTCATTTATTGATTAAACAAAACCGACATCAACACAATTTGCCACCGAGCGGAGAGTTTAGTCTCGCAAAAAGATCGCTGACTTGTTAAGGCTTGTTGTTAGGTTAGGTGCTAATGTTGTGCTAGCGTTTTAGCATGGCTATCGTACATAGCGTGATCAATATAACTCGCTATTGATTGTTTGTATGAGTAACGTTAATGCTAGTAGAATAGACACAATGAGGGGTAACGTTAGCCCCACGGAGCTCCTGTGCTGTGCTCTGTAGTAAAGCCAGCGGCCCGCCTCCCAACACGGACAGTGACTGAGAAGGGGCACTGGTTCCGCCTCAAACAAACGCGCAAATACAGTAGCAATTAATCGCGCCCGTCAAAATCATTGCATTCATTTTAATTATCGCGGCAATTAATCGATTTATTGCTTATCGCGGCAGGCCTATCCGCACGCTTCCTCCGATACGCGCGGCGACAGCCAGTGCCTCTTTTTTCACCTGGCAGCGAGAACTCTCATTGGTGAAGTGTAACGCGTGGGAGGTCACGCTGCCTTCATCAAGTCCTGCCTCCGCTGAGCAAGCGCCCAGACCCGACCGCTGTCCACAACGCCAGATCCCCACCCCGTGACTTCCCTCCCCCTAACCCAGCCAAACGGGTTAGTATAGCGATCAGCCCAAGCCAGAGGCAATGCTAACTCCGGGAGTCGAGACCGCAGCCTCTTGCATTGGTGACGAGCGTAATCTCCGCTACGCCACCTGACCGCCCCCTAAAATTTTATTTGACTAGTTTATTTGAGAAAGTCGTATCAAATTGTTGGAAAGATACAAATGTGTCCCCTTTAAATATTATCTACAGTGAAGAGACTAGATTGTATCAACATTGTTTGCATTGTGTACTGTCTATCTGTATGTCATGTCATGTATGTCATATATGTTACGATGAATTGAAAATGGGGGACCCTGATGTAAACAAGACGAAAGTCTCTCTGGTCTGCATCCCCTTAACAATTGTATGTATTGAGCTGTACTGTACTGTACCCATTCTACAATCTGTTAATAAAGTTTTCAATCAATCAATCAATCAATAATCAATTGTCTACTTTTCCCAGAGAGCCACTCAAAGCTAAGCTAATGTAAGCTAGTGATGACTACACTCTATACTGAACAATTACAATGTCCTTGCATGTCACATGAGGCCGACTTCGAAATCATCAAATTAGCTATTTAGCTGCAACAAAGACTGGGAATATGTAAGAGGCTGTATGCAAAATACCAATAATCAGTTGTTTTTGTGAAGTACCCCATCTGATACATGACAAATATATCAACAAAAACATAATTTGGTGGCTTGTTACTGGATCCTGTGAACAAGTAGAACAGTAATACCATACTTTTCCAGTGTTTTACCTACTCTACCACTGCACAGAAATTAAGCATTTACTTTTTTAAGTGGTTATCAATGGATACAGGCAGCCATACTGGAAGAAAGATAACTACACAAACATTCCGTGCAAGGCCTCTATTGCACACTGCAACATGAAATAAACGTGGATCCATTCAGAATGTTTATGTTGTTGAATCTCCTTGTTATTTCTAAGGAAGTGTCATTACATTGTTTTTGCCTATTCCGGAAAAGTCTTACTTTAAGTTAACACACCTGAGATTCAGGAGTAAAGTCGTTATCAGGATGCTCTTGCTCACCGTTTAACCCCGAAATATATCCGTCCATCTTGTGTATTCAATGTAGCTACTATTTACACTGCCGTTATAGATTACGCCTTGCGAGCAGGGTGGATACGAATTCTAAGAAAAGTATAAAGTATGGTATCAATTCAATTAAATAAAGCTAGTCTGATACTAAAGCTGGTACTTGTTCCACTTCCAATGCTCCGTCGAGTCTTCTTCCTCCATGGCGTGTACCCTTCTTCTTCTACTTGAGTTTTTTAGGCAGATTCAGGGACATTTGGCGCATTGCTGCCTATCTCCGGCTGGGATGAATACTACATCTTAATCGACACATGCAAAAATTTTATTAGATTATAACTCGAGGTAGGACATTCTGACTTCCAATTCGTAAAAATCGAATAAACGGCTGTGAGTTCAGAGTTCCTAGTCACAAACGCGGGTTTCTCAACCCCCACTCCCCAGTTGAGCGGTGGAAGTTGGAATATCCGACCTCCGACGAATGCGGCAATATGCTGTATTCGTTTATGGTGGGAGTTGTGGATTGGAATCTCCGCGCGTGCGTGTATATTTTCCCTAACAGATATTCACTTCCGTGTTCGGGATGCGCGATCTGATTGGCCACTGACTGTTAGGAGTAACGCTATTGGCGCTGAGAGAAACGTCAGTGGCCAATCAGATCGCGCATCCCGAACGCGGAAGTGAAAGTCCGTTAGGGAAAATATGCGTTATTTTAAAACCTAGCCGCATTTTGCGGAGACGCTCTCTGATTGGCCACTGACATGTTTGCCCAATCGCGTGATGTGTCTTTGCCCATTTCCGGGTCTAACAGCAGCAAACTACCTAACGCCTAGTTTATCACTGGTTAGGCTTAGGCGACTCTTTCGAAGTTGGTTAAGGTTAGAGTTTGGAATCAGGGCAGGTGTTCTATCGCCCTGCTCTAAGACAAACTCTAACCTTAACCAACTTCGAAAGAGTGCCTAAGCTTAACCAGTGTAGAAACAGGCGTCGGCCTTTAGCTGGTCGTCCGTACTAATACACATTGGCCGTATTAGGGGGTGGGAAACTGATGGGTGGGGATCGGGCGTTGTGGACAGCGACTCCTACAGGTCGGTTGGTGCGCCTGCGCAGTAGAATCAGGAAGTGTCGGGGGCAGCGTGAGCCTCCCACGCGTTACTCCTCGCCACTGAGAGATCGAGCTGCGCAGGTGAAAAGATGCGACTGCTGTTCCCTCAAGTACTGGAGGGGACTTGTGCTATGACTTAGTCCACATTGCAGCCGGCTTGTGGGAGGCAAGAAACAGCGTCCGTGACAGGGGAGGGTTGAATTGGATGATACGAAATTGGGATGGGAGAAAAATATAGAAAAATGGGAGAAAAAGTGGATCAAAAAAAAAAGAAACAGACGTCGGCCAATCAGAGAGCGTGTCCGCAAAATGCGGCTAGGTTTAAAAATAACGCTGAAAATATACACGCCGCAGGAAGCGGAACTGATCTCCACAGCCACTGTGTTTCAGGGGAAGCGTTAAGCGCAACACTGAACTGACGAACAAGAAGGCGGAACAAGTCAAGAGGTTTCTGACAGAAGCAATATTAACTTGTTGAACAAGTTGTTCGCAAAATTAATGTTACGCACTATGAATATATCGGCAATATAACATACACAAGATGGAAGGAGATATTTCAAGTTTAAAAGGTGAGCAACACAACTTCAACGTAGTCAAGAAAGGGATGTGTAACGTTAGCTAACCCCGTAACTTCATCGACCAATTCTAGCTGCTACATCACGTATTGTGGGCGCGATATTTGGTGGAGAGTCCTTCCCCCTATCATGGCTTTGAGATAACAACCGAAATATTCAAAACAAGAGACTGTTCGAATTACAAGTACACGATTAACTGATATCTTTTCAACGTCGTAGTTCGTGTTTTGAAATACATGAATGTGAATGAGCCATCAGTTAAAAACAAAGATGGCGGCGAGGTGAATATGGGTTGCCATAATATCTATGTGGGTTGCTCCCTGTTTTATTTAACTTGATCGGAAATGACTTCTACTTTGTTTACTGTTGTAATTCCATGATTATGCTGCGTTCGTTTATAGTCGGGAGTTGGTCAATCGGAAGTGGGAAACGCGCCACCCTCGACCTAGATGCGTTCGAACGTCAAAGTCGGAAAAACATTTATGCACAGGGATCATCCCTATGTTCCCCGGGTCCTATGTTCCCCGATTGATTGATTGAAAATTGTATTAATTGTTATTATTTTATTAATTATTAATGTCCGCCTTGTTTCGAACTGGTTAAGCTTAGGCCCTCTTTCGAAGTTGGTTAAAGGTTAGAGTTTGGAATCAGGGCTGGTGGTCTAAAATGTTCAATCAATCAATCAATCAATCTGGGAACATAGGACCCAGGGGCTTGTAGTTGTATGCTTTCTACAACGCAGTTGGGCGATTTGCGAATCTGATTGGCCAGGTCATTTCTGGTCATGTGACATGTACGCCCAATCCTGGGACCGCAAGTGTCTACATCTACACTGGTTAAGCGTAGGCGCTCGTTCGAAGTTGGTTAAGGTTAGAGTTTGTCTTAGAGCATGGCGATAGAACGCCAGGTGCTTTGCAGGCTGTTCGACGTGGAAATGGGCAAAGACACAGCTCGTCACGCTATTGGGCGCACATGTCACATGACCAGAATCGCAATCGCCCAACTGTGTTGTAGAAAGCATACACGCGACCCGGGGAACATAGACATGCTCCCGATGCACATATGGCTGGGTGATATGGGGTTAAAATCTGGTTGATATGTATACAACATCTTTTAAGTTATGGAAAATGATGTGGTAATAAAGGCCTAGTTTCCCATTATATATAATGGTGGTAAAATCTTGTCTTCATTGTAGATTACTTAATGGCAGGGGTGTAAAGTACTTGAGTAATTGTACTTTGTTACAATACTTAAGTACTGTTTTTTTGGAGATTTGTACTTTACTCGAGTATTATCAGGTTTGTATATTTGTACTTTTACTCAATTACATTTCAGAGAAAAAAAACATACTTTTTACTCCTTACATTTAAAATGCAGACCTACAAAGTACAAATCTTGCAGGTCCAACTATTTTAATTAGTATATTTGTTTCTCTGGCCAAACTAACGTTAATGTTATTAATCCTGCGGCCGCACTTTATTTAATTTTAAAAACAGCCAATCAAATCCCCATCAATGGGAAAATGAACCTGCCCATACCCATGCTGATTGGTCCATGTGCAAGACTAGAAAGCGGGGATCTTTGATTAAACACCTGCTATCAGAAGAATAGACAGTCGGAGTGACAAGCTATAGAAGATGGCCACAAACGATAGTATGAGTGATGAAGAGGACGAAATGGAACATTTCATTGCCCCGGAATAAAAAAAAGGTTTTTACTTTTACTTTTTAGTACTTAAGTACATTTAAAAGTAGAAACTGTTTTTTTGGACAGATACTCTGACTTTTACTTGAGTACGATTTTGAGACGGTACCCACACTTTCACTTAGGTATAATTTCTGGGTACTTTTTACACCCCTGCTTAACACACTGAGTGCCAACAACGAGAAATCTTGTTGTTGGCCGCTAGGGCTGCAACTAATGACTATTTTGGTAGTCGACTAATCTGTCGATTATTTTTTCGATTAGTCGACTAATCAAAAAACAATTATATAATTTTATTTTTTTTGCACTACCTATCTTTGTGAAAGTGGCTTCTCAGCTCTGGTCCAGCTGAAGACAGCAGAGGAACAGATTGGACATTGAGCATGACCTCAGAGTTGCTTTGAGACTCTTGTCAGGAACAAACAACATCCCCACTCCCCAGTTATCCCATTAGTTCCCCCAAACTTACTGTCGGTCTGTTATGTTAAGCTAAGAAGTCTTCAGCTGGCTGGACCAGAGCTGAGGCTGCGGTTAGATTTTCGTTTCGTTTTCAGATGAGTTTCGCTTTTCCAGGTCGCAACGGTAGCGGTAGGCGAGTCACACTTTTGTTTTGTCACCTGAGCACAGTGATGGATGTAGTACACTGCCAAAGCAGTAGGTGGCAGTAGGTGGCGAACATGAAGGCAATTTTCAACCAATCAGAACTTGAATGTGCCAATACACTTCCTGCAAAGAAATGTCAACACGCCGCCATCTTTAAATGCCTCGGCTATTTAGCCAATGCAGCACTTATTTTTCAGCAAAGTGTAATAAAAGTGCAATAAACAAAACGGATACATTCACTGTGTGTTCTGCCTCTCATTTGTTGATGAAACAAAACTATCATCAACACAATTGACCACCAAGAGCGGAGTTTAATCTCATCGACGAGCTGTCATTTTGTTAGCTTACATGCTAACGTGATAGGAATATGCCATTATAACAGTATAGCATTGTGGCTAGAAGCTAACATTTAGCTCACGTTAACCAGCCAGCACCAAACTGATGATATCGGGAGCTATCAGTAGCTAGATAACATTAGAGACAACGCCTCGTGTATTAAACAAAAGTGAATAGATGACTGGGCCATTTTGTTTAATGCTTGTTAAGATTGAAAGAGGAGCTTGAGCTAACAGGGTCTGATAGCTAACGCTAGCTCACGTTAGCCAGCTGCTCATGCAATCGGTAATGCTAGCAGAATGAATGGATGTAAACTTTATTTAACATATCGCAGAATGGGTACAATACAATACGGCTCAATACAAACAATTGTTAAGCGAATGCAGACTGTTGTAGCTTGGACTGGGGTCCTTGTAACAATAACTTGACAACACATGGTAGCTGCAGCTATAGCTCTGTTGTCACCGGACATTGGTGAGAGCACGCAGATGTGGGTATCTACTGCGCATGGGCGTTGAGCAACAACGGCTCCGCGCAGATTACACAACACGTTGTCGACGAGTTTTTGGCGTTATTCCAAAACGGAAACACAATTTAGCGTTTTCAGTAGGGCTAAAACGTTTCCTGCCAAAACGGCATTTCTATCTAATAGGGACAGCAAACGTATTCAAAAACGTATTCAAACTAGCACAAAAACAGTGTGTGTAACAAGGGCCTGAGAAGCCACTTTCACAAAGATGGGTAGTGCAAAAAAAATTATAATAAATTTTTTTAATGACTAATCGACGCAACAATTCCTCGTCGACGATTTCTTTATAATCGATCGTCGATTATGTCGACTAATCGTTGCAGCCCTATTGGCCGCCATTCGTTGAGTGCCAATGACGAGAAATCTCGTTATTTAATCGTTATTTCTTTTATTTGCGATATCCATTCATTTTTCATCAATCCAGCTTCACGTTATCATTGGGACTGTCTATGAGCTCGAAAAGGGCAAATACCGCCCCCTATCGTCTCCCGGATGGTATTGCACCCATTGGAATGGACTCAATGAAAATGCATGTGAAAAGAAAACTCCGGATTCCACATTTGACTTCTCAGGCATGTAACCGAAGACTATTGCATTCATTGCGGAATCCTTTTTTTCTAGACATTTTCAAAACTATACTCTTATTCAAAACGGTATAAAACGGAAATGTACCGATGAAAGAACAATCCATTTCGTACATGTTGACTGCAAGCAAGTCATTGATAAGCGACGGTCGTACTAGACACATAGCCATAATTTAAGATATAGTTTATGCGTTCGCAAATGTGCTCGCCCTCTCATTGACTAAAGCGCTGGCACACGAGCGATAAATAGCCCACCCCATGCTGGCAATCAAAGTGTTAATGGTATAAATAAAATAAATGTGTGTCCTGTGTTCAGGTCCTCCTCTTCCTCTCTCCTGCCTGCGCCTTCTGATCCCACCACTTCGGTTGGTTTCAGCAGCGATCTGGCAGATTGTCCAGCATGAAGTTGTGGCTGATTATGGGATGCTTGAGGAGTTTGTCTCCATGGTGACGGAGATTGTTCCTGAGCTACTGACCAGGAGACAGCGGGTGGAACTCATTCTCGGTCTCAGAGCACGGGTGAGGAAGAGTCTCTCAGGAAGTAGTTATGCTATTGCTTTGGGTATAATTAAAGCACATTCGTTTCACCAAATTATTGTATGGATTTTGCAGTCTGATTGATATGTTTTTTAGGCACTGGGGGAAATTACATAGGTACTCCTTGTTGCTTGGACAGTTTTTTTAAGTTTTCAGATTAACAAGCCTAAATAAGATGTTGAGAATTATTGCTCGTTGTGATGTTTATTTGTTTATTGTTATTTGCATTTACAAACATACATTCTGGAATAAAATAAGTAAAAGAAGAACAGTTAAAGCCCAAGGGCTTATAAGCGACCTCCCCTCTTAAACCTATATAGGATAACTACACAGAACCCCCCACACACACACATTTTGCACAAACTCACATGCACATATCCCTCTCTCATACACACAGATACATACAATACAGCATTGTATAACAATTATAATGTTGAAAAAAAGACTACTCACAAATACTACAGGATCTGTAGTTCTTTTTTAAGCTTGCTTTTAAATGTATTGAAAGTGAAACCGGTTTCTGTTAGATTTTGTATATCATTCCACATCACTGCACCTTGATAGACAAATGAGAATTTGGCAACAGAGATCCTACAGAAAGGAATGCGTCATTATTTCTTCTTGTGAGATGTGCATGATAATGAGAATTAAACTCAAAATAACTTTGAAAGAAGTTAGGTAAAGATGAAGGAAGACCAATTACTTTATACATAAGAACCCCAATTACTTTATACATAAGAACCCCTGTTTGGTACTTGTTGACCTCATAAATTGTGAGTAGTTGCAGTTGTTTAAATAATGGTTTGGTTGGGGCTAAATAAGAAGAGTTGGTTGCAATTCTTACAAAGGATTTCTGAGATCTATGGATTTCTTGTAAGTAAGAAGGGTAACAAGGTGACATCAATTAATCAGTTAGCTGTGCTTTTTGGAGCCAGGCAGGAACACTGCCTACCTAACCCCACTGCCACTGAAAATGTTTTTTACTTGGGGGTGGTGTAGCCAGGCAAGGAAGGACATTATTAATTTAAAATGTGTGTGCTACACCCGCCAAAACGCCATGTTCAGTAATACAAGGGAAGAAAAAAGCTCTGGAAAATAAATAGACTTGTTAAAAAGTTAATTTCCTGCCCTGCACTCAACACATCCACAGATCCAAGGAGGTCATATAGCAGTCTTGTCTTGTAACAGATATTTGAGTGCAGGGCAGGAAATTAACTTTCATCCATCACCCACCCACAGTGGCTGCCTGGTGGATTCATAAATTCACCAGACACTTTAATTATTCTATACAACAACATTAACTCTTCCTCTTGTGGGCTGATTTCAGTTGATCCTGGAGTTGTGTCGTTCTGAGGCGACCGCTGACCTTCAGGTTATTCAACCACATCTAGACAGGATGCGCACTCTCAGAGCACGCTTGGACATTGAGGTATGTGTAATCCTATAGCTATATAATTATAGCTTTCAATGGATTTGAAATAACATTGGCACGGGCCCGGGTTTATGGGAAATAATGGTCTTATGAGAATGAACCCACACATCCACACTCAACGATGCTATTTAAAAGCCTCTAAAGTGGCATCTGTCATTTCCTGCTGTGTTGTAGGTGGATGATGCAGGTGTGGATATGTCCGATCTCCACTTTCTGGGTGTTGTTGAAAGTCTGCTGAGAGATCCTGAAGAGAGGGAGAACTTTTTCCAGGTCAGTGTCAACATGTGCCTTTTTACTTTCACTTATACTTTTCCTACTCCTCGGATGAATAGCAGTGCCTATGAAATCTAGACTAGAATATAATTTTGTTAGACTAGAAGTCTTTATTTGTCATGCAGTTTTAACACACACGAGATGGGCGACCCACAGGAACACACACACACACACACACATGCACTGAGTCGCAGATGAAATGTCTCTCTGCACTTTTCCCATCCCGTTGTCCTTCCCCCCATGGGCAGCCGGGAGCAGATAGGGCGTCAACGTGCTCCTGTCCGTCTTCGTCAAGGACGCCACAGCGTTAGCGATCTGTTGTGCATGTTTTTCCATTGGGTTTATCATATCGAAGGGGGGGGGGGACCCTTGCGAGCACGGGGAGAAAATGCAAACTCCACACAGAAAGGCCTGGGAGATACCCCACCTGAGTACCTGGCATCATCGAACCCTGGACCTTCTTGCTGTGAGGCGACAGTGTTAACCACTACACCATCGTGCCGCTCCCATGATCCTGAAACAGTTAGTGTTCTTATGACCCCAGAAAACAAAGTACAGTTTGTTTTATGCACATCCCATTTCTGTACAGTCTAATATTATCTATATATTTTTATTAATTAATGTGATTTCCACACCTAAACAGAGATTGTAGTTGTGGTGTCCCTAGTTTTGAGATTCTTCTGTAGGTTTTTTGTGCTTTACTTGTATGAATCCCTTTTTCTTTATTCCAGGAGGTGTTCCCAGAGGAATTCGGCCCTATGTATGACAAAGCAATACAGACGCTGATGTGCCACTTTCTAAACAGGCTTGAAAATCTTCTTCCCACACAAACCGTACAACAGGTAAGAAGATAAAATAATAATAAAGACACTTTAAAAACATTTAATAGTTTGTAGCTAAGGGGCTACACAACCCTGACTGTATTTAAATGATGAGACTGACAAATACTAAATAATTAATTAACCAATACTAAATATAGTACACAAAATGGCGGACACTATTAACAGGACAGGCTTACCAAGTTGAATTATTACATTTAATGTGTAACATAAAAACACACATGTAACATATCACATTAATATCCTGGGGCTAATACAATTTACATTGTATTAGCAACCAGTATCCTAATTATTATTATACAATTTATATATCACAATGTCCGAATGAATTATACAATTTATATATCACAATGTCCGAATGAATTATACAATTTATATATCACAATGTCCGAAGATTTTTTTTTTTAACCTTTATTTTACCAGGTAGTCACTTGAGATCAAAGATCTCTTTTTCGAGCAAGACCTGGGCCCCGTTCCCTGTACCTGGCTAACTGAGTTAGCCGGATAATTTTCAGCATAGCTTGACTTAAGCCAGACCTTTCCATTCCCCGACGCTCGATTGTCTAAATCACTATGACAACAGATCAAAAAGTTTGAACCTGGTCGAGGGCAGGGTTAAGTTCAGTTAGCTGGATGAACTATGGCCACACCCCCGCAAAGAAATCCCAGCTCCCTTCCTGAAATATTTCTCACAGTCTAGATCCCATTATGCCATTCTGAATTATGTTTTTGTGCTTCGTTTTAAATGTAATAGGTCTGCAGTAACGCTGATAATAAATCATATTCAGCCTATGAATTTACTTTGTCCTATATAATGCACGTCATATTTATACGGATACGGCGCTCGCGAGTCGCGACACACAGTTATTTTAATAACGGACTAAACGGATCATTGCAAATGTGAATCCCGCTGGGATATATATATTTTTTTTATTATTGATCTTTTTCCCCCTCCATTTTCCTCCGATTTTTCTCCCATCCCAATGTTAGTCGTATGCCAATTCCCAGTCCCTTCCTGGTCGCTGCGCACTTACCCCCCACAGTCGGATCATCTGGGAGAGTGGAGGCTACCACGTGCTTCCTCCGACACACGTCCAGCCAATCACCGCTTCTTTTCACCTGGCAGCGCGGATTCTCATTGAGAGGGCGTAGCGTGTGGGAGGATCACACTATCCCCCTCAAGTCCTATCCGCGCTTAGCAGGCGCCCCGACCGAACTGTAGGAGTCGCTGTTTACAACGACCCGGACCCACCCCGCCAGCTTCTCCCACCCTCTAATACAGCCAATTGTATTAGTGTGGACGGCCAGCCAAGCTGGTGACAACCCCGGAGCTGTGAGCTGGATTCGAACAGGCGAATCCAGCTCACAGCTCCGGGGTTGGTGACTAACGCAATCTCCGCTCGGCCACCTAACCGCCCCCCGCTGGGATATTTTTAATTAATGAAACCTATTGGGTGTTTGGCTCTGATTAGTTTAATATTCTTCGCTGTGTATTTGCTTAACGGAGCACCCAGATGCGTTTCATTCAAGCTGAAGCGTCTATGCGCGGATTGTGGATATGAATTATGAGGAATCTGAATCTGTGGAGTATTTAATTGTATCACTGTGACAGTGTCACACGTTATTGTGATATTGTAACTGGGATTAAAATATATGAGGAGATGCGCTGTTTGATGGATTTGATGACGTGACGTGACTTGATAAATTGAATGAGCCTTTGACGTTTTTGATGAATGAATTTGAGAATGCATTTATCTTTTCAAGCACTGTTATCTGATGATGAACATCACTGGTATAAACCAAATGGTAATCAATTCAATGCATGTATGGATTAGGTCCGAAACAGATTAAAACCTGATTAATAGTGTAACTGCAAGCCTCCCTCCAAGCCTCTCTTTGGAAACCATGTATTTATATAGTACATAATACCTAAGTACATACAGATATCCTCATGATATAATTCGTATCAATTAGATATACTATTTGGGCTTGTTTTTATCGTTATTCTGAAAGAGCTGAACTAATTATTTTCGCTAGCAAGATCTCATTTGATTATTCATTCCATAAGCCTATACTGCCAGCAGGCACGCCCATTCTGCAATCTGTTAATAAAGTTTTAAATCAATCAATCAATCAATGCCGTTAGAAAATCAGGATTTCTGCTATCGACACTTGCTGTCTTTTCAGCTGAGGCGGGCGCGCGCAATTATCCTGAGTCTCAAGTCTGGTTCAAATGAACGAGACTGAATCCACCTTCGAGGAACAGGAAAATCCCGGATTCAAACATCGGGTTAATTGAATCTGGATAATGGGACTCTTGATCGACTTAGTTGAACCAGGTACGGGGAATAGGGCCCTGGCCAAAATGGCAGCAAAACAAAAACAAACATACAAATTAGGGGTGGACGGTATGGTCTAAAATTTATATCACGGTATAATTTGAAGCATAGACGGTAACGGTATATATCACGGTATCATCGTTTTTGATTAAATTTTTTTTTTTTTTTATATAATTATTTTTTTTTTATATAAAATATATATATTATATAATTAGACTTGTACTTGTATTATCTGCGAGACATCGCCACCACGCAACAAGCTCCACTGTCTGTGTGTACATTAGTAGCCTCTAGCTACGGCCAGGATTCTCCGGAGCTGCAGCTGGACCTATACTCGAGTAGCCTCGAGCTACGGCCAGGATTCACCGGCGCTGCAGCTGGGCCCTAGTATTGGTATAACGTTAAATCACATTCACAAGCCCTCAGCTCGAATACGCATCGAATCAGTGTTATAAGACATTGATATCAGGAGCTATCTGTAGCTACTGCTAGCCGGATATATAACGTTAATACAACGCCTCAGTGAATTATTTAGTTCAATGGGACATTTCGTTTTGAACGGTGAACTAACTTGTGTTAACGTGAGCTAACGGCTAACGGAGCTATCATACACGTCTACTCTCTACTAGACTTGATGGAGCGTTTGTTGATGTCAGGAGCTATCGGTAGCTGGCCGACTAGATACCGTTCGGTTAGACAATGCCTCATCATGTATTAAACTAAAAGTGAATAGTTGACTGGGTCATTTTGTAACGGTAGCTAAGCTAACGTTAGCTCAGGGAGACGTCCCGTCCCACTAGACTACTAGACGGTCTAGACCCGTGTTTACATGCGTGCGGGAGGGGCTGGCACGCCCACTGCGCGAAGCCTCCTAAATAACTTTTTCCAGTTCGCACATATCTATTATCTATGACTAATTCTATCTATTTTTAGGGGCAAATACGAGTGAAATAGTCGCGCTGTGGTTACATGACGTCATTGCTATTTTAGAGCTGCACTACCGGTTACACGGTATAGGCAAAATCCATACCGTAGAGCAAATTCATACCGTTTATACCGTATACCGTTTATACCGTCCACCCCTAATACAAATACACAGACAAGAGACATAAAAGGCAAAGTGCGGCAAGGGGATACATTTGAGCTGCAGCAAACAAGATTGAATGGGATTGGGGGAGATTGGAGGGTAGGGTAAAAAGGTAGAAAGAGGATTGCTGGAGGATTGCTTTGCAGGAGGTTGCTGGGGAGAGAAGGTCAAGTTAAAAATATAACACCACAATATGCAGTGAAGTAATGACATTCTCCCATCTCATTCTTTAAAATGCCCTTGATTTGAACTTTAAAATCAGATATGGTAGTGAGGGCCTGCAGTTTCAACGTTTTTTTTAGAGGGAGCAGAGAACATGAAGGCCCTTTTCCCAAACGCTGTGCGGGTTCTGGGTACTGAGGCATATAAATAGTCCTGGGATCGTAAGCTGTAAAATGGGTTTGATGTGATGGTGAGGTATGAACCGAGGTAAAAAGGGAGCTGACCAATAATTGCTTTATAAATGAAGGTGTACCAATGAAGCAGTCTACGGGCAGTTAACTTTAGCATACAGAGTGCAATGATGGGTAAGTGATCTATATCCGGTAATAAATCTTAATACACCATGGTAAGCAGTGTCCAACATGTGTAGTGAGGTGGAGCAGGCATTCATGTATAAAACATCACCATAATCTAATACTGGTAAAAAAAAGTTGCAGCAACTAGTTTCTTCTTTGCATTAAAAGAAAAGCACGATTTGTTTCTGAAAAAGAAACCCAACCTCACTTTTAGTTTCTTAACCAGGCTTCAACGTGTGGTTTAAAAGACAAGCTGTCATCAAGTAAAAAGCCAAGGTATTTAAAAGTTGACACAATCTGAATTGGAATGCCTTGCGATGTGTGTATAGAGGCAAGACGAGGCACTTTTGTTTTGGATTTAGTAAAAATCATAATTTAATTTTTTCCGGATTTAAAACAAGCTTTAGTTGCTGAAGTTGGGATTCTATTTCTTTAAAAGTATTTTGCAAACTTTCCAGAGCTTTTGTCAAAGTAGTAGGGCTGACCTTCGAATTTTTTTTGGAATTCGAAGCTTCGGAGCCGAGATTCGATTTTAATTCGAAGCTTCGAAATTAAAAAAAAATAATTATTTTATTTATTAAAAAAAAAAAAAAAACGTGTACAGCACTTTGTTCAACTTTGTCAGTGCTGTAAAGTTTAAACCTTTTTAAATCTTAGACAAACGAAACACTTTGCTTTCATGAAATATTGTAAGCCGTCATTTGAGGCTTTATAAAAGCAGCACAATGAACACAAATCTGTCAGTGCCGAGTCCGACCTCATCTTAACACTTTCTCTGCCAAGGACGCCTAAACTCGTCATTCCCCGCCATGTTCATTCTGCCAATGACGCCGTAACACGTCATTGAGATCAATATTTAAAAGATCACGCTTATTGATTACAGTGTTGGTACTGTAAATACATAATCGTCGCTGTTCTGATGGCCGGCGATCACTTGGTCTTCAGATGCCTCGACGGAAAATCAATATTATTTTTTTTTATCTACTTTTTCTCCCATTTCAATTTTTCTCCCATCCCAATTTCGTATCGTCCAATTCTACCCTCCCCTGTCTCGAACGCTGTTAGGCCATGCCTCCCACAAGCCGGCTGTAATGTGGACGAAGCCATACATTGCACGTGTCCCCTCCGGTACTCGAGGTAGCAGCCGTCGCATCTTTTCACCTGCACAGCGCGATCTTTCAGCGTCGGGGGTCTGCGTTTGGAGGGCACGCCGCCCCCGTCGCTTCCTGATTCTACTGCGCAGGCGCACCAACCGACCTGTAGGAGTCGGTCCACAACGTCTGATCCCCACCCATCAGCTTCCCACCCCCTAATACTGCCAAATGTGTTAGTATGAACGACCAGCCAAGCTGAAAACAATGCAGAGAGCTGGGCTCAAACCCAGCGTCTCCTGCATTGGTGGTGAGCGCCTTGCCCACTGCATCACCTAGCCGCCCTCCCCTGCATCAATCTAAAGTAATGGGGTGCAGTTACACAGGGAGAGACGATAGGGGGCGGTATCTTCCCAATTGAGCTCAGAGAGACTCTGCAGCACTAACCCGAGGCTCGATTGATGAAATATGAATTCAAATCGCCAATAAAAAAAAAAGGCAGACGAATGACATTTTGCATCGGTCGGCACTCAATGGGGGGTCTGATAAGACGAGATATGTCATCGCTGGCACTGAAAGTCTTAACAATTGTGTGTATTGAGCCGTACTGTATTGTAGGGCTGGGCGATATGACCAAAAACGTTATCGCGATAAAATTATAAAATTATTTTCATATAATTCGATATCGATAATTATCGTCGATATGTCTTTCAAGTTTAATTAACTTCTTATGCTGCTGCGAATGTCTCGAGTCGAGTTGATGTCGTCATCAGTCCGCGCACGTTAGCAGTTAGCCGACAAGCGGAGTATCTCATGAGACAATGTAATAAATATGACACTAAAATACTCTCTTCCGCCACAATATATTGAAACTACGTCCACTGTATACCCCACACTACTATAAACGTGGCCTCAGAATTCACGCCACACACATACTCGGCACGTAAATATATAAAACAGCGCCGTGCAAGCTAATTAGCCTAGCAAGCCTTGTTGTTGAGTGAGTCCTACCTCTGGGTCTCCTTCCGGGTCGCGTGTAGCTTTATGCCAAGCAAGCAGTGCAAAAATTTACCGTAGTGGCATGCAGTAATGCGCCTTTCATTTTCGCGGAAATAGGCTGTCTATTGCCATTCTCTTTGACAAACTCTAACCTTAACCAGCTCCTTAACAGCGCCTAAACTTAACCGTTCTAACCTTAACCAACTCCGAAACAATGCCTAACCTTAACCTTAACCATAGAAATTATATTGCCATTCTCTTTGACAAACTCTAACCTTAACCAGCTCCTTAACAGCGCCTAAACTTAACCGTTCTAACCTTAACCAACTCCGAAACAATGCCTAACCTTAATCGGCGAAAGAATACACGTTAAAAAAAAATCACGTTAAAAAATATTTTCGATGGGATTCGAACTCGCCAGCAAACAAGCCATAGGATCCACAGCCATGTGTCCTTGCCAATTGAGCTATTTGTTGGATACTGAATAAGGGGCGGTGACTTATATATATTGAGCTCCGCTCGTGTCGCATGCGCGGGCACCTCGCGCGAGCACGCCGGCGCACGCACGCACCTGAGCGAGCACGCCGCCGCCGGTGCACGCACGGTAGCATTTGTCTGAAAAGAAGGGCGCTTTACCGCACTAGCGTGCGGTGACGAATGCGGAAGCATTTTTGCACTGCTTGCTTGGCATTAACGTACAGGCTTCCGGGTCTCCTTCGCTCTCGGCCATCTCCTTCACTGATTGGTTGTTAGTGCGTGCTCATATCCAAGCTTGGAAAATCGATATATCGAAACTTTGCGACCACGTTTCATGTTTATTTTGAGGAAATAATTTATCGCGATAGTTATCGTTATCGTTTTATCGCCCAGCCCTACTGTATTGTAGCCATTCTGCAATCTGTTAAATATTGATTGATTGAACATTTTATTAACAGATTGCAGAATGGGTACAATACAGTACAGCTCAATACACACAATTGTTAAGGGGATGTAGACCAGAGAAAGACTTTCCTCTTGTTTACATCAGGGTCCCCCATTTTCAATTCATCATAACATATGACACACATGACATACAGATAGACAATACTGCTACATCTATACATTTATGACATACCAGATTTACAAATGCAGTATTGTTTGTGATACAAAAATAGTCTAAAAAAGATAGTATATACATTTGACGAAGAAACTGTACATTGGAGGAGGTTGGGTAGGTGGGGTGGGGGGACTGTACATTGGAGGTGGTTGGGTGGGGTGGGGGGGGGGGGTAACTGTACATTGGATTATCGACTAAACCTTACTTGGTCCCAAGAAGAGGGTCTTGTGTATTAAATAAAGTTTTCATTCATTCACTTTGGATCTGGTAAATCCAGTAGCAATAATAGACCAGAGAAAGACGTTTGTCTTGTTTACATCATCAGGGCCCCCCATTTTCAATTCATAGTGACATTTATGACATACACAACATACATGATATCATGACATTTATGACATAGGGACATACATGACTTACAGGTATATAGTACTGTTACATTTGTCACATTTACGATATGCAAATATACAGTACTGTTACCCAGAGATCCTAACAGTAAATATATACATATGATGAGGAGGAGACTGTACATTAGGAGGGGGTGGGTGGGTGGTAAAAAATATATACAAACGGTGGGGAGGAGACTGTCCATTGTTGTTGTGGCATAATTGCGAAACGTGTTTAGTCCCTTGTTTGTATGATAACAAGCCGTTTAATTCATGGTTCAAAGTAATGGGAAAAGGGTGCTAGCTCGCCATCAATCAGATGCTAGCCACAAGACTTGCATTCACGCTCTCCAGCACACAGCCTCCCTGCCTGGCACAACAACCACAACAGTAGGGTCTATAGTCAGTCAGGAGTCGGACAGTAGGCTCTACAAGTAGGCTCCCTTAAAATGCTAACGCTATTAAAAAAAAATACAGTGGAGGTTTCAAGTTCAAGTTTCAAGTTTCTTTAATAGTTGTCATACAGAAGTACAGAATACTTTTATACAAAATGCTTCTTACTGTTACACTCCAGAGACTGTGCTAGACAAGATAAGTATGAAATAAAATAAAGTAGCATGTAAAAGAAATAAAAATAGAGGTCACAGTGTTCAGTATAGACATATGTACAATGTTCGATGCAGACTAGAAGTAACTGAGTTACCATACAATATACCAGGGCTATTCAACTAGGGCTGGGCGATATGGAAAAAAATCATATCGCGATAACGATATGATAATTTTATTTTATTTCTCGATATCGATAATTATCGAATTGTTATAAGTATAAAAAAAATGTTATTTTTTTTTTTTTTTTAACAACAGATGTATGTTTATTTTGCAGCAATTCTTTGTCATTGTCGCCATCTTTAGTGTTACATCCCCTCACACTCCAGTTCTCAGGCTGCAGCTGGTTTAAAAGCTAAAGTAAACCGGCTTCTCTGCTGGCTGTGGCTCCAGAGGAGTTGAACAGTTCTGGCTCTGCTAGTTTATTTTGATCTTTTGGCGCTTTTTTGGTGGACAAACCACCGCACATGTGCACTGTGACTCGTGACTGGAGTCTAGTTCTGCTAGCACACATAGCCTACTGTGTACAGACGGTTTCAAAATGTATTTTAAATTAGAAAGCAAACAAAATAAATGGACAAGAGAAAAAGAAATCTGAATTTGGTCAGTATTGTCATTTGGACAAGCAAAGCCATTACTTTAAGTTGCAGGCAAGAAAGACAAGTCTGTCCACTGTCTCTGGTTTTAAAACTGCCCTGTTGCAGAAAAAAAAAAAAAAAAAACGTTTTTTTTTTTTTCGATATTCGATATCGATTATTAAAATATATCGCGATATTTATCGTTATCGTTATATCGCCCAGCCCTATATTCAACTAAATTGTTCAGGGGGCCACATTGTCAGAAACCCAAGGGGCCAGGGGCCGGACTGCCACGGCGCCTCCCCGTGCTATGAATATATGTACACTTGACACAACACGCAACCACATTTTCACAACTTTTATAGTAGTATACTTTTCAAAAAAAGTGCCTCATTTATGTGCCACATCTGCAACATCTCCTGCAAAAAGTGCTTCATTTATGACTGTGCAACAACTGCAACATCTCCTCTTCAACATTTCAATATAAAAATAAAATAAAAAACAAACGAGTGCATGATGTGCATCTGAACATTCTAACATCAACACTTGAACAAAAAAACACATTTATAGTGCAGCTGAGCTTATGAAAAAGTGCTTCATGTCTGTGCAACAACAGCAAATCACAGCATCTTATTAGCACTTATTGTCCACTCTTAACTCTCAAACAGCAGGGGGGTGGGGGGCAGACAGGCCTAGCCTACATACACACATCTAATGAGAGCGATTGCACTTCTTTGACTGGGCAATGGCAGAGAAAGAGGGTTCATAGGAAGTGAGGGCTACCCGCAAACAGTGATGCAAATGCTCATTTGTCAAGGAGGCACGGTTGCTTGTTTTAATGGCATTCATGTGAGAGAAACTGGATTCACAGGTGTATGTTGAGCCAAACATTGTTAGCACAGATATTGCCAGCGTTTTTATTTTGGGGAATGTCTTGACATGAATACACTTTATCCAAAATGTTGTGGTGGATTCATTCTCAAGTGCCTGCTTCAGAGCAGATGATGCTTGCATGTCAATTATTTCAAGTTGCAGGCAGGGGTGCAGTCGTGCACACACGCGGTTACACGGCGTGTTATTAGTAGTCACTCAGGGCAGAAGTGCGCGCAATGATAAGTACCTGGCCGTTGTAGAAAGCTACCCGGCCGGCGGCCGCACACTTCTCACCTAGACTTTGCATAATAATAGGAACCTACGAGAAGGTGGGGGGCTGCTTGATCTCCATTGTTATGCATAATAATCATCTGTTCTGTGCGCAACTGAGGGAACACGTATGCGCATGCGCGTGCGCATGCGCGGGAGCGCGCATGCATGTGGCGTGTAACCAGTTCCCATATTACGACTGCACCACTGGTTGCACGAGACCTTCATCAATGTGAAGTGATGCAAGGAACTCTTGTCCTTTTGTGGAAATAGCAGCTACATTGGCAAATGGGTTGCTCACAAAATGCATCAATTCTCTGGACATGTCAAATTCATCAAATCGACTTGCAAAGTTTTCCCTCAATTTATCAATGAAATCTGTTATTAATTGAGTGACTTTTGGCTCAATTGTGCGTGTTAACGTTGACATGAAGAAAAAAATATTAAAAAAATAAAAAATAAAAAAAATATTAAAAATGTTTTTTTTTATTTTTTTTTATTTTTTTTTATTATCATGTAATCTTTGGCGGGCCGGTCAGAATCATCCCGCGGGCCGGATCTGGCCCGCGGGCCGCCAGTTGAATAGCCCTGCAATATACTAATATACAATACTATATAGTGCAAAGCAGAAATGGGATGAGGTACAATTTAGGTACAATTTACAGTAAGGTGTACGAGTTGTAGTGCAAATCCTTTACCAATAAATATAAAGTGTGTTTAGGTGATCTAAAGTGTGGAGAGTGGGTGCTGCAGTGTGTTGTTTGTTTAAAGTGAGTGTGGATGTGTGTGCTGTGTGCATTTGATGGTTGTTGCATAGTGTTTATTGTTCGTTGAGCAGCCTGATGGCCTGGGGATAAAAGCTTCTTCTGAGTCTTTCTGTGCTCGCCTTGAGACTCCGGTATCGCTTGCCTGACCGCAGCAGTTCAAAGAGGCGGCAGTTCGGGTGGCTGGAGTCCTTGATGATTCTCTTAGCCTTGCCCCTGCACCGCTTGTTGTAAATGTTCTGGAGGGTGGGAAGCCCCCCTCCAATTGTGCGTTCCGCTGAACGTGTCACTCTTTGTAGTCTGCTTCGGTCTTGTGCAGTGCTATTCCCAAACCAGGAGGTGATGTTGCCAGTCAGGATGCTCTCTATTGTACATGAGTAGAAGTTCTTAAGGATCTTCTGACTGACTTGGAACTTCCTTAGGCGCCTGAGGAAGTAGAGGCGTTGTCGTGCCTTCTTCACAACACTGTCAATGTGTGTGGTCCATGTCAAGTCCTCGGATATGTGGGCTCCAAGGTACTTAAAACTGTTCACTCTCTCAACCGGTGCCCCGTCGATGCTGAGGGGGCTGTAGTCCTTGACCCCCGACCTCCTAAAGTCCACAATCATCTCCTTTGTTTTGCTGACGTTCAGGGAGAGTCTGTTCTCCTGGCACCATCCCGCCAGGACCTTGACCTCTTCCAGGTAGGTCCTCTCATCGTTTGCAGAGATCAGGCCCACCACTACTGTGTCGTCAGCAAATTTGATGATTGTGTTGTTGCTCCGCTGAGCCACACAGTCATGTGTGTACAGGGAGTAGAGGAGGGGACTCAGAACACAGCCCTGTGGGTCACCACCTGGGGTCTGCCCGTCAGGAAGTCCAAGACCCACTGGCAGAGGTCATAGTTCAAGCCCAGGTCCCTGAGCTTGGCTATGAGTTTGGAGGGTTAAAATATAAAATAAGAATATGACTTGGCCTGAAAAAAGTCAGTCAGGAGAATTTTTTTGGCTTTAATCCCCGAGTTAAAAATATAAGTTAGAGGTTCTGCAATAAAATCAGCAAAAAGTTTTAAATAATAGGGATCCAGTTTGTCTGGCCCAGCCGGTTTTTTAGGATTCAAATTCTTAAGGGCTTTATGCACTTCACCAATAGAGAAGGGCTGAAAATGAAATTTATTATGTGATGGGGGCTCAGTTTCAAGTGGGACCTGTGTTGTGGTATTGTTTGTTACTTGATCAAAGAGAACCAGAAGAGACAAAGTGTTAAAACAATTGAGCATCTAAATGTTCTCATACACTGTAGATAAACCAGATACAATACAGGGTGGAAGACCATATGTGCTATTTGGGGATACGGATTTGATTGTCTGCCAACATTTCTGTGGGTTATTTGCGTTTTCTGTTGTGAGAGTGAGATAAAAACTTGATTTGGCCTTCTTTACTAAGGAAGTACATTTATTTCTTAAACATCTAAAAGTGGTCCAGAGAGCTTCAGAGTTTGCCTTCCTTGCCTTGGCCCAGAAGAGATTCCTTTCTCGTATGAGGTTGGATAAATCTTTAGAAAACCACGGGTTATCCCTGCCCCTAACTATACTTCCTAAAGGGGGCGTGTCTGTCTACAATTGGCAAAAACATATCCAGGAAGAGATTCCATGCTAATTCAACGTCGGGTATTAAAGAGACCCTGCTCCAATCATTTAGGTACATATCCTGCCAAAATCCCTGTTCAAAAAAGTGCTTTGTATCATGTTTAATAATGTAGCGAGGTTTTGACTTTGATATCTTTGTATCCCTGACACCCGCAATAACACAATGGTCACTCACGTCATTAGGAAAAATGCCTATCGAGGTATACTTATGAGGATTATTTGTTAAGAACAAATCAATAAGTGTAGATTTTTCAGGAAATTTCAGATTTGGGCGAGTTGGGGAGTGTATTAATTGCGTAAATTGCAATATGCTTTAAATTCATCTGGCGCCGGAGATAACCAGTCCCAATTGAAATCACCAACGACGACTATTTCATTGTCCGTTAATTGGGAAAGAATGTCAGATATTGCGGCTAACGTTTCCTTTTCAGCAGAATGAGGTATGCAACAGCCGACAACCGTGACATTGCAACCCTTTGATAATTCAATTTGTAAGGCGATAATTTCGAACTGCTTAGGTATAGATTTCGTTACTAACACTTTAGTGTGGTATTTGGATTTAACATAGACAGCTATGCCACCACCACGTTTAGGACGATCAGTACGACTTAAATTATAACCATCAATGGAAATGTCGTTATCGCAAATACATTTGTTTAACCAAGTCTCGGAAATTATAATGATATCAGCTCCCGTTGTCTGCGCCCAGATTCGAACAAAATCCATTTTCGGCAAGAGACTTCTAACATTTACATGAATGATGCCAAGTCCAGATCTCGCATTGAAGTCAGGAGTTTGAATACAATGAAGATCAGGACCAGGATTTGGTTGAACATTACCAGAGATCATCAGCAGTAACACAATCATTAGCCATTTTAGGGGAGTTACACTTTGAATTTACATCAGAGCTTAGAATGAGAAAAGAGAGTCCGTTGACATAGTGAAATAGTTTTTTAGTGCATAGTGACATATCATGGTAACAGACTATTTATCTGGGGATAAAGTCACAATTCGAGTAGGTCTACTACACCTGAACCTAGGTAAAAAGGTCCAAGTGGATTTTGTGTGCTGGAGTGATAAACGGGACGAGAAAAGTTCACCAAGTCCATTTCCTTGCTGTTCCATTTGTGTTAGCAAATAGGACAGAGTTAGTACAGCAAACGCAACGCGCATGATTTCAGCAAAAAGTTCTAAACAGAACGGCTTTGAAGAACAAATGCGTAGGGGATTCGAGGGGTAGCAGTTGGACGAGACCAGGGGGAGGTATGAGAGGATTGCAGAGGGGTAAGGGGTCGTTGACTAGACCCGGAGCCAGGCCCGGGAACAGCAAGCAGTGTGAGATGAGCAGACGGCGATTATAGGAGGAGTGAAGAGCAGCACAGTTGGTGGTGGTGTTTAGTCAGACGCAGTTGACAGTGACTCAGCTATTGTAGCAGCAAGCAGGAGTTTAGCAGTAAGCACGTAGTCCAGCTCAAAGGTTGATTTTCATGTAGCATGTACTGTTGCTTCCAGACAAAATTATTGTGAATTTAATCCAGTTTAGCCGACATTAGACGAGGTAAAAACAGAGACAAACTCACAACTCACAAACGTGCAGCCATCTTGGAAAGGGCCGTGAGATGAGGACGGAGACGATGATCTCTGGAGTTCCTACTCCAGAGGCTGATGTAGACCGTGGAAGACCGTCGGGTAGTCTCTGGATAGGGGGGTTTCATACGGACCAGGTTCCTATCGTCCAAAATGCCCGAGCTTCGGTTTCGATAGCTAGTTAGCCCTTTATGCTATGGCTAACCAGCACACAGTCCGTGGGAGTTAGCTGAATTCAGCCGCAACCGAATTCAGCCCAACGTCTCTTCTGTCTTCGTTATTTTCTGCCCGTCGGAAGATCGATGTTCGAGTATGTTACTCCATTTCTCCTTTGGCAATATATATTTTTTTGATCCACTTTTTCTCATCCTGTTTTTTTTTTTTTTGATCCACTTTTTCTCCCATTTTCTATATTTTCTCCCATCCCAATTTCGTATCATCCAATTCAACCCTCCCCTGTCACGAACGCTGTTTCTTGCCTCCCACAAGCCGGCTGCAGTGAGGACTAAGTCATACATAGCACAAGTCCCCTCCGGTACTTGAGGTAACAGCAGTCGCATCTTTTCACCTGCGCAGCTCGACCTCTCAGTGTCGAGGAGTAACGCGTGGGAGGCTCACGCTGCCCCCGACACTTCCTGATTCTACTGCGCAGGCGCACCAACCGACTTGTAGGAGTCGCTTGTTCACAACGTTCGATCCCCACCCTTCAGTTTTTCCCTCCCCGTAATACGGCCAATGTGTATTACTGCGGACGACCAGCCAAACTGAAAAACAATGTGGAGAGCTGGATTCGAACACGCGAATCCTAGCGTCTCCACACTGGTGGCGAGTGCCTTAGACCACTACACCACCTAGCCGCCCTTCTCATCCTGTTTTTATGTGTTTTTCTCCCATCCCAATTTAGTCGTTATGCCAATTCCCCCCTCCCCTTCCTGGCCGTTGCTCGCATGTGCCCCCCACTGGTCGGTCTAGGGAGCCCTGAAGTCTATCAGATGCTTCCTCAGAGACATAGGAGACAGCCAGCAGCATCTTTTCACCTGCCAGCGCGGACTCTCATTGGTGAGGTGTAACGTGTGGTTGGTCACACTACCCTCACCATCTCCCTCCCTCGCTGTGCAGGCGCCCTGACCGACCTGTAGTAGTCGCTGTTTACAACGACCAGAATACCACCCCACCGACTTCCCTCCCGCTGACTCTGCCAATTGAGCCAGTATGACGGCCGGCCAAGCCGGAGGCAACGCTGACAGCCGGATTCGATACCAGTGTCTCTCGCGTTGGTGACGAGCGCTTAGTCCGCTGCGCCACCCAGCCGCCTCCTTTGGCAATATTACGATACCGCTTTTAACTAATAATTCACCAACATTACCATTACAGCGTTGTAGCAAAAACAACTCCTGTATGACGAACCGGAGATTTGTCACAAACACGTTATACCAAGTTAACAGAAGAATTTATTTAATCCTATCTAAAGAAACAATAATTGATTAAACAACAAAAGCATAATGATATAAACAATGAATGTGTATATCAGAATGGCCAAAGGATCCAAAGTTGGTTTGCTTGGTGGCTGATACAACCTGTCCTGGTAGATGGGGAAAGCAGACAGAAGTGATTAGACAGGGGAACATATATACTGGTGCTGCAGGCAGCTCTCTGCACTGCACAGGTGCTTCAAATTTGGCTAACGACCTACCCACTCCACCATGCTCTTTGAGGCCATGTCCCCACGTATCTGGATCTTTTGCCAAACGCACATTTTATTCCACGATTGGGCCTTTCATCCACACGTAAAGGGTGTTTTCAGAGACATAAACGGAGATTTTCTTAAACGCATTTTAAAGTGAAGATTTTCCAAAATATCCGTTCAGTGGATCCGTGCAGCCACTGTAAACGCATAGTCTAGATCAGGGGTGTCAAACTCATTTTCACAGAGGGCCACATCAGCATTATGGTTGCCCTCAAAGGGCCAAATACCGTATAAATGTTAATGTAATGTAAAATAAATGTAGCTACTCATTTACATATTGTTAAACATGTTGTTTCTGTATTTATTACTTATTCAAGTTATACATATTGCATATGCATTTGCATAGATGTAAAAATATGTTAGCTTATGTTATTTTAACAAATAATTTTAGTTTATCAGAACCCCATATTACTCCATTAATCAATGATCAAACCATTCAAGTAAATAACAAAGAAGAAGATCATCAAATACAAGCTATGACATTAAGTTTGTTCAAAACCTTTTTGTCACAGTCGAGAACTAACAACTGAGCTGCAAAGAACACGTGGGACAGATGTAGCAGATGTTACAAAAACAAATGGCTGCACACAACCTTGCAGAGGCCATACATCCAACTAATGGAAGATAGTTTAATTAACTTTAATTAACAGATTGCAGAATGGGTACAGTACAGTACAGCTCAATACACACAATTGTTAAGGGGATGCAGACCAGAGAGAGACTTTCGACTTGTTTACATCAGGGTCCACCATTTTCAATTCGTAATGAAATTGCTATTATGTGTCTGCATGAACACACAACTGTAACTGTATTCAAAAATAACAATAAGGGTTGTCTCAGTTCACAACTATATTGGTCAAGTTTTGGGTGGGACTTGTTTGCGTCCCTACAGCTTCTTATTCAATTGAGCGAGATGCTCGGTTATGTCACACAGCCAGTTTGCATCTGACAGTTCAGACAATATTTCTTCAACCCTTTGTTACCTATTCCGCCTGGATCTTTTTTGTATTTTGGGCTGTAAAATTGTCAAAGAATGTCTGAGGAGTAAGTGCTTTTGGCTTTTTTCCTTTGTTACTTCATCAATACATCAGATGTTCAACATACATGTATGTGTAAGAATGTGTAATAACTAAGGCTGTCAAAGTTAAAGCTTTATTAACCCACAATTTTTTTTACGCCGCTATTTTTTAACCCAAGATTAATGTTTAAAAAGAGAAAAAAAATTAAAACCGGAGCTCTTGGGGGCACATTTGGCATTTGGCACTCACTTGGCCCGCGGGCCATGAGTTTGACACCTATGGTCTAGATCAGGGGTCGCCAATTAGGTTTTGCCGCGGGCCAGATTTTCCCCAAGCCCTTGCTTCGCGGGCCAGGATCAAAAACAATGGCTAATTTAATATACTGATATTGAAAAAAGACAAACGTTTTTCTCTGGTCTGCATCCCCCCAACAACCGTGTGCACTGCGCTGCACTGCACTGCACCCACTCTGCAATCCGCCAAACAAAGTTCTCACTCATCCATTCATTCATGAACAGCTCTCAGCTGTTGCAGATCACCGCGGCGCCGGTGTTCTGCGCGCAGGAGTGCTGGCAGCAGAATTCGAGGAAGAGTAGAATTTTGCAGAACACCGGCGGGTGATGAACAGATCAGAATGCATGAAAACACGACTCACCATACCTTCTTGTTTGTTGTTAAGTCCTCCAAAATCCCTGCTAATGTTTGAAACATGTCATATCCACTCGCCGCCCTCCAATTCCAGATTGGCGTTGAATGCAGCTACTTTATCTGCCAACTTGCCTCGTTGTTGTTGTTGTTGTTGTTGTCGCCACATATTATGCAGAGAGGACGTCGGCTCGGCACGCAAGAATCACCGACCTGTTACGATAAACCCGTATTTTAAGTATGGCTCCTGTTTATTAAAAGAAGCGTTATATTTCCCCGTTGCAAAGAATCTATCCAAAGATGTTTGTTTTGTTTTCTTCAACTCGCTCGCGAGTCGCATCTCGAACGCGGAAGTGAAAGTGTGTTAGGGAAAGACACAGGGCCCGGTGGGACTATTCCATTGGTTCTCCCAGTCCACCTGACCATTTCTAGCATTTCAATTGGCTATAGTGACAGACATGCTTTTGATGACTGCCGGTAGATAGATACAGCTTCACAATAAAAGACACCTTGGCGTCCCGAGTGAATATTTCCCGTGCGTCAAATAAATATCATATTCTCAAAATAATCTGACGGGCCAGAAATTATTGCTGGCGGGCCAATGTTGGCCCGCGGGCCGCCTATTGCCGATCCCTGGTCTAGATAAACGATGACGCCACAGCTCACTACGCATGCTCAGACTGTGGCGGGCCGTAATAATATCTGGCCCGTCAGATTGTTTGGCGAATATTACTTTACTATTTCTCTAATATATATCGGACCGACTATAGGCTAGCTAGGCTATATATTTCAGCTATAATGTCCTAACAGAGAAACTACCACCACCTAAAACATCATTATTACATCTTGTTTTATCCATATAGGCAGTAGCGCTTTGAAGTAATAATAACTTCGGTGGACTTGGTGCTGAAATGTCATTCAAACTATCCTTACTTATATATGCGACGACGGCACCACACGTGAACAGTAAATGCAATTAATGAATGTCTTGTTGTAATTAGTATATATATAGTTTGTGATAAGGACTCGCCATATTTAGTTTCAAAATCCGGAGATTGTTAGCCCCTTTCGTGACTGATGCACAAAGTGAATCCACAGTCACTTGCTCCTCAATAGGAAACTAGGGCTGACCTTCGAAGCTTTTTTTGGCAATCGAAGCTTCGGGGCCAAGCTTCGATTTTAATTCGAAGCTTCTAAAAAAATATATATATTTTTTTATTTATTTTTTTTATCTTGGTGCTGAAATGTCATTCAAACTATCCTTACTTATATATGCGACGACGGCACCACACGTGAACAGTACAATGCAATTAATGAATGTCTTGTTGTAATTAGTATATATATAGTTTGTGA
This sequence comes from Notolepis coatsorum, assembly GCF_963971535.1. NCBI lineage: Eukaryota > Metazoa > Chordata > Actinopteri > Aulopiformes > Paralepididae > Notolepis > Notolepis coatsorum. Next base: position 47,390,215 of record NC_140174.1, read on the forward strand.
TAAGGACTCGCCATATTTAGTTTCAAAATCCGGAGATTGTTAGCCCCTTTCGTGACTGATGCACAAAGTGAATCCACAGTCACTTGCTCCTCAATAGGAAACTAGGGCTGACCTTCGAAGCTTTTTTTGGCAATCGAAGCTTCGGGGCCAAGCTTCGATTTTAATTCGAAGCTTCTAAAAAAATATATATATATATTTTTTTTTATTTATTTTTTTTTATCTTATGTTGTGGGACTTGTACAGCACTTTCATAAACTTTGTTGTTTTTAAATGTGCTCTATAAATAAAGTGGGTTGGATTAATTAATTAAGTAGCCCCTTTCGTGACTGAGCCAACAAGGTTTCACTCGGCTGTGTGATTTAATTCAAGGTGGATCGCTGTTGTCATTTGAACAACTTCAGATTTCATGGGAACTACCAATCCCCCAAATCAAGAATGTTTAAGATTAATGAAGTAAGATTTTGATTATTTGAAATATGGCCTGTGTAGACTAAACTATGCACAGAATTATGTCAGTCTACAAGGTCCGGATTCTACATGGTCCGGCAATGTAGACCTTGTAGACTCCACTACAGACCAATTATCAGTGAATGTTCATGCATTTTTAAGAAGGGCAACTTCCACAAAAAAACAAAGAACTCACAAACATCTCAGTAGCACCTTATCTAAATTTTATTTCCTATTTTGTTTATTCATCCCAGTATCTTTCTTTCTTATGTGTGGAATTCTACAAGGCATGTAGGTGTATATGTATTTGAGGATGATATCCTTCAAACAGGCAATAGTGATGATATAATTTGGGCAGTGCTGAGCTGGGTTACTTTCCTCCAGTGTATTTGTCCCCTGCCCCCCCCCCCCCCCCCCCCACACGCACATTTACATTTACTCATTTAGCTGACGCTTTTATCCAAAGCGACTTACAAGTTCTGTACGACAAGACAGCAAGAAGGGTACAACTCTATCAGCTGAGTAACAATGTTTATCAAAGTGTTGCGTGTTACAGTGTAGGTTAGTTTATTAGGAAAAGTGCATGACAGTAAGGTTAGTCACGGTTAGATTTTTTTTTTTTTTTTTTTTTTATATAATCATTTCAGATAATGGTTGAAGAAGTGAGTCTTTAGTTGACGGCGAAAGATTGGACGGGATTCGGCTGTCCTAACTGGGATGGGTAGTTCTCACACGCACACGCACACACACACACAAATCGAAGTAAAAAAAAAATTGAATTTTTTTAATTTTTGAAAAATTTATATATATATATATATTTTTTTTAACTTCGATTTTTTTTTTAATGTTCGAAGCTTGTGCCATCGAACGAAGCTTCGAAGCTTCGAAGTATTTAAGACAGCCCTATAGGAAACCAACCTAGATTTACCCTGAAGGACTGGTTCTAACCGAACCGTTCGTTATACAAGTATCACAGAGAAATGTCAAAGGTACTCACAGTTGAGGGGCGGCTACGTGGCGTAGTGGGCAAGGCGCTCGCCACGAATGCAGAGACGCTGGGCTCGACTGTTCGAGCCCAGCGCTCCACATTTGCTTTCAGTTTAGCTGGTCGTCCGTACTAATACACATTGGCCGTATTAGGGGGTGGGAAACTGATGGGTGGGGATCGGGCGTTGTGGACAGCGACTCCTACAGGTCGGTTGGTGCGCCTGCGCAGTAGAATCGGGAAGTGTCGGGGGCAGCGTGAGCCTCCCACGCGTTTCTCCTCGCCACTGAGAGATCGAGCTGCGCAGGTGAAAAGATGCGACTGCTGTTACCTCAAGTACCGGAGGGGACTTGTGCTATGTATGACTTAGTCCACATTGCAGCTAGCTTGTGGGAGGCAAGAAACAGCGTTCGTGACAGGGGAGGGTTGAATTGGATGATACGAAATTGGGATGGGAGAAAATATAGAAAATGGGAGAAAAAGTGGATCAAAAAAAAAAGGTACTCACAGTTGCACGAGGGTTTCGAACAGAGATACGGGATGGTTTGAAAGCTTGGCGTTGCTAATAATTATTTTATATTTTTTATAAACTGCTCAAAACGGCATTATTTCTGGCGTTGGCTGCCTGGTGTGATCACAGCGCATGCGCATCATGCACCCAACTCCGGAAATAATGCCGTTTTGAGCAGTTTATAAAGAATATTTAAAATGTTTATTAGCAACACCGAGATTTCAAACCATCCCGTATGTCTGTCCGAAACCCTCGTGCAACTGTGAGCACCTTTGAAACGTCTCTGTGATACTTGTATAACGAACGGTTCGGTTAGAACCAGTCCTTCATGGTAAATCTAGGTTGGTTTCCTATTGAGGAGCAAGTGACTGTGGATTCACTCGGTGCATCACAGTCACGAAAGGGGCTAGGAGATTGTGATCTCAACATTGACATTGTATCTCTCCGTCGCCCAGTGCGCAGAAGTAAAGCATTGAATCGTGACATATCTAGATTGGTTGTTTCCTCTGGACTGCATAATCCTCTGCTATATCTATCTATTTATCATCTATGTATGTCAATATAGCCAATGGAAATGCTAGTAATGGTCACGTGGGCTGGGTGAACCAATGGACAATTCCTATCGTTTCTCGTACCACTATGGTATTTGGGATATCGCTTATCGCCACCTACTGGCCGCATGCTTGTTGGATCAATTTATATGCGTTTATGTGTTTGCGTCTGGATCAGGTATTTTTTTTTAACACTGTCGTGTGGACAAGGATTTCTTTTTAAACGGAGCCTGAGAATATCCGTTTGGCAAAAGATCCAGATACGTGGGGACATGGCCTGAGTCAACAGACTCCCCATTTGCAGGTGAAGTGGGGGTCGTCACACCCTCCTCCTAAAGAAAAGGGTTCAACCCTATTAACAAATTACATTTAGGTATTTTACCAGCAAGCTAATTCCATCCACAACAAAGTAACCATAATATTTTTTATCCAGAGTTGGTCTAACTTCAAATCTCAAATCAAAACCTGTTTAACCCTTTCATCCATTCCCCTCACCATCCTGCCTCTGCTCTCAGCAACATAGGGCCATAGGAAGCAGTTTAAGAGAGCAGGACACAGTAGGGATTAGGGAACAGACAAAATCAGCAAAACAAGAGTTGCACACCAGAGGAGCACACACACAAATACAAATTTCAAAATACAAATATCTCAAAACATTAGTCAAAAAGGGATATGAAAGAGCTAAATGAAGCAAACTAAGAGTCACTGGTTCAAAAACCTCACAGCAACCTCTACAATGTAACCACATGAGTACTCTTTATTTTCTCCCTCTAAATTCAAATCAAAATTGTTTATACCTTTCCCAGATATATACAAATAAACAACATCAATATCAAACAAACAAGTCCCCAATTGTCAAACATATATTAATATGTCAAAGGAGCAAAAGTTGATGTTGCTACAACCTGTAGTGTTGCTACAACCTGAGCTTAGGAGTGGAGAAAGCCCCCATATGTCAAACAAAGCAACAAACAAAGCAACACAATTTCAGACACTAATCATCTCCAACACCCATGCTGACCGGTCACCTCTTCCCCTCACCCTCCTGCCTCCGCTCTCTGCAACATAGGATCCTAAGAAGCAAATTAAGAGAGCAAGAGACGGAAGGGATTGGGGAACAAACGAGATGAGAAGAACAGAATGTTAAAAGATGATGTACTTCAAAACCAATGGAGTCAACCCTATAATTTAAATCTACCATTTAAATGGTCAACCACGCCCAGACGCATGTCATCAGGCGCTGAAAAGTTGCGGGCACAACATGATTTAGCGCAGCACAATGAGCATAAAGAGATTTCATCTTCTTTTTTCTTCTTTCCTTTTCCTATTTTCTTTTTCATTCTCCTTCCTTTTCCTGCCCTCTCACTCTGAACAGTATCGTTCTTTTTTCTGAGCAGTCATGGGACCACCAACTTTCTGACCAAACCTCAGGTCATTAGGGCTAAACCCTGTGATCTCCTGGGCTACCTCTCTGGAAGCCAATAGGAGCAATGGCAGTCCCTCCTCAGGAACGGCCACTGGAGAGGTGGAACAGAGAGAAACATTAATGCTTCCCCATTATCCCCCCCCCCCCCCCCCCCCCCCCCCCCTTCAAATGGGCAAAAGTTGGTGGGCTGTAGGAGGTTCACATGAAATGTTACCGCCTGCTTGCCTTTGGCAATAACATTTGTCACATCAATTTTTTCAAACGGCACGGCTGTATCTAACAGTTCTTCCAAAGCCGGATCAATTTCCACCTCTGTAGCCAAATCAGTCTGTGACATGGACCGACATTTTGCAGAAACCTCCCCCCCCTGACTAACTACCTACCTCAAACCTCACTCTTCGTGCTACTACTTGCAAGGGGTACTTATGCACTTGGAACTCTCTGGGCAGAAGAAGTACCTGTTACACAGCCACTCCTCTGTGCCAGAGACGTGCTCCCGAGAGGACACAAGCGCCAACACAAGTGCCTGTCTCTACCCACGTTTGTAGCTGCCTAAAGGTCACACCAAGACTATTCCTATTGGGAACCTGCCATCCTTGCCTACCTGGGGATTAATGGTTTCCAAAACACAGACTATCATTAAGGTATCAAACTCCAAAGCCTCAACACAAGCAATAACAAACAAAGTAACAAATCTCTATACCACAAGAAATCTGCACAAAAACAAGCTGCTACCTTCCCCAAATCCCAAACAATCAAACACCCCAAGAACAAAGACCAGATGCACTTTTTCTTCCCGCACCAACGGTAACACTTCTCCGTACAATACGCAGGTGCGTGGGCTCGCGCTGTCTACAGCGAGATACAAGGAGCATATGACAGGGCGAATAATAAAAATACTATCGGGTAAATATATATCTTATACAAATAAAACAATATATAAAGTATAGAAAATAATAAACGTGGAATTTAGGTGATGGCCTAATCTACCTTTTGTTGAACTAAGTCTAATTATTAATCTGGACCTTCAGAACAAGTTTCTGCCATTTCTATCAGCTAGCTGTTACATATTTGAGTTGTCCTCATTTGTTTAAAAATATTTAAGAATAACATTGATGTTGTTGTCATGCGTCTCAGGTTGCCTCCTTGCTTGGTGATGCCTCCTCTGTTCTGGAGGAATGCATGGAGTCTGTGTCTCACCCTGAGGAGCTGAAAACCCTGCTGGAGTATCAAAAAGACCTCAGCCAGCTCCAGGACAATGGTGAGTTTTTAGATGTTAGCTAACTACCTAAATTTTCTTGTTAGACTGCAGAAGTGACATTCCATTTAGCCTCACCCTTAGTTAAAAGCTCATATACTTTACTATGGATACTGTATTATATTTTGCAGTAAACATTTATTCAACTTGAATCAATGAATCTAAAAAAAATTGTTTACTATCTTATCTAAAAATATTTCCTAGCCAGTGGATAGTTCATATTTGAAGGTGACCCCTTCTTGGAAAATGTAGTCCCATTTGTTATTTTATGACTCGGATCTATTGAAACAACAAGGGACACCGCACTAAGGCATGTTGAAAAGACGAGAGCCTCAGCCAACGCAGGAAGCTTGGCCCCGGAAACTTTATTGGAAGGTCGATATGTCACGACTTAACAACCAAATAGCAATGACACCGTGAACACTAACATTAGTCGATTTCTAATCACTTCTGGTGGTGGTTGTTGGTTGTACCTTAATGTTTACTGGCCAGTAGCCATGGTAACATGGCCTAAGCCCCAAACTAGTGCATGGATCAAGTGCCACTGAGTGTTAGATAGACTACAGTGTTTCCCACAGGATTTTCAGAGACTATGGGGGGTGAACCTTCGACCCTCTAGGGGGGTCCGGAGGCGTGCCCCCCTGGATATTTTTTTCTTTTGTACATTTTAAAGTTAAATGCATCAATCTGGTGCACTTTGAGAGCAAAATAAAGAGGCTAGATTCTATGATGAACTTTGTGCTCAAAACACTAAATCGACTAGTGCTTCCCAATCCTCTCCTCGAAGCACCCCAGCCGTTCAATGTATTTGTTAAATTCCACCACCAGCACACCTGATTCAACTTAACTAGCCCTTTATTAGTTGAATCAAGGTGTGCTGGTGGTGGAATTTAACAAATACATGGAACGGCTAGGGTGCTTCGAGGAGAGGATTGGGAAGCACTGGACTAGAGCATACATTTGAGCCATCAAAGAAATGAAGCAAAAGTGGTTACCTGTGTTGAACTGGTTTATTTTTTAGAAAATAAAGAAATAGTGGATTACTATTACGACTACTACCACTGCCATTACTACTGATACATCCTTATTGGCAAACTGTATAGTACATTTTTTTTTTTTTTTTTGGTTCATTATACAACTGTGGCGGGACTAATTGGACTGTGGCGAGCCGCCACAGTCTAGGTCATTGATGGGAAACCCTGGACTATACGGTGCACACATTTACAGACGTTTGTGTGCCCAATCTGCCAATTTAAGGGGAGACACTGCAGGTGAATAGGGTAAACAAATGAACTAATAGATATCACAATGAAACTTCCCCAGTTGATTACTTATATTAAGACAAGACTTTTTTGTATTACAAGTTCTGAAATTGTATGTTTAAATATGCAAATGAGGCATGGTCTACTTAAATATGCACTAATTTGCATATAATTCCAGGACAGAAATCTGAACATTGGATAAAGCCATTTTCAAAATTATAGTTTCATTTTGTTGACATATTAGAGCCAAAGGTTATTACAGAGGGGATTTTGGATATCTCTTTTTATCACTCCATAAATCAGAAAATACTCCATTCAGTCCATTTTATGGTAAAATTCCATATTTTGCCATGTTTTTAGGAATAAAATGTGATATAAATCAGGGTATGAATGCGATATCAACAAACCCTTCTGTAAATACCTTCAGAACATAGATATGAATAGAACTGGAGGGTTTGGTGTATGTGAGTGCTACTGAAGTGGAGATTTCTGGCTCAGAGTATGAGGAAAAACTCTTAAAACTAATTTTTGGGAAAACGCCTTCAAAGTTCTGTATTGTAAAATGCCATACTTTTTTTTTTAAACAGATATTTACAAACACAATACCTAATCAAACCATTAGTAATAGACAACCTAAACACATGCCTGATAACTGAATAATAATAATAATAATAATAATAATAATGTTATTGAACTAAACAGAACTACACACAGGCTACAAACAGTGTAGTACAGTGTAGTACCCCCTAATAGGCAAAAAATATTTGAATAGATATCACTATGAAACTTTCCCAATTTGTTATGTACATATAAACTAAGAAAAAATATATTGCAAGTTTTCTGAAATGTATGTTTATATATGCAAATGAGGCACTTCCCCATTAAATATGTGCACATTTATGGATGCAATAAGGCAAAATGATGTAAAATAAACAACTAAATGTGTGTTATTGACGTTTTATTGTCACTAGTTTCATAGAAGACATGTTTAGGAAGCAAAATATAACAATCTCAAAATCAACAAAAAAAGTATATTTGATTATTCACCTGCAGTGTCTCGCCTTAACATTCTAATTATCTTTCTCTCTCTAAATGACAATACATGTCTATCTAACATTACCAGATGACATCCTACAAAATAGGCTACACATAGCGACCATCCATGAGTTAACGCTGCTGCTCATCACACAACAATGCTTACTAATGCATAATGTTAGCTAACTAAAAATACAGTGTGCCTGCATGGTAACTGATTTACTCATTAGTATCAACATTTGTAAAACTGAATGAAACTAGTCAGTTTTACAGTCCCCGTCTTCGTTGCGTAGTAGTGTGGCCATGTGGAGACGGAGATTGTGAAAATGATGACGCAGACACACTCTGGCTTCCAAAACAAATGACCATGTGCAGCCCACTGAAAATATTGTTTAATCTTCTAACATGACAATGGACACTATATGTCCTAACGACGGGACTTATAATTGACCAAACTAATTTCACCACAGAGCACAATCATCCTTGGCGGCACGGTGGTGTAGTGGTTAACACTGTCGCCTCACAGCAAGAAGGTCCAGGGTTCGATTCCCGCTTGGGGACCAGGTTTCCATGAGGCCAGGTACCCAGGTGGGGTATCTCCCAGGCCTTTCTTTGTGGAGTTTGCATGTTCTCCCCGTGCTCGCAAGGGTTTCCCCCCCGATAAGATAAACCCAATGGAAAAACATGCACAACAACGGATCGCTAACGCTGTGGCGTCCTTGACGAAGATGGGCAGGAGCACTTGGATTTGTCCCCGGGCGCGGCCCTTTGCTTTGCATCTATGACACTATGTCTATGTGTACTTGTTTATTACTGAGAATTCAGATACATCCAATCCATGATAAATTGCAAACAGGGAGTTTGGGAGCCCTGTTAGCTTTATATCTAAACTAGATCTATATGTAGTTTTATTGGCCATTTTAATCATTAGGCCTAATGTTACTTTCTTTTTGTCTCTTTTCAGACATTTCAGTCGAGGGGACCCGCATCATGTCTGCTCTGATTCTCCCTCCTGTGGAAAGAGTAGTGATAGTCAATGACCAAACGCAAACCGGGACGAATGCACTGGGTGGCTATGTGTACACGGCCTGCACAGAGATAGAGATGGAGGTGGACTCTGAAGCAATGGTGCAGAATAAAGAGATGGGTGTGGAGGGAACTGGGACTATAGAGGGATGTGAGGATGGCCAACAGTGGTTCTACATTAGTAATGACGATGTAAAAACAGAAGGTGATGCTGATTTGGAGGTCACAGAACAGGTTGAATACATTGAGCCAATCGATGGAGAAAGCGATGTTGACACTGCTGTCCAAGCAGATGGCATCGAGTATGAAAACGGTGACGGTGAGATGAGACAGAATGAGACAGAATACGGTGTTGAGGCTGAAACTGTGATGGTTATTGGGGAAGATGGGACAACAATGCCTCTTGGTGAAGCCATACCCAACAAAAGTGACATGGGTAAGACCAAAAGGAAGATGAAAAGGAGGAAGATTCAGGGCAGGGACCAGGATCATGAACTGGAGAGGGGCTGTGCTGTCCTGCTGGAAAGACTTGATATACCTGTGCCTCCACAAATCAGAGCAGTGAGAGCGAACCGTGGGCTCAAGATGAAGACATTTCTGTCACAAAGGAGAACAAAGGTCAGTCGGCAGGGAAGAGGCACTGGATCATTTTCCAACACTCAAAGCTCATCTAAAAATGATAACCTGGACCAGAGGACATGCAAAATATGTGGCAAGATTGTGAGTCGTCCAAAATTCTTAGAGACCCACATGAATCGACACTCGACAGAGCTTCCCTATCCTTGCTCTGCATGTAAACGGAGGTACAAGAGCTCACGTTCCTTGCAGGAACACAGATGCCCAAGTCTTAAAAGCGTATCAATATGTAAGCGTAGCAGAGAAGTAAGTGAAGAGGCGAGGAGCACAATTGTTGAGGAAAAGGCAGCTGAGGGAGAACAATCAACCAGTGGGGCTCCTTGTGAGGCATCTGATTCACCATTTGACAGCACCACCCAGGACCCCTCTTACACTGGCCCCGCAGAAAAGAGGCCCTCCAAAAAAACGATAAACCCTGAATACAAAGAAAACACGACAGAAGGTCCCGTCTACTGTCCACATTGCGGTATAGAGTTTAAGCGCCAGCAGTCACTTAGGCACCACCTAAGAAACATTTGCTTTGATTCGCAACAGGTTGATCCGGAGAATGTTAAGGATGGCAAGCAATGTTTCAAATGTGACGAATGCGGCAAGGCATTCGGGTTCAAATCAACACTGGAATCCCATAAACATACTCACAACCCACTCTACTGTGAGGTGTGCATGAAACTGGTCCGTGACTCTGAAGCATTAGCGATGCACAAGATTTCACACACTCCATTTCAATGTAATAGATGTGATGAAAACTTCCATGTTTTCAAGGCTCTTTATAAGCACTATATCGACGTTCACAATCCCAGTGGGCCGTTCACTTGCTCCCATTGTCAGGAAACTATAGGCAGCTTAAAACGCTTCATCAGACACGAGTGGAAACACACTGGTCATCAACCATTTCAGTGCCCTAATTGCCCTAAACGATTCAGGTCATACTGCGATGTGCAGGATCATCAGAAGAAACACACCAAAGAGAAACCTTTCCTTTGCTGGGAATGTGGGAAGAGTTTCCGGCACAGTATAACACTGACTCGGCACGTGGAACATGTACATAGCAAACCTGGCCCACCCGTACCTGAGAAGGTCCCCACCACTCTCGTATGCTCCCAGTGTGATAAGGTCTTCACGTCGAGGAAATGCCTTCTGCACCATGAGAACGTTCACCACAAAGGAGTGCGTCACCCCTGTTCATACTGTGGCAAAGGGTTCTTCTCCTCAGGTGCGCTGGTGCGACACACGTTGATTCACACCGGAGAGAGGCCTTTCACGTGTGATGAGTGTAAAAAGACTTTCAGATCTGCCTCTGAATTGAAGGTACACATGCGATACCATACTGGAGAACGACCGTTTAAGTGTAACGTCTGTAACAAGGGTTTTGTACAATCCTGTTTTCTCACCCTACACATGCGAACCCATACGGGGGAGAGACCATATGTTTGTCCTGTGTGTAGCAAAGGGTTTCAGTCCCTGCATTGCATGAAAAGACACAAGAAGCTTGTTCATTCAAAGTTGCCACAGGTTTGAACAGGGTTCCTGCAGGTTACATTTAAGACCACGTTGAATAGAATTTAATAACCATTTCATGGCTACACTGGCTAAATGTATGAAGTAAAATTACTATGAAATAAGTCCCAGAATTACTTACAAATATTACTTTCCCATAAAGTTACAAAAGTAAAGATTTTATGACATGACCATGACATGCTAGCAGCAGTTTTCTTTACCTCAGGCTCTGACTGACTAGCTCAAGCTTGATTGCTAGGCGCTGATGCTAGCTGGGTGTTCTCACATAAATTATCACCGGGGTCTGCAAAGTTAGTGATTATTGGTTCCAATTTATTTCCCCCAAACATTTATTGCAACATACAAGTAACTTCCTAATAAAAGTCATATTTTTATTTATTTATTTTTTGTAAGGCCTAAAACTCTTAAGCCCTTAAATAGAATGTGTTATGCCTTTAAGACCCTGTGGGAACCCTGTTTGAATTAAACATTGCAGTTCAGTCTACAGTTGTAGAGTATGTAATTATGTATACAAAATTTATTTTTCATTTTATAATTTTGGAATAAATAAATCCTTAATTTTGAGTCTCCTGTGGTTCTCTCAGATTGCTTTTGTAATGTGCACATTTGTTGTTACTGTGTAGAACAGTGGTGGTCTGTCTATAATGTCCCCACAGAAGTAGACCGATCAGAACTGATGATTTCTCTGACACATGCTGAAACAGTGAGCCCAGCCAGCCAGCAATTCAATTCATGGACATAAATAGGATAAGATAAGATAAGATATTCCTTTATTGATCCCCTTGGGGAAATTCAGGCATCATAGCAGCAAGGGGGGGGGTACAGGTAGTAATAACAACACAAGCAGTGTAAACAAATCAATATAATTAACTAACTAACTGAAAATATATTCACAGTGTCATATAAGGTGCAGTATGCGTAAGGTAGTGTTATAATTTACTATCTACTGAAATATACATTATTCACAGTATCCACTGAAATATACATTATTCACAGTATCACAGTATCCACATAAGGTGCAGTATGCCTAAGGTAGTCTTATTGTCCTCCTTGGGTTCCTATTAGTCCTCAATGTCTGGCAGCAGTCGCTGCCCCCTGTTGTGGAGCCTGGAGGCCGCTAGTCGCTGCCCACTGTTGTGGAGCCTGATGGCCGCTGGTATGAAGGACTGTCCGAGGCGTTTAGTTGAGTGTCATACAAATATGTTGTCTGCCTGAAACCAAGCAGAGCGTTGCCATATCCTCTAGTAACAGAAGTAGAGTAACGATAGCATAGCTCAATTAGCATTGCTAATGTCAGTGAATGTTTGCTACTTTAGTCTACACGTGTTGTCTTGTTCAAAGGTTTCCACAACACATACAGTGTGTATCACTTTAGAAGTATTTAGAAATGGTCCTCAAAATTAATGGAATTGAATGAGGAGCCTGACACCTGGGAGGAATAGTGATGTTGACGGTGGACAACATTAGTCTTTGATTGAAAACTATTAACAGATTGCAGAATGGGTACAATACAGTAGAGCTCGATAATAACAACTGCTAAGAGGATGAAGACCAGAAAAAGACTTTCCTCTTGTTTACATAAGGGTCTTCCATTTTCAATTAATCAAGACATTTATGACTTACAAGACATACTGTACAAATATACTGTAGTACTGTGTAAGAAAAATATCATAAAAAAATATACATCCGAAGGGGAAGAAACTACATTGGACACATCCTAGCTGACTTGTAGATGGCGTTTAGATAATGGTAAAGACTGCAGTTTATTGCAAGTTATACTAAAGTGAAATATCCCTTTAAATGTTAAAAATTTGTTCTTTTAATCGGAAAATAAAGCTTTTTCTTGTATGCTATGCAGAGTAGTTTTACTTTGGAAAAACTCCGACCGGAAGTCATGGAACACGGTAAAAAAATACGTCATGCAAAACGAAACACGTCCGGTCACGGTGGCATAATTACATGATGGAAGCCATACATTTAGGCAATTTGTATCACTTGTTTGTGTAATTACGCATTGTGACTAGCGACCATTTAACATTGAATACACAAGATCACGGAAGGAGGTATTTCATATTTAAAAGGTGAGCTGAGCAGCATAACAACGTTGCCAAGAAAAGGATTAGTAGCAGCGGTGGCTAACCGTGCTGCTTTCATTGACAAATTTCAAATGTAGCTAGATAATGAATTATAAGTAACATGTTTTTTCACTTGAATACTGGTGTTAAACGTTGCGTTTTGAGATTATAAAAATGAAAGGGGAACAACATCCAAATTAAGAATTCTAATGTGTTGTTTCCATGGAGAAGCAATGATAAAACCGAGGAAAACAAACACCATGTGAGCTTTGGAAATTACTCAACAACCGACTAGGCTGCAGTAAGAAACTGAAAACCAGGTTTACAAACATCAACATTAAGACAGACGACACAGACAAGCTGGATGTGGCTGGGTATTTTGGTGTACACATCCTAGCCTTCTACAAAAACCTAGGTGTTCGCAAAGACTATTTTAAACTTGTACAAGTTGTAATGGTAACAACGGATGAGTGTTCAAAAAACTGAACGCCCTCCAACCTAACAAGGCCATGACAATATCCCCTCCAAATTTCTCAGACTCAGCTGCCACCATCGCCCCAATCATCACCCACATAATAAACCTCTCCATAAAACAGGGACACGTCCCCAAAGATTTCAAACTTGCGAGAGTGACCCCCCTGCACAAAAAAATGCAGCAAATTAGACCCAGGCAACTACCGCCCTGTTTCTATTCTTAACTCCATCTCGAAAGTTATGGAAAAAATAGTCTACGAAAAGTACCTTGCCAAAAAATAAAAGCTAATTTACTAATTCCAATCTGGCTTCAGAACACCCCATTCCACTGACACATGCCTTCTCTATTTGAACGACCACATCAAACATGAGGTGGACGTGGGCAAATACCGCGGCATGGACACCGTCAATCACTCCATTCTGATTGATAAGCTAAAAGCAATTGGTTTTGATAGTACATCAGTGAGCTGGATGCAATCCTACCTGGAGGGGAGAGAACAGATGGTGGAGGTGAACGGAACACTGTCCTCCTCCCAGTGAGCTGTGGTGTTCCACAAGGAAGCATAGCATACTAGGACCTTTACTGTTCCTAATTTATGTAAACGACAACATCAGCTTGTGACTGCAACTTGTTCCTGTTCGCGGATGACTGCCCTGCTGGTCTCTGACACGGACAAGTTGCAGGTTGAAAAAGCCCTCAGCTCTGAACTCGGTAGAATCTGCACTTGGCTCGCTAATGACAAACTATCATTACACCTGGGAAAAACGGAATCCATTCTCTTTGGATCAAATGGCAAACTTAGCAAGGCCAACGGCTTCTCTGTTACAGTGGGTGATAATATTGTCACGAGGAAAGATTAAATTACATACCTGGGTTCCATCCTAGAGGCAAATCTTTCCTGTGACAAAATGGCAACCAATGTAATAAAAAAAAGTCAACCAACAAACAAGATTTTTTTTACAGGATCTCCTCTGGTAAATAAGAATACCTTGAAGACTAACAGGAGCACTCATTCAAGGTTTCTTCGACTATGCATGTACCTCATGGTACCAAAGCACCTCAAAGGCCCTAAAAACAAGGCTCCAAACATCCCAAAACAAACTGGTCAGGCTACTGCTTGGCCTTACTCCTAAAACCCACCTTACCCCTTCCCATTTTGATAGTTTAGGATGGCTTAGGGTAGACGACAGAGTACAGCAACTTGCAATGGGCCTGTCTACAAGATACCCTACACCTCAAAGATACCCGTCCCATGTACCTGTCTAAATACTTCCTAAAGGTCAGTGAAGTCCACGCCCACAACACCTGAGGAAGTTCCACTAATCACGTTCAACCCAGATTCGGCTCAAACAAGGGATTAAACTAATTTCGCAACTATGCCACAATAATGTGGAACGCCCTACCAACAGCCTTAAAGGAATGTGAATCCCTACCCTCCTTCAAAACCGCTCTCAAAGAGCACCTACGGGTGGCTGCAATTCGAAACTGGCCCTGGTAAATGTCAAAACCCCACCCAACCTCAGCCCCCTCTAATGTAAATTTTGTTCTCCTTTTGTTTTCTATTTTTATGATGTTCTCTCTCTTACATAATAGTTTATATTTGTATGTCTCTAAATATTTTGATGAATTGAAAATGGAGGACCCTTATGTAAACAAGCCAAAAGTCTTTTTCTGGTCTTCATCCTCTTAGCAGACTTGGAGAACGGTCTCAGGACCGCGCTGTGAGGGACGCACTGTGAGGAGTCGAGCCAGCGAAAACAATTGAAAGTAAGTAACGTTAGCCTAACTAACACTTAACATTTAAAAAGCAATATAAATATAGGATAATCTGACAACAAAATTAACAATATGATGCCGCAAGGGATTGTGTATATAATAATTATTGTGTACTAACGGAACTGACTTCAACGTAAACTTGAGCTACTGTTTTAGTAGTTTAAAGTTCTGTTATATTTCAATTGCCTTACCTATTAGATTTGTTTAAATTCAAATGTATTGTCAGTACAGTACAGTGAAAATAAGGCCATGTCCAGACTAAACTGATTTAGGTCGTATCAGGCAAAGTATTTGATCGTTTGCACCTTTCAGCCACACGGAACTGTGTTCTGGCAGCCTGAAGACGCTACTTTCTGAGACCAGCTTCCAGAGTGCGCAATTCTGAAGACGCCTCCCTTGCATCACCATCTTTACAAGCGAAACACGTCTTCTCCTGAACCGATGACGCGATAGCCCACCTCTCCCTTAGCCCGCGTGTGAAAACATCACAACAACAATGGCATGTACAGAGTAGTTGCGTTCGTGTTACATAAGCTATTGAGCTTGATCAGGCTTTTACAGCTAAATGTACTGCGCCTGTACTACCACCGTCGACAACAGATTGACATCTCCCTTAATCCACATGCAAAACCCAGCCAACAAAAAAAGAAACATTCTTATATGTCCAGATATGTCCTGGCTATACACCGGGAGTTATTATTAAACAACAATGGCATGTACAGAGTAGTTGCATTCGTGTTACAGAAGCTATTGAGCTTGATCAGGATGATGCAATTGTGTGATGCAATACACGATACTAGCGTCACATAGCTGGCCTTTTTCTGAAAACCCAAGTAGTAGCCAAGCACATACGGTTCCATAGCATACCCCTTCAGTTGATCATGACAAATCCTCTCTTACCTTGATGATTAAAAAGCCTCCTTAATTTAGTAAATAGTATCCCCATGGCATGGTGTTGACTTGAGCTGTAGCCAGCAAGCTATGCTATGCTACCAGCCTGACGACATCAATCAGATTATCAACACAAATGGACTTCATATATTTCACCTAAATACAAACAGCCTGAGACATAATCTGGCTGAAATCAGACAATTATTTAATAATGTTAAGGCAAACATATTATGTTTTGTTTTTCAGAAACAAAACTTGACAATACTGTGACAGACCCAGAAATTGAAATGGAAAACTACTCGGTAGTCAGAAATGACAGGAACAGGTATGGAGGTGGTGTCTGCATGTACATACACAAAGACACCAAATTCATTATCCGTACTGACCTGAATCACGAGACTCTTGAAACTGTATGGGTTGAAATTATTTTTGAACGGGCTAAATCAAACTGCAAAGAAACAGACTAAGAAATGAAGTAAACTCCATGATCAAAACTGCAAAAAAGAATTTCATCAATGACAAAACTGAGGAAAACAAAAAGAAACCCAGTGAACTTTGGAAATTACTCGATAATCAACTAGGCTGCAGTAAAAAAAAATCTTAAAACCAGATTTTCAAACATAAACATAAAGACGGACAACACGCTCATCACAGACAAGCTGGATGTGGCCAATTACTTAAACATTGTCTTCACAAACATAGCCACAACACTGGTAAATAAACTACCCTCCCACTCAGGGCATTTTGGGGTAGAACACATCATAGCCTACTTACAATAACCTAGGGGTCCGCAAAGACGATTTCAAACTAGAAATGGTAACAACAGCTGAGGTACTCAAAAAACTGAGCGCCCTCCAACCTGACAAGTTCAGTTCAGAGTTTTTATTTGCCACATGGAATCATACAATCAGAGTTTCTTCATTACACAATCATAAATATCATTCCATGGACAAAAGGAGCAGGAAGAAGAATAAATCTTATAGTTACCTGCCCCTTATTCCTAAACTAAAGAAGTATTTACTTAATGGTCGGCGTACAACCTAATTTACACAATAATAATTTATACCATTATACAAGAAACTCACAATCCACAGTTAAACAAGAAAAAAATTCATAATAATAAAGAATAAAAGAGAGAGAGAAAAAAAAAGATCTCACTATTCAGATCACATTTGATTTTCATACTGACTAAATTTTTTTTTTTTATAATATTTTTTGAATTGATAAACACTATTACATCCCTTAAGCTCGCTATGGAGAGAATTCCACAACTTTACACCAATAACTGAAGGACACATCTGTTTAAGTGTGGTATGTGCAAACTGATGTTTAAAGTTGTATTTTCTCCTACTAAACTCACTTTCTAAATGAAAAAGATTTTGTAGTTTTTCTGGCAGTGTATTATTTCTTGCCCTAAACATAATTAACATTGTTTGAAACTTAACCATGTCTTCAAGTTTAATTATTCTAGATTTAATAAATAATGTATTTGTGCGTTCTCGATAACTCACTTTATGTGTGATTCTTACGGCCCTCTTCTGTAGTATATATAATGGTTTTATATTAGTCCCATAAGTATTCCCTCATACTTCAACACAATAACTGATATAAGGTGAGATGAGTGAACAGTAGAGTGTTCTCATTGCCTCATACTCTAACACATCCTTTACTTTATTCATAACAAAAATACTCTTGGACATCTTTTTTTTAACGTGTGCTATGTGCGATTTCCATGTTAATTTATCATCCATAATCACACCAAGAAAACGAAATTCATTAACTCTCTCTATATCAACTCCATCTATGGTCAGTACTATATTTTCATCTAGTTTTCGATTGCCAAAAATCATAAATTTAGTTTTTTTCAGATTCAGTGACCATTTCTTTAGCTTTGTCATTTCATACACGATATATTCAGCTAGTTCCTTTAAATTATTTCCAGAGCAAAAAAAATTGGTATCATCAGCAAACAAGACAAACTGTAATAGTTTTGAAACATCACAAATATCATTAATATATAAAAGAGAGTTTGGGCCCCAAAACCGAACCTTGCGGTACCCCACATTCAATTTTCATGAGCTCAGATTTGACATCTGCCCATTACCTTATTTAGAATGTCCCATGTGCCCTTTATATTATTTTTATTTTCGCCTAACAATCTATTGTAATAATCTTTCTTAGCCCGTCTCTTAATTAATACTAACTTATTCTTATACACTTTGTATTTAGTTTCAGCAGTCTTTTTTCTACATTTGATAAAAATCTCTATAAAGTTTGTTTTTCTTTTTACATGCATTCTCTAACCCCTTTGTTATCCATTGTTTTCGATTGTCATTACTTTTTTGTTTATGTTGAACCATTGGGCAGTGCCTATCGTAAAGTGTCCGATAGATATTCAAAAAAGTATTGTAAGCAGCATTGACGTCTTTTTTTTTTTTTTTTACTTCATTTTTTAGCGTTTATCGCTTTTTCTGGTCAAGCATGACCGACAGAAACAGGTTGAATGGGATATAGATCAGGGGAAGACACTCTTGAGAAAATACGGCGAGTCCGGGAGTCGAACTCGTGTACCCCAGATCCGTGACGCGCACGGTTGTCCCCGACGCCGAGATACGCGGTGAGCTACTGGAGCTCCCAGCATTGACGTCTTCTACATAGACCCCCTTCCATTCTTCATTCAAAAGATCATTCCTGAACATGTTTACAGCATCATCCCTTCTTAACCTTTTATATCTGTACCCAGATCTGTAAACTAGGGCTGGGCGATATGGCCTCTAAATGATATCACGATATTTTTTGGCTATGTCACGATACACGATGTACATCACGATATTTTGACATTTCCTCTAAAGCAGTGGTTCTCAACTGGTCTAGCCTCGGGACCCAACATTTTCCTTAGTCATTAAGTCGCGACCCAAATCTTTTTAACCACTATGATTTATGTAAAAAATATATATAATAATTTGCAGTAATACGCAATCTTTCAAAACATGAAATAAACACACAAAAGTGCAACTATTGCTAAAAACCCAATGAAATAAAATAATAATAAATAATAATAATATGCTTCTTAGCAGATTTCTTAGCTTAACATAACAGACCTAAATTTGGGGGACTAATGGGATAACTGGGGTTGCAACAAAAGTGCAACTAGGGCTAAAAACCCAATGAAATAAAATAATAATAAATAATATGCTTCTTAGCAGATTTCTTAGCTTAACATAACATACCTACGTTTGGGGGAACTAGTGGGATAACTGGGGTTGCAACAAAAGTGAAACTAGGGCTAAAAACACAATGAAATAAAATAATAATAATAAATAATTATGCTTCTTAGCAGACTTCTTAGCTTAACATAACAGACCTACAGTAAGTTTGGGGGAACTAATGGGATAACTGGGGTTGCAACAAAAGTGCAACTAAGGGCTAAAACACAATGAAATAAAATAATAATAAATAATTATCCTTCTTAGCTTAACATCCCAGGGAACTAATGGGATAACTGGGGATGTTGTTTGCTCCTGACAAGAGTCTCAAAGTCTGGGGTGATGGTAGACAAAGCAACTCTGAGGTCATGCTCAATGTCCAATCTGTTCCTCCGCTTTGTCTTCAGTTGGACCAGAGCTGAGAAGCCACTTTCACAAAGATAGATAGTGCAAAATAAAAATAAATATATATATTACCCACTAAAAATTGCCCCGCGAGCCACTTTTGGGTCGCGACCCACCAGTTGAGAAACACTGCTCTAAAGCCCTTAAAAATGCTTGAACCCTTTGAAGCCTACAGTCACACCAAGATGACGATTAAAATAGTCCCTGCAACATATGGCTGCATTATTTAAAACATGAACAAGATGCTTTCAAAAATAATTTAATTAAACATTTCTAAAAATCTAAAAGAGTAGTCTACTGACACACTAATACAGAAAAATGTTTATTAACATCTAAGACAATTTATATAAATACTCTTGGGTGCCTAAGACTTTTGCACAGTACTGTTTTCTATCCACTTTAGCCAAAAATACACACGCACTACTGTGAGAAAATAATAATCTTGTAACCAAGGAATGGTCCGCCTATACTTTTAATATATAGTAATATAAAATCACGGGAGACTTGATAGCTTAGACGTATGATTTTTATTATCAGCAATGTTATAACATCCTACTGGTAAACAAAACACTGTAAATGTGTGTGTGTGCATCATCATATATATATATATATATTTACTTTTTAATTGCATGAAACATTATGAAGTATTCTCTTATGCCGCTTTTCCACGGTCTGCATGGTGCCCTACTACCTACTCGACTCGGTAGTACCCCCCCATAGATTATATAGATATAAAGACGGTACCCCCCCCCCCCCCCCCCCCGTCAGTGTAGCTGGGGCGCCGTGACGTCATCGTTGACGCGACACACGGATTTCGATGCTAGCTAACAAGCTACTGTATGAATTCAGTGCCTTATTAGCTCATTTGCGCTAGCCACAATGCTAACGGTTAGAACGCGAGGCTACTACCAGTTCATCCACCTCGGCGCCTCCATATTCCATTGCCGTTTCTGAATAAAACACGTATGGCTAACATTTAAACTTGCAAAGCTCTGGCCACTTCTCTCACGCTGTCGTATCCCCGTTCCCTGTTTCCTCGAGTAGAGTCCTCCAAACAAACCTGTAGCACCGCCTCTCTGGGTGTGTGTGTGTGTATGGGCGTGTACATGACGTAAGTTGGGGCGAGTCTGTGTGTATTTTCTTTCTTTGAGAGGGAGTAGAGCGCTGCGCCAAAGTAAGTCATCTCAACCGCGGCGGCTTATAAACTGATGTGAGGGATTGTGAGGAACATCATGATGTCCACGATACGTTTAAAAAGTGTATCGTTTATGAACTGTACCCGATATTTATATAATATCACCATATCGCCCAGCCCTATGTTAAACCCAGATTCGGCTCAAACAAGGGACTAAACACGTTTTGCAATTATGCCACATCAATGTGGAAAGCCCTACTCACAGCTGTAAAGGAATGTGAATCACTACCCACTTTTAAAACTACTCTCAAGGAGCACCTACGGGAGACTGCAATTCGAAACTGGCCCCTGTAAATGTCCTAACCCAACCCCCTCCAATGTACAGTAAATGTCCTAACCCAGTAATACTAGACCCTCTTCTTGGACCAAGTAAGGTTTTGTTGATAATCCAATGTACAGTTACCCCCACCCCGCCTACCCATCCCCACCCCACCCATCCAACCACCTCCAATGTACAGTTTCCCCAACCCCACCTACCCAACCCCCCCCCCCCCACCTCCTCCAATGTACAGTTTCTTCATCAAATGTATATACTCTCTTTTTTAGATGCTTTTTTGTATCACAAACAGTACTGTATTTGTAAATCTGGTATTTCATAAATGTATAGATATAGCAGACAGTACTGTCTATCTGTATGTCATGTATGTCATATATGTTATGATGAATTGAAAATGGGGGACCCTGATGTAAACAAGACGAAAGTCTTTCTCTGGTCTGCATCCCCTTAACACATTCCCTGCCACGCAATTTGAGCATCTTATACCACTCTCTGCCAGCACTGTAAGCCTATGGAGATGTTCACCTTCTTTGCAGGGCTATAACTTTTTTAATTGTATTGCTAAATTGACATTACTATTATGGCCCATTCAACATCGATTATCTATCGTTCAGGATGTAGGAACGTTTTACTTTTTCATTCATAGATTCATACAAAAATACAGTCTAGAATATAAATATGTTTTTATCGTTTTCTGCAGTAATTCCTAGAACGTGAGATATAGGCATAAACGCATATATAGATTATCAAATGCCGTTTGTTGGCGATACACGCTATATTAAAAATTTCAACTGTACATGATCCTAAACGTTATGACTGATCATGCGCGGATGAACGGGGGGGGGGGGGGGTCGTTTATAATTCCGTGATCGTCAGTAAATGCTTTATGTAGTATGGGTGATATATTGATCAGAGCAGTTTGCATGGATAATAATAAACAAACTGCTGAAAGTAACGTCAGCGTCCTTACCGTTCGACGATGAGACTGGAGGAAAAAGATCCCACTTATTTGACGGCGATCTCCTAAATCCATTTCCGGTTTTTTATAATCATAATAAACGGCCAAATCGTATCGATTATTGCGTTATGCCAGCGATCGCTACACACGGACGTGTGTATACAGTCCTGCAACAATATGCGCATTTCCCAGACGCACCGAGATCGACTTGTCCATTTCCGGTTTGGCAACTCGCCGATCATCCACCAGGCGGCAGTATTGAAGCGTTGCAGAGTTGTGCATGCTCCCACTGCATCAGACCAGGCTCCGTGAGGGAATTATGAATAACATGGCGAAAAAATGAAATATGATCTCAATAACGTTGTACGCCGTGGATTGGCAGAATTCGCATGAACTTGAAACACGTCGTAAGCCGTTTCCGGCGTGGGATGTGTTAACAAGTCGTCAGGTGATGCACAGGAGAATGAGAAACACCTGATTATAAAGGAAAAGGGGGAGGGAGATGAAACGGGTGTCTATCAAGCCTAGAATAACCAGACATAGAAATACACAACTACTACGTCATACAACAATAGACAAAATATACTTAATATATAAAGTCTTAACAAGTGGGAATAAGCAATAAAAACATCACATTAAAGTGTCCAATGTGTTAATGTGATGTTTTTATTGCTTATTCCCACTTGTTAAGACTTTTCAGATGATCATTTTTAATCTATTGTATATTTTGTCTATTGTTATATGCTGTAGTAGTTGTGTATTTCTATGTCTGGTTATTCTAGGCTTGATAGACACCTGTTTCATCTCGAAAGACGAAGACTCTCTAGTCGAAGCGCGTTGCGTGCCACAGCCTACAGTTACCTGCTTGTCAATTTTGAGTGGCAATTCAGTCTGTTTTTGATGTTTTGTTGCACACTCATGACTCATTACATTTTTTATTGTAATAGCATTTGTTGCTCTCCTCTACTATTTTTGATATTTTTGCAGCTTTTTTTGAGCACTTATCTTTTCCACTTCGTTGACTTCTGTTACAGGGTATACCATTCACAGATGTGGCTTTCAATGTAACCAACCGTTACATTATCATTGCATCCACTGCCAGTCAACTATTTTACGTCAGTCGGACTTTATCAACCACCTTGAATGTTGCAAGAAAAAGCACTTAAAACCAGCTGCAGCGATCACCGCCAGTGCAGCGACCACCACCAGTGCAGCGACCACCACCAGTGCAGCGACCACCACTGCAGCAACCACCACCACTGCAGCAACCACCGCCACTGCAGCAACCACAATGCCAACCCCCCCGGGTGGACAGATGAAAAGGGTTCATCATCTGCAAACAAAACAAAAATGTCCTATCTGCTATCTTCATATGAACAGAAAAAACCTTAAAATGCACATAGAGAGGAAGCACACACAGAAGCAGGACATAACGGCAACTTCTCACCTGAAAAGTGAGTGTGTAGATCGTATCAATGGGATCTATGCTGTTCTTAAGACTTATCATGGTGTCAGCACTCCTCTGCATGCCCAAGTTAAAATATGGGGGGAAAGTCAACATGTGTCATGTGAATCTGCAGAGTGCCAGAAAAACATTGAGTTAGCATGTAGGAGTGGATTAGCCGCTCTTCAGTGCAGACACCTGAAATCTATAGGATACTGTACATCATATGCTTCTCCTCCGGCACTTCATGAGGAAACCCTTAAAGAGATGGTTACCAGCAAGTGGTTTGGTGATGACATAAAACAGCTCTGCCTCACTCGACAAATGCTTGCGAAAGACAACCAAATACCTCTCTCTGTGAACACTGAAGTTGGAGCCCCTCAGGCCAAAAAATACATATCTGTTTATGAACCCACAGTTTCACATTACAGTAGTTTGGGAAGAGTCATGGTGTCGTATGACACCAAAAAGAATACATGGAAATGTCCTTGCCATAAGACAAAGCGATCATGCCCACACAAATACATCGCCAAATGGCACTTATTTCAGACAGACCGCGAACTCTTCAGAAAGGTCTGGAGTACCGACGTGGAATTCGAGAGCACGGCAACCGAGGACAGAGACATTCATGATGAGGAGACTGATCTGGGAGATCTACCGTATCCACCAACAGATGCTAAAATAATGGAAGGCGTGATGCGGTATATCCTACAAAACAAGAAATTGCCTGCTTTTCTCCCTGAAGACATACGTCTTCCATCGGTGGAGAAAGAATTTCCAAGGCACCTCATTCCACAGGAAATGTTATGCCAGCACTGCCCAGACAACGTGCCCCTGAGTGACCCAGTCCTCATTACCCGCAAGGCCAAAATCCTCACCACCGCACAGGTTGTTCAAGGTAGGTCTGTGAAGGTTAATGTTGTTAATCTATTTATTATCTTATTACAATCTACTGTGGGGGATTTGTTTCTCTTGTATATATTATCCAATGTGTTGTAAACTATGTTGTGATTCTTGTTAAATCTTTGTTTCCAGGCTTCATGTTTAGTATAGCCTAAATCACAGATGTAACACTCCCAATTATTTCCCCCACTCACAGTGTACAGTATTTCTTTGGTGAAATCATAACCAAGGTACCATAGAACTCAAGGTACCATAGAACTCCTAGCATCTGCTATGTTTCAATATTATAAGAAGAAGAAGAAGAATTATTATTATAATAATAATAAATAGTATTTGTATAGCACATCACAGTGCGGTCCTGAGACAGTTCTCCAGTCGCAATACTCCAATTCAAGTTTCAAGTTTCTTTAATAGTTGTCATACAGAAGTACAGAATACTTTCATACAAAATGCTTCTTACTGTTACGCTCCAGAGACTGTGCTAGACAAGATAGTATCAAATAACATAGTATAGCATGTAAATTAGAAGTAGAAAATGAGGTCACAGTGTTCAGTATAGACATATGTACAATGTTCGATGCAGAATAGACGTAACTGAGTTACCATATAATATACAATACTATGCAGTGTACTAATGTACAATACTATATAGTGCAAAGCAGAAATGGGATGAGGTACTGTTGTGGAAAGGTTGTTTAACACAGCAGGAGACGATATTTCCAATTGTAACAAATAGGTAATTTATTTAAGAAAAGAAGTTCTTAACAGCAAGAGCTATGGGTCGAGCAGAGGATCACCACAGCTTGAACAAAAAACACTCTCCCCCAATCCCTTTGCCTGTCCCCTAAATCCCCTCTCAGTCCTGCCCCCCCATGACAGATATGATGACGTATCATATCATGTCAGATCTGACATGACGTACATTAAGATGATACGTAGATTTAACATCGGAGAGAGAACATGAAGAGAGATAAACAAGATATGATGTCCACACACGATATGATGTAGAGAGTGAGATGTGTGTGTGTGTGTGTGTATGTGTGTGTGTGTCTGTGTGTGCGTGCGTCTGCGTACAGACGTATGTGTATTGTATGTGTGTATTGTGTCACAGGGAATGTGTGTGTGTGTGTGTGTGTCGGTGTGTATGTCGACTGTGTGTGTCTGTGTACGTGTGTGTCCGTGTGTCTGTGTGTGTGTGCTGTGCCTGTGTGAAAGAGAGAAAAGAACAAGATATGAAAGCATACAATGTCCGAGATTACCAGCACACAACATGCCGTACTGAAATGTCCATCTGTTCCAAATTGTTTTAAGAACGTCAGCCAGACCGTCTTTCAGCACTGCTAGTTGACCTATATTAAACTAGTCCACCTCATACACATTTTCCCCAACAGTACAATTTAGGTACAATTTACAGTAAGGTGTACGAGTTGTAGTGCAATCCTTCATCAATAAATATAAAGTGTGGGGAGTGGGTGCTACAGTGTGTTTGTTTAAAGTGAGTGTGTGCTATAAAGTGTGTGGAGTGGGTGCTACAGTGTGTTTGTTTAAAGTGAGTGTGTGCGTGTGGATGTGTGTGCTATGTGCGTTTGATGGTTGTTGTTGTGTAGTGTTCATTGTTCGTTGAGCAGCCTGATGGCTTCTGTGCTCGCCTTGAGACTCCGGTATCGCTTGCCTGACCGCAGCAGTTCAAAGAGGCAGTTGTTCGGGTGACTGGAGTCTTTAATGATTCTCTTAGCCTTGCCCCTGCACCGCTTGTTGTAAATGTTCTGGAGGGTGGGGAGCCCCCCTCCAATTGTGCATTCGGCTGAACGTGTCACTCTTTGTAGTCTGCTTCGGTCTTGTGCAGTGCTATTCCCAAACCAGGAGGTGATGTTGCCAGTCAGGATGCTCTCTATTGTACATGAGTAGAAGTTCTTAAGGATCTTCTGACTGACTTGGAACTTCCTTAGGCGCCTGAGGAAGTAGAGGCGTTGTCGTGCCTTCTTCACATTACTGTCAATGTGTGTGGTCCATGTCAAGTCCTCGGATATGTAGGCTCCGAGGTACTTAAAGCTGTTGACTCTCTCAACCGGTGCCCCGTCGATGCTGAGGGGGCTGTAGTCCTTGACCCCCGACCTCCTGAAGTCCACAATCATCTCCTTTGTTTTGCTGACGTTCAGGGAGAGGCTGTTTTCCTGGCACCATCCCGCCAGGACCTTGACCTCTTCCAGGTAGGCCCTCTCGTTGTTGGCAGAGATCAGGCCCACCACCACTGTGTCGTCAGCAAATTTGATGATTGTGTTGCTACTCCGCTGAGCCACACAGTCGTGTGTGTACAGGGAGTAGAGGAGGGGACTCAGAACACAGCCCTGGGGGGCCCCTATGTTGAGGGTGATGGATGAGGAGGTGCAGTTGCCTGCTCTCACCACCTGGGGTCTGCCCGTCAGGAAGTCCAAGACCCACTGGCAGAGGTCATAGTTCAAGCCCAGGTCCCTGAGCTTGGCTATGAGTATGGAGGGGACTATGGTATTGAATGCCGAGCTGTAGTCGATGAATAGCATTCTCGCATAGTTCCCCTTCCTCTTGTCCAGGTGTGATGCTGCTGTGTGCAGCACATGGGCTATGGCGTCCTCCATGGACCTGTTGGGGCGGTATGCAAATTGCAGGGGGTCCATGTTGATGGGGAGGGAGGAGCAGATGTAGCCCTTTACTAGCTTCTCAACGCACTTCATGGCTATGGAGGTGAGAGCTACAGGGCGGTAGTCGTTGAGGCAAGCAGGCTTGGATTTTTTGGGTACAGGGATAATAGTGGACTTCTTCAGGCAGGTGGGGATGACAGCCTGTTCTAAGGACAGGTTAAATATGTCAGTGAATACCGCTTATACCGGGGCCAGTTGGTCGGCACAGACTTTTAGGAAGCGGCCGGGGATGCCGTCCGGTCCGCGTGAATATTAAAGGCAACCAACTTGTGTTCAGCGTTTCTCTGATTGGCCACACGGCCAATCAATCAATCCACTAGCACACGCCCTTCGCAGCAAGAGAGACTCGAGAGACGCGGCGAGACGCGGCAGACGCGCATGCGCATGAGGCTCCCCCAGGTACTCTTGAGAGGAGCGCCCTTGTTGGTTAATGCCACTGGTGTTCTGTTGTGTGACTGTACTAAACTCTTCCACCATGCCCACATGACCAACATTTGACATACAATACACCTCCTATCTATGTTGGGATTATGTTTGGTCATGACAAAACAATAAAAATCGCTACTGTTAGTGCCACCACCCACTTCAATGACAGAGCTCTCATATTTGCGAATGCATAAACTATATCTTAAATTATGGCGATGTGTCTAATATGGCTGTCGCGAAGTCATTGATAAGCGACAGCCATATTAGACACATAGCCATAATTTAAGATATAGTTTATGCATTCGCAAAATATGAGCATAACTGTATGGGCTTTGTTTATACACGAGTGAATCTGGTAGTACAACGGTGCTGCTGCTGCTGGAGCTGAAGTGATGTACAGTGACGCGAAACATAATGTTACGCTTTCTAGTTCAGCGCATTTCATAACTGTATGGGCTTTGTTTATACACTAGTGAATCTGGTAGTACAACGGTGCTGCTGCTGCTGCTGCTGGAGCTGAAGTGATGTACAGTGACGCGAAACATAATAATGTTACGCTTTCTAGTTCAGCGCATTTCATAACTGTATGGGCTTTGTTTATACACTAGTGAATCTGGTAGTACAACGGTGCTGCTGCTGCTGCTGGAGCTGAAGTGATGTACAGTGACGCGAAACATAATAACGTTACGCTTTCTAGTTCAGCGCATTTCATAACTGTATGGGCTTTGTTTATACACAAGTGAATCTGGTGTACAGTGACGCGAAACATTATACACGAGTGAATCTGGTGTACAGTGACGCGAAACATAATAACGTTCTAGTTCAGCGCATTTCATAACTGTATGGGCTTTGTTTATACACGAGTGAATCTGGTGTACAGTGACGCGAAACATAATAACGTTACGCTTTCTAGTTCAGCGCATTGCATAGCGCTCCACTGCTACCGCAGCTGAACACAAGTTGGTTGACACAAGTTGGTTGCCCGCGCTGCCGCTCGCTTGCGCTCCTTGGATTTCATTTGGGACGTGGGACGACTGCGCTTGCCTGCGCGTGGGGGCGGGGGGGCGCGGCCAATCAGAGAAAAGCCGAACACAAGTTGGTTGCCTTTAATATTCACGCGTCCGGTCCTGCTGCCTTCCTGATATTCACTCAGTTCAGTCACTGGGTGGCGCTGAGCGGTCCTCACAGCGTGTTCCTCAAAGTGGGGTCCTGAGACCGTTCTCCAAGTCTGCAGCTGGATACTATTGAAATTAGCTACTCTTCCGAAGCCAGGCTCAAATTTGTGATGTCATCAAGTATAAAGTCTGGAGCTGCTCCATAGACAATGAATGAGAGACAAATGTTGTGGACCCACAGAATGTTTGCTTTATTTTTTATACCCAAATTACCAGCTTTATTCTACTACAGTAGTGTTACAGAAGGGTGCAGACAATGTACCCTGTACTGTGCTACCAGAGTTTGGACAGCAAGGTTTCAAAAAGAGTTCTACAGTGTTGGTGGCTTATAACTCACTATGATAAGATGGCCACAACATGGCGTTCATACTCCAACCTGGCCAAACTTGGCTAATAAATGGGTCTGATAAAAATATGCTTCTCTCGGTATGAGCTAACACACATAAAAATTAAATACTTTCTTTTATTTTTTTAGCATATCCTATCAGGTTGCAAAATGTATCTGAAATGAGCTAACATTACTAATAAGAACGTGATAAGGTAGCACACACTGTCAGTTAGTAATGGACTAATGCTACCTAAAGAATTTGGTCAAAACGTGGTTGGATCAAGCTAGGGAAAATATCAGGATTTAAAGGCCTAATCAGTGATCCAAACGTAAATAGATGGGTAGCCTCACCACCAAAAACAAGATAAGAATGAAGACACATTTTCATTCTCTAGTTGTTTGATTGAGTTCTTGATGCAATGACACAAATCAACATTCCATTACAAAGGTAGCAATGCTATATGACATAAACATACAAACAAATATTATATAATATACATACATAATGTACACACAAAAGAGAAAGCATAGGATAAAATACATTTCAATTGATATTCATTGTATTTTGTGGCTGTAAAAGGTTTGTTTAGAGTCATCCTGTTTGTAAACGGTGGAGTAAAACATCTATATTCCAGTTCATGGGTTAAGAATGATGTGTTACCCGTCAGGAAAGAGAATCCCAGCAGGTGAGCTGGTGATTGGAGGGTGACTACTATCATATGTGGTGCTGCCCAACATCTCTCTCTATGTGCCCTTGAGCAAGGTGCTGAACCCCCAAACTGCCACAGAGGTGCTGCACTGCAAGTGACCCGGTGCGCTGACCTCTATAATGAAATGCATGTGTGTGGGATTGTGTATATGTGTAACTAGGAGGGATATGCTATCAGAGAAACTTAAATTGCCTTGTGCAGACTTATCAGACTGGGCTACTCTCTAAATACTTCTGTAATAAAATTAAAATGGAACAGGCGTAGTACAGTTATAAAGTATTGAATGAACAGTAACGTCTGCATTGTGCTATAATGCTCACCTCGCAAACTAGAGAACTGAAAAGCCATCTTCTCTGGATTGAAAGATGTACCTGTGTGGACAGGAGCATTATCAGTGTGAGCACTCCTGTTATTATTTTTCATATGCCAGGGTGATATGGTGTGTAAAGTCAGGTTTTAATCCAGGCCTAGTTTCACATTATATTTAATGGTGGTAAAGTCTTCATTGTAGATGAGTTAATGGAATTGATCTCCCTGTGTGTTCAGGTACTCCTCTTCCTCTTTCCTGCCTACGCCTCCTGGTCCCACCGCTTCGGTTGGTGTCAGCGGTGATCTGGCAGACTGTCCAGCAGGAAGTTGTGGCTAAATATGGGATGCTTGAGGAGTTTGTTTCCATGGTGACAGAGATTGTCCCAGAGCTTCTGACCAGGAGACAGCGGGCGGAACTCATTCTCGGTCTCAGAGCACGGGTGAGGAAGAGTCTCAGCAAGTAGCCACACACACTTTAATTATTCTACACAACATTAACTCTTCCTGTTGTGGGCTGATTTCAGTTGATCCTGGAGTTGTGTCGTTCTGAGGCGACCGCTGACCTTCAGGTTATTCAACCACATCTAGACAGGATGCGCACTCTCGGAGCACTCTTGGACATAGAGGTGGGTGTAATCATTAAAGGATATATGAAATACTTACCAGTAGTAGTCAATGCAAAGCTATTAGTTTACTTACAGAGTCCCGTGGTTGGGAGTTCTGGCCGGGTTCCCGAACACAGCCAATTGTGTTCTTAGGGAGTGGGACGACCCGGGTCTCTGCAGTGGTAGGACAGTGATTAGACCTCTACACTACCCAGACGCCCCATGATATATATCTTTCTTTAGACTCTAAAGTGGCATCTGTCGTTTCATGCTGTGTTGTAGGTGGATGATGCAGGTGTGGATATGTCCTATCTACACTTTCTTGGCGTTGTTGAAAGTCTGCTGAGAGATCCTGAAGAGAGGGAGAACTTTTTCCAGGTCGGCTGTGTTGTAGTTGTTGTTGTAGGGTTTTATTTACTGACATTAACATGACTAGTAGTGCCCTATGACATCAGTTATGAAGGCTTTCACAAACCATACAATGCAGGAAATCATCAGCAATGACTGCTAACTGAAATATTGAGTAGCAAAGTTTAAATGATTTTAGCTGTGCTTTGCTAAAATTTTTATTTTCTTCTGTTTGGATGTCAAAGGAATATGGCAGCTAGCAAGCTTAGCTGTCTCATTATATTGATTGCCTATGCCATTGTTAGATGGTCTTGTAATTTTTTGAAAGGTTTTTAGCACAAATTAATTATAAAAATAAAATATAAAAAGATGCTTTTAAATATTAAATGTTTTTTAATGCAATTGTTTTCACTTGGAATTGTCCAATGTTAATATTTGTTTTCTTATTGTCTGACTTATCTTTGTTTTTGTTTGTTATTATTTTTATTCTTTTTCATTGTAATCTCGGCATCATTGAAAATGAGGGTCCACCTTCAATGGTTCCAGAGAATCTAAATGAAGGTTAAATAAATAAATACATATGACGTCTTTAGTTCATCCGGACCAAACTGGCTTCATAAGAGGTCGCCTGATCAATGATAACATAAGACGAATACTGCACGTACTAGATGCAGACAAAGAGGACACCACACCTAAGGCGATGCTATCCCTGGATGCTATGAAAGCATTTGACAGGCTGGAATGGTCGTTTCTATGGGCAGTATTAGAAAGGATGGGGTTAGGAAAAGGATTCATTGATATGATTAAAGTATTATACAAGGACCCA
Source organism: Notolepis coatsorum (assembly GCF_963971535.1). Classification (NCBI taxonomy): domain Eukaryota; kingdom Metazoa; phylum Chordata; class Actinopteri; order Aulopiformes; family Paralepididae; genus Notolepis; species Notolepis coatsorum. Next base: position 47,421,880 of record NC_140174.1, read on the forward strand.
TCGGCCATGATTACAACAGGCACATTCATCTCCGAAATCTTTCCGGTATCACGCTCAGCCAGACAGGGTTGCCCTCTTAGTCCCGGACTATTCGATCTATCATTAGAGCCTTTAGCACAATATATAAGACAATCCCAATACATAGAACCAATCGTAATTAAGGGCACACAACATAAAATTAGTTTATATGCGGACGACGTAATATTGTTCATGCAAAGCCCCAACACCACATTGCCTCATCTACTCAAGTTGATAGAGAACTTTGGTGATTTATCGGGATTTAAAATAAATTGGCCGAAGTCGGCTTTCCTTCCACTTAACATCCATGCAAAAAAAGACACAACCCTCCCAGGTGCGATACCCATGGTAAAACATTTTAGATGCTTGGGTGTGGAAATATTTCCCACCATAAGACAAACGGTGAAGCACAATTACACAAAAATACAGAACAAAATCAAAGACGACCTGGACAGGTGGGCAAAACTTAAAAACTCAGTACAGGCAAGGGTATCAATAGTTAAGATGGATGTATTACCAAGAATCAACTTCATCAGCTCAATGCTACCGTTACCCCCTCCAGAGGGCTACTGGAAAAGATTACACTCCTCCACATACAAATTTATTTGGAATAACAAACCACCTCGCATAAAAAGATCCACCGCACAGAGAAATAAAGCAGACGGTGGCATGGCAGTTCCAGATTTTTTACAATATTTTAAGGCTTTCACATTAAGACCATTGACAATATGGTTTGATCCCCAGGCTTTGGTATCTTGGAGAGAATTGGAAGAAAACATAGTAGCCCCACAGAGACTGAAGGACATAGCACACACTAAACTTCCAATCAAGCACTGTGAGCGGAAATTTGGCCCCATAATTACCCATGCAATCCGAACATGGCGGGAAACACAAAAAAAATATCCTAACTCTCAAAAATGGCATAATCACACTCCCATATTCAATAACAATGCACTCTTAATGGGAAAACGTCCTATAAGATTCCCTATATGGGAAGAGCAAGGCATACACTCATTAGGGGATATTTTTAATAACCAGGGCTTCTGTAGTTATGGAGAAATATGCACAAAGTTTAACCTCACCGAGTCCACATGGCTTTTTTACATACAGTTACGCCTATGTTTGAAGTCTCACGGTGTTCCATTACACATACCAGTTGAACACCACAGATACCACAAATTTTTCTATGAAAGAGAAACATTGGGAGGTTTTGTATCAGGTTTTTATTATCAATTACTAACGTCCTCGTATGAAACCCTTCAACTAGACACTGTCTGGAGGAGGGATATACCAGACCTGGAAAGTGACTTTGATTGGCAAGAAGCATGGGCAAATGTCCGTCTTACATCAAGGAACCCGGACCATCAACAAATCAATCTTAACTATATTCACAGGACATACTTGACTCCTATAAGACTGAACAGAATGGGCCTGAAACAGGACTCAAAATGCTCCCAATGTACAAATGGAGACGAAGGGACATTTATGCACATGTATTGGGACTGCCCACCAGTTAAGGCATTCTGGAAAGATGTGACCCATCAATTATCAAAACTCGTATCTTGGAATATACCAGTACACCCCTCTGTATTGCTTTTGAATGATGTTTTTGAGTTTGCAGTAAATCCACAGCTAAAGAGATTAGTCTTATCGGGTATCACAGTAGCTAAAAAACTGATCGCATCACGCTGGTTTCAACCGGAAAAAATGTGCCGTAAAGTTTGGTCTCTTACATATCTCGATGTGATATATCAAGAAATATCTACAGCAAGAATTCTGGGTCTCAACGAATCCAAAATGTCAATGTGGGTAGAAGTGGTGGAGAGAATAAAAGCTAGCTTATAATGGTAGTGTCTGGTTAGGAGTGAGGGATAATGGAGGTACTATCCAAGGAGGGGTCCGGGAGGGGGGGTTCGAGCTGGAGCATATGTGTGTAGGGTTTTAGAAAATAGGTATTAGGGGTATGTCCTATATAAGCATTTGTATAATTGTTAATTTCGCTGGATATACACTGTATACGGTTAAAATATTATTATAGACTTTTTTTTTGTCTTGTTTCTGTACTTGCATGTAATTTTAACCACCTTGACTGTTAGTTGCATTATGCATTATGTGTTGAGTACTGACTTTTAATAATTTCTGTTTTGCAACAATAATAAAAATAAATAAAAAATACAAATAAAAGTCAGATTAAAAAAATTATAAAAGATCTGAACATTTGCGAATTAAAACGACTAATAAGTGACAGTGACAGTTTTGACTTTGATGCACATCCCATTTCTGTGCAGTCTTAATATTATCTATATATTTGGATTAATTAACATGACTTCCATACTTAAACAGATATTGTGACGGATATCAATATCGAAAGCACAGTGTTAATTTAGTCAATGAAAATTATGACTAAATATGGTTGTCAATGAAGCTTTTCCCCCTGACGACAACGAGACGAGACGTTAATGGAGATCATGTGACACTAACATGACTAAATGATTCATGCAATGTCGTTGACTAAAAACAACGACACAAAATGTAGTTTACAAAATGTAATCTTGCCGAAATCTCTTAATTTTAAGACTAGACCAAATAATTCTAACTTTTAGAATAATTCATGTTATTATTAGTGCAGCATTTCCATTTCCCATGTGTGCAGCGCAAGCGCTTTGATTCATTTCCTCACCCGCGTTATTTGTTCTTAGCCAGCATTCTAGATAGCAGTAACTGCACACAGCATGGGTTTAATGGAACATTGGCGGGGCAACAGGGTCTTGGTGTAACCGAGGAATAGTCTGCCTATACTTTCAAACTATAGTAAAATAAAATCACGGGAGAATTGATATCTGATCATCAACATAACGGTTTTATTCACCTTCCTCTTTCCACTCCACAACAACCGACCTGTCACAGGCACACGCCCCACTCTTCCCCAAAACAAAACCCCAAGAGGGCGCGCAACTCCACCTAATAACGTCGGTATCAATAATAACATAGTGTAGCGCCGAAGAATAGGAGTCGGAGTGTCGAAAAACAACGCAAAACATTTATTCAACATCAACTTCAACGTCAACACTCTTGCTAGCTAACAGGAACTTGTTTGTCGACAGGAAAGTAACAAACAATATTGTCCATGCGGAACCCTTATCCCCAACACATTGTTCCGTGGGTGAATTATGTTGATCCACCACAATATAACACATTAAATAGCTTACATAAGTCTAACCAGCTAGCACTAATGTTAGCTTGTTTTTGTTTAGAAAAAGCTCATGCCAACTTATGAGTAACTGAGTGGCGAGCCTAAGCAAAAAAGACTAAATCGAGACTAAACCAAAAAGACTCAAACTAAAATGCTCAGACCTGTAGTTGACTAAACGATAAATAGATTAAGATGACCTAAATATGAAAAAAAAGAATAAAAAAAGAAAAAATAGCATTTGAGACATGACTAAGACTAAAACTAAAATAAAAAATACCTGACGAAATTAACACTGCGAAAGCAATCCCTCTGGCTATCATGGTATTTATTTTCTTCCATATCGACCCTTGAGATTCTTCTATAGGTTTATTGTGCTTACTTGTATGAATACCTTTTTTTTTTTATTCCAGGAGGTGTTCCCAGAGAAATTCGGCCTTATGTCTGACAAAGCAATACAGACGCTGATGTGCCACTTTCTAAACAGGCTTGAAAATCTTCTTCCCACACAAACCATACAACAGGTAAGAAGATATAATAATAATAATAGTTGCTCGATTTTAAGGCTGTCAAATATATCGCGTTAATATCGCGTTAACTCCCGATTCTATTAATGTCACTAATTTTTTTAACTCAAGATTAACTAAAAAAAAAAAAAAATTTTTTTACTAGACTTCACTCAGGTGTATTATTGATGCTCTCATTGATACTATGTTTGTTTCTGAAGTGTGTGTGTGTGTGTGTGTGTGTGTGTGTGTGTGTGTGTGTGTGTGTGTGTGTGTGTGTGTGAGATATAGAGAGAGAGGGGGGTGAGGAGATGAGGAAGGGGCAAAAGAGAAAAAGAGCTGGGAGAGTGTGTGTGTGAGGGAGAGAGGGGGGTGTGTGATTAATCAGCCCTTGTGTGTGTGAATGTAACAAGTTCCTAACGTTTTCTTTCCCCTATTATTTCATGCACACTTTATTCATTGTTTTAAATTATTATTTTCTTTTAAGTTATTTTGTGCATCACTCTGTTTTGAATTTGATGCAAATTTGCAATGCATGAGGGTCATCCTTTTGTGTTAAATGGCTGCACAAAGCAAGCATTTGTTGACTCGCATGTTGATAAGAGTATTAAAACTTGGAACTTGAAAAAGATCTGTTTAAGGTAAAAAAAAAAAATGCGATTAATTTGCGATTAATCGCGAGTTAACTATGGACAATCATGCGATTAATCGAGTTAAATATTTTAATCGTTTGACAGCACTACTCGATTTACATTCATATCCGCTACATATTTGAGTTGTTCTCATTTGTTTAAAAACATAAAAGAATAACATTGATGTTGTTGTCATGTGTCTCAGGTTGCCTCCTTGCTCGGTGATGCCTCCTCTGTTCTGGAGGAATGCATGGAGTCTGTGTCTCACCCTGAGGAGCTGAAAACCCTGCTGGAGTATCAAAAAGGCCTCAGCCAGCTCCAGGAAAATGGTGAGTTTTTGTTGTTTTTTTACGGAAGACCCAGAAACATGATAAAGTACAAACTTTTTAATGGTTAGGCCTAAAGTGTTCGTCCTTTTTGTCTCTACAGACATTTCAGTTGAGGGGACCCGCATCATGTCTGTCCTGGTTCTCCCTCCTGTGGAAAGAGTAGTGAACGTCAACGAACACACACAAACCGGGACGAATGCACTGGGTGGCTATGTGTACACGGCCTGCACAGAGATGGAGGTGGACTCTGAAGCAATAGTGCAGAATAAAGAGATGGATCTGGAAGGAACTGGGACTATAGAGGGATGTGAGGACGGCCAACAGTGGTTCTACATTAGTAATGACGACGTAAAAACAGAAGGTGGTGCTGATTTGGAGGTCACAGGACAGGTTGAATACATTGAGCCAATCGATGGAGAAAGCGATGTTGACACTGCTGTCCAAGCAGATGGCATAGAGTATGAAAACGGTGACAGTGAGATGAGACAGAATGAGACAGAATACGGTGTTGAGGCTGAAACAGTGATGGTTATTGGGGAAGATGGGACAACAATGCCTCTTGGTGAAGCCATAACCATGGGTAAGACCAAAAGGAGGAAGATTCAGGGCAGGGACAAGGGTCATAAATTGGAGAGGGACTGTGATGTCCTGCTGGAAAGACTTGATATGCATGTGCCTTCACAATTCAGAGCAGTGAGAGCAAACCGTGGGCTCAAGATGAAGACATTTCTGTCACAAAGGAGCACCAAGGTCAGTCAGCAGGGAACAAGTACTGGAACATTTCCCCAAAGCTCATCTAAAAATGATAACCTGGATCAGAGAGCATGCAAAATATGTGGCAAGATTGTGAGTTCTGCTGAATTCTTGGAGAGCCACATGATGTGGCAAGATTGTGAGTTGTGCTGAATTCTTAGAGAGCCACATGAATCAACATTTGACGGAGCTTCCCTATCCTTGCTCTGCATGTAAACGGAGGTACAAGAGCTCACGTTCTTTGCAGGAACACAGATGCCCAAGTCAAAGTCTTAAAAGCTTATCAATATGTAAGCGTAGCAGAGAAGTAAGTGAAGAGACAAGGAGCACAATTGTTGAGGAAAAGGCAGCTGAGGGAGAACAATCAACCAGTCGGGCTCCTTGTGAGGCATCTGATGAAGATTCACCATTTGACAGCACCGCCCAGGACCCCTCTTACACTGGCCCCGCAGAAAAGAGGCCCTCCCAAAAGAAAACGATAAATCCTGAATACAAATAAAACACGATAGATGGTCCTGTGTCCGCATTGCGGTATATAGAGTTTAAGCACCAACAGTCACTTAGGCACCACCTAAGAAACATTTGTTTTGATTCACTACAGGTTGACCCAGATAATTCTGAGGACGGCAAGCGATGTTTCAGATGTGATGAATGTGGCAAGGCATTCAGGTTCAAATCAACACTGGAATCCCACAAACATACTCACAACCCACTCTACTGTGAGGTGTGCATGAAACTGGTGCGTGACTCTGAAGCATTAGCGATGCACAAGATTTCACACACTCCATTGCAATGTAATATATGTGATAAAACTTCAGTGTTTTCAAGGCCCTTCACAATCCCAGTGGGCCGTTCACTTACTCCCATTGTCAGGAAACTAGGCAGCTTAAAACACTTCATCAGACATGAGGGGAAACACACTGGTCATCAACCATTTCAGTGCCCTAATGGACCTGTCTCAAAACCCTGACCTCTTTTCTTGATCCTCCAATCACAGCTGTCGCTTACCTCTGACTTCCTCGTACAAACAAAGTTTGTACGAGGAAGTCAGAGGTAAGCGACAGCTGTGATTGGAGGATCAAGAAAAGGGGCAGGGTTTGAGACGGGTCTAATGCCCTAAAGTCGATTCAGGTCATACTGCGATGTGCAGGATCATCAGAAGAAACACACCAAAGAGATACCTTTCCTTTGCTGGGAATGTGGGAAGAGTTTCCGGCACAGTATAACACTGACACGGGACTTGCAACACGTACATATCAAACCTGGCCCACCCGTACCTGAGAAGGTCCCCACCACTCATATGCTCCCAGTGTGATAAGGTCTTCACGTTGAGGAAATGCCTTCTGCACCAGAACGTTCACCACAAAGGAGTGCGCCACCCCTGTTCATACTGTGGCAAAGGGTTCTTCTCGGGTGCGCTGGTGCGACACATGTTGATTCACACCGGAGAGAGGCCTTTCACGTGTGATGAGTGTAAAAAGACTTTCAGATCTGCCTCTGAATTGAAGGTACACATGCAATACCATACTGGAGAACGACCGTTTAAATGTAACGTCTGTAACAAGGGTTTTGTACAATCCTGTTTTCTCACCCTACACATGCGAACCCATACGGGGGAGAGACCATATATTTGTCCTGTGTGGAGCAAAGGGTTTCAGTCCCTGCTTTGCATGAAAAGACACAAGAAGCTTGTTCATTCAAAGTGGCAACAGGTTTGAACAGGGTTCCTGCAGGTTACATTTAATACCACGTTGAATAGAATTTAATATCTATTTCGTGGCTACACTGGCAAAAAGTATGAAGTAAAAATTACTATGAAATAAGTCCCAGAAATATTACTTCCCCATAAAGTTACAAAAGTAAAGATTTTATGACATGATCATGACACGCTAGCAGCAGTTTTCTTTACTTCAGGCTCTGACTGACTAGCTCAAGCTTGATTGCTAGGTGCTGATGCTAGCTGGGTGTTCTCCCATAAATTATCACGGGGTCTGCAAAGTTAGTGATAATTGGTTCCATGTTTATTTATTTCCCCCAAACATAGTTATTGCAACATACAAGTAACTTCCTAATCCAATAAATTAAGCCTTTTCTAAACCACTTTTTGTTTTGTTTTTGTAAGGCCTAAATCTCTCAAGCCCTTGAATAGAATATGTGTTACGCCTTTAAAACCCTGTGGGAACACTGTTTGAAGTAAACATTGCAGTTCAGTCTACAGTTGTAGAGTGTGTAATTATGTATAAAAAAAAGCTTTTTTTTCTTTCCATTTTATGATTTTGGAATAAATAAATCCTTAATTTTGAGTCTCCTGTGGTTCCCTCAGATTGCTTTTGTAATGTGTACATTTGTTATTGCTGTGTAGAACAGTGGTGGTCTGTCCATATGTCCCCACAGAAGTAGACCGATCAGAACTGGTGACACATGCTGAAACATTGCCAGCCAGCAATTCAGAAATTCTAGGACATAAATACGATAAAAATATGTTGTCTGCCAGAAACCAAGCAACACACAGGAGCTTTGCCATATCATCTAGTAACCGAAGTAGAGAAACGATAGCATAGCTCTAATGTCAGTGAATGTTTGCTACATTAGTCTACACATCGACTTTTTCTCCCATCCTAATTTCGTATTGTCCAATTCTACCCTCCCCTGTCTCGAACGCTGTTAGGCCATGCCTCCCACAGGCCGGCTGCAATGTGGACGAAGCCTTGCATCACGTGTCCCCTCCGGTACACGAGGAGGCAGCCGTCGCATCTTTTCACCTGCACAGCGCGATCTCTCAGCGGCGAGGGTCTGCGTGAGAGGGTCACGCCGCCCCCGTCGCTTCCTGATTCTGCTGCGCAGGCGCACCAACCGACCTGTAGGAGTCGCTGTCCACAACGTCCGATCCCCACCCCACCAGCTTCCCTCCCCTAACACTGCCAATTGCGTTAGTATGAACGACCAGCCAAGCTGGTAGCAATGCCGAGAGCTGGGCTCGAACCAATGCAGCATCTCCTGCATTAGTGGCGAGCGCCTTGCCTACAGCGCCACTTAGCCGCCCCTGTTTTTTGTTTGTTTAAAGGTTTCCACTACACATACAGTGTCATTACACATGGGCAAAACAGAGTCCATTCTCTTCGGTTCAAATAACAAACTCCGCAAGACCGACGGCTTCTCAGTTACAGTGGGTGACAATATTGTCACAAGGAAAGATGAAATTACCTACCTGGGTTCCACCCTAGAGGCTAATCTTTCCTGTGACAAAATGGCATCCAATGTAATAAAAAAAGTCAACCAACCAACTCTATTCTTGTACCGGATCTCCTCTCTGGTAAACAAGAATACCCTGAAGACTCTGGCAGGAGCACTCATTCAAGGGTACTACTACTATGCTTGCACCGCATGGTACCAAAGCACCTCAAAGGCGGTAAAACAAAATTACAAACCTCTCAAAACAAACTGGTCAGACTACTGCTTGACCTTACTCCTAGAACCCACCTCACCCCTGCCCACTTTGACAACCTAGGATGGCTTAGAGTAGACGACAGAGTACAGCAACTTGCAATGGGCCTGGTCTACAAGATACACTACACGACCAAGGTACCCATGTACATGTCAAAATACTTCCCAAAGGTCAGTGAATACCACAATCGCAACACCAGAGGGAGCTCCACAAATCATGTTAAACCCAGATTCGGCTCAAACAAGGGACTAAACACATTTCGCAATTATGCCACATCAATGTTGAACGCCCTACCCAAAGCTGTAAAGGAATGTGAATCACTACCCAATTTCAAAACCACTCTCAAAGAACACCTACGGGAGACTGCAATTTGAAACTGGCCCCTGTAAATGTCCTAACCCAACCCCCTCCAATGTACAGTAAATGACCAAGTATGGTTTCGTCAATATTCCAATGTACAGTTTTGCTTGTACAGTGTCCCCCACCCACCCCTCCTACCCAACCCAACCACCTCCAATGTACAGTCCCTACCCAACCTCCTCCAATGTACAGTTTCTACGTCAAATGTATATACTCTCTTTTCTAGACTCGTTTTGTATCACAAACAGTACTGTATTTGCAAATCTGGTATGTCATAAATGTATAGATGTAGCAGTACTGTCTATCTGTATGTCGTGTAAGTCATATATGTTATGATGAATTGAAAATGGGGGACCCTTATGTAAACAACACGAAAGTCTGCATCCCCTTAACAATTGTATGTATTGAGCTGTACTGTTGAAGTTTTCAATCAATCAATCAATGGGTCTTATGTACACTACTATTATACTATACAATCTACAGTTATACTATGTGTCCTTATGCTAGCTTGCTATATCCATCTGTTTACTATACAAGAACCACTCCTGTTCTTGTTTTTAAAGTGACCTTTCATTGTGTAAAGTGACCGTTGAGTGTGAGCGTGTGCAGCATGTGTGTGTTCATGCTAAAGTGACTGCTAGTGTGTGAGTGTATACAGTGTGTGTGTTGTGTGTGTGCTCATGTGTGCTTGTATGTGGAGAGTTCAGTGTTCAAGACTCTGATGCATGGCCTGGGGGAAGAAGCTGAGCCGAAGTGTCTCTGTCCTAGTTGCTGGTGTTCGCAGGCGTTTGCCTGACCGCAGCAGCTTGAACAGGCTGTTGTTGGGGTGGTGAGGGTCTTTCATTATTCTGCAGGCTCTGGATTTGCACCTCTTGTTATATAAGACCTGCAGGGGTGGTAGTGCAATACCCGTAGTACGCTCAGCTGAGTGCACCACTCTCTGTAGGGCCTTCTTGTCCTGTGCCGTGCTGTTTCCATACCAGGCAGTGATGTTTCCAGTCAAGATGCTCTCTACAGCTCCGGAGTAGAAGGACTGGAGTATCTTCCCCGATACTCTGAACTTCCTTAACTGTCTCAGGTGGTAGAGGCGCTGCTTCGCCTTTTTTACGACTGAGTCTATGTGTGTTGTCCATGTCAGGTCCTCTGAAATGTGGACCCCCAGGTACTTGAAGCTGCTCACCCTGTCCATGGTAGCCCCGTTTATCCTCAGTGGTGTGTGTGTCCCCTGCTGTGTTCTCCTAAAATCCACGATCAGCTCCTTGGTTTTACCAATGTTCAGGAGCAGGCTGTTGTCCTGGTACCAGCGTTCCAGTATCTCAACCTCCCAGTAGGCCTTCTCGTCGTTGTCAGAGATCAGCCCCACCACCACTGTGTCGTCCGCAAACTTCGCTATGGAGTTGGAGCTGAACTTGGCCACACAATCTTGTGTGTATAGTGAATACAGCAGGGCGCTCAGGACACAGCCCTGGGGGGACCCGATCCTCAGGGTGATGGTGTTGGAGGTCTGACCCCCCACCCTGACCGCCTGGGGCCTTTCACTCAGAAAGTCCAGTATCCAGGCGCTCAGAGCGGAGCTCAGACCCAGCTCGATCAGTTTGTCCACCAGTCTGGTGGGGACTATGGTGTTGAACGCTGAGCTATAGTCAATGAACAACAGTCTCACATAGCCCCCCTTCTGGCAGTCTAGGTGAGAGAGGGTGCTGTGCAGTACTTGGGAGACCGCATCGTCAGTGGACCTGTTTGGCCTGTATGCAAATTGCATAGGGTACGCAAACATGTTCCGTTGTGATGTCACAGTATGATGTCATAAATAATAGAACATTCTAGAACATTTGTGATGTCACAGTATGATGTCATAATCAAACATTGTAGAACATTTGTGTATCTATTCAACAATTCTCTCAGAAGATCTCATTGTGCATCTTGGAACAGTACTGAACAGATAGACTAAACAACATAGATTGAAGCCTGCATTTCTCAACCAAGGTGCCTTGCCTACCGTTTGTGGAAAGGTGAGTGTCCATCCACAACGGCTAGCTAGCTGTTCTACTTGAATACTGAATGGTAATATTGAATCAGACAATATTGAATACTGAATGTTAATTCAGGTTGACAGTTGACATCATTTGACAGGGGGCTGGAAAGTTGATTTAATAAAAGAAAAAATACTAATTTAATCAGATTAATCACTATTCAAATTGAGGATTTAGTTTGAGGATATAAAAAAATAAATAAATTTAGAAAAAAAAAAGTTAAAACGAAGGTTCGAACGTCCATTCGAAAAACCCTGACGAAGTTTGAATCACTTTATTCGAATTAAGGATTTAGTTTGAGAAAAAAAATATATATTTTTATAAAAAAAATAATTTTTTTCCATTAAAAAAATTAAAAACGAAGGTTCGAACGTCAGTTCGAAGAACCCTGACGAAGTTTGAATCCCAAAAACAGGCTTCGGGGACAGCCTTACCATATATATTATTTATATTCAAATGGAACTCAAACATGTTCCGTTGTGTTGTCACAGTATGATGTCATAATTAGGGATGCTCTATTGGCTTTTTTACCTATACCGATATTCTCCAACTCTTAATTTCCGATACCGATATCAAGCAATATCAACCGATACTGATATATGCAGGGTTTCCCCCCCCCCAAAAAACTGAATAATTTCAGGTAATTAACAGTTCTTGACTTATTGTTATGTTTCTTCTTGACTTGTTTAAAGAAGACGTGTCAGGCCCATGGGGACATTAACGTGTGTTGTTGGGCCTTACAAATACATTTGATTTGATTTGATTACATATGTCTTGTTGTGGAATTAACATAACATTATGCATACTTTTGACAATAAATAAAATCTGAATTTGTTCTTACTTGCCTGGGTAAATAAAGGTTATAGAAATGTAAAAAGAAAAAAAAATACAGATATTTTCCGATATCACATTTTAATGCCAATATCGGCCGATAATATCGGACATCCCTAGTCATAATAGAACATTCTAGAACATTTGTGATGTCACAGTATGATGTCATAATCAAACATACTATAACATTATCTATTCAACAATTCTCTCAGAAGATCTCATTGTGCAGTACTGAACAAATAGACTAAACAACATAGATTGAAGCCTGCATTTCTCAACCAAGGTGCCTGAATGTTAATTCAGGTTGACAGGGGGCTGGAAAGTTGATTTAATAAAAGAAAAAATACTAATTTAATCAGATTAATCACATTATTCAAATTGAGGATTTAGTTTGAGGATATAAAAAAACGGATTAAAGAGGATTAAAAGCGAAGGTTCGAATGTCCGTTCGAAAAACCCTGACGAAGTTTTAATCACTTTATTCAAATTAAGGATTTAGTTTGAGGGGGAAAAATGTAAATTATTTTTATAAAAAAAATGTCTTTTAAATTTCTATTTTTTTTTTTACATTTGTTAAATTTTTGAATTGTTTCAACAGATGGAAGTGGTTCTGAATTTGAATTTGAAGAAAAGGCTGGAGATGTTGAGCCAGCAGCTGGAGGAAGAGAAGAAAAGGCTGGACATTGACCATGTCTATCTGGAATGGCTTGAGGCAAAGGTTTGTTAAGAGAGGGCTTTTAAACATCACACTAAGAATCATTCATAACCAACAGCTTTCTTAATGTAAGACGTTTCTTTTTTCTCCTCTCTAGATAGTACGGTCCACTGGGTCTGACTCCCTGCAGCAGCAGCAGCAGCAGCAGCTTGAAGAGGCTGACGGGACCACAGAGTCCACTGGGTCTGGCTCCCTGCAGCAGCAGCAGCAGCTTGAAGAGGTTCACGGGACCACAGATTCCACTGGGTCTGGCTCCCTGCAGCAGCAGCAGCAGCTTGAAGAGGCTCACGGGACCACAGAGTCCACTGGGTCTGACTCCCTGCAGCAGCAGCTTGAAGAGGCTCACAGGACCACAGAGTCCACTGGGTCTGACTCCCTGCAGCAGCAGCTTCAAGTTCAAGTTCCTTTTATTGCCACACGGCCAGGCCGAGTCCACTGGGTCCGTGTAAAGCAGGACCACTGGGTCTGTGTACAGCTTGACCCTGAAGAGCAGCAGCTTCAAGAAAGTAACTAGGTTACTAAGTCATCGCCATCCCCCCTGCTGCTGCCACAACATAAGAATGAGGACCTGGGACTGGACCTGGGACTGGACCTGGGATTGGGACTGGGACTGGGACTGGACCTGGCACTGGACCTGGGACTGTTCTTTTTTTCTTTTCCTTATCTTATCTTATCAATACATTTAACATGTTCATCATTAAACATTTAACATCATTAAAAACATGTATTGTATTGTTTAAATATCTTAAATGAAATAAAAATGTATTAAATATTAACATATAAGTCTGTCATCTCAATATAATATACCATATATCTCTAATATAATATAGGCAATAAGCCCTCTAGCTACCAGTACTTTGACACGGGTCAACCCAGCCGTGTGCACGGTTGACTGAAAGACAATTCCATATACCTTTTTAGCCAATCGGGTAGGAAGCTTGGTACTTAGTCGTGGTAATATGCAAATCTGAGATGCATAAAAGCTGTCTAGCCTTAGAACTCAGCTCTCCTACAAGTCTTAAACAGTGTTGTGGAATATTGGGCGGCTACGTGGCGTAGTGGGCAAGGCGCTCGCCACGAATGACGGAGACGCTGGGCTTGCCTGTTCGAGCCCAGCGCTCCACATTGCTTTCAGTTTAGCTGGTCGTTCATACTAATACACATTGGCCGTATTAGGGGGTGGGAAACTGATGGGTGGGGATCGGGCGTTGTGGACAGCGACTCCTACAGGTCGGTTGGTGCGCCTGCGCAGTAGAATCAGGAAGTGTCGGGGGCAGCGTGAGCCTCCCACGCGTTACTCCTCGCCACTGAGAGATCGAGCTGCGCAGGTGAAAAGATGCGACTGCTGTTACCTCAAGTACTGGAGGGGACTTGTGCTATGTATGACTTAGTCCACATTGCAGCCGGCTTGTGGGAGGCAAGAAACCGTTCGTGACAGGGGAGGGTTGAATTGGATGATACGAAATTGGGATGGGAGAAAATATAGAAAATGGGAGAAAAAGTGGATAAAAAAAAAACAGTGTTGTGGAATATTCAAATGAGCCATGACAGTAAGCTGTAGGAATTTCAGATCGAGTCAGTTTATATAAAAATATAGAACATAGTTTATTAATCTGTTTTATGGGAGAAATGTTCTCGGAGTAATCAAATGTAGACGGTCAGGCAGGCTTGAACATATATGGGTTTAATACACCAAGATAGGTTCAGGAAAATCACAGCGGGATGACTCAGAGTGGATACTGGCCGGGTGTATCCAAACTGAGCTCCCGATCGATGATATTGGGTACATTATATACAAGAGGAGTGAGAGGTGTGTCCCTTGTGAGTGGTCGGACTGGAAGGGTCGGTGGTTGGTCTGGGGAGACCGGGGCACAGTGGATCAAGGGGCACAGTGAATCAGTGGCTATTTATAGAAACTTGTACACAGGAATGCCTTGATGATGTCATCAGTGTGTGCCTCTGGTTAATCCATATCTGAAAATGTGCTTAATTTCCAGGCAACACACTTTTGTGAAGAATTGAAAGGTAATCCCCGTTTTGTACCATCAAATGTAAAATTTCGGGTTTCTTTTGTTTTTGTGATTTAGTATAGATCATCCAGGAATAAGAAACCAAGCACATGTTGGTAATTTGAGGGATATTTAATGAAGTTTTATGAGCATGTGTCCTCTGCTACTAATGGCCATGAATGAAAAAATTTCACATGATTGCACATAGTGCATGCGGGGCACATTTGAATCGGGGCACAGTCGATCAATTTTTCAAGTGATTCACTGTGCCCCGGTAAAAGGAGGTTGCTAATACTGGATAACCATGACACCCATCTATCGATTGAAACCATTGATCTTGCCAAGGACAACGGTGTGGTTATGCTAACTCTGCCACCACACTGCAGAAACACATGCTAGTCAAGTTTGTCACAAAGACAACATGTGAGAGCGAGACACAGACAGAGGAGCCAGAGTTGGACTCCAGAGTAAGGTGTGTAGAAACAGAGACACATCAGCCCAGTGTACCTAGCACGGTCTCGCAGGCAGACAGTCAGCCACCCCCAGAGGGCGATGACGAGGAGCACCCGAGGGTGACGTCAAGTGCCCCAAGCAGTGGGAGGTATCTGTGGAATATATTGCTGATAAGTGCCCACGCTAGGTCTCAGGTCAGATTGATAACTTCATAACTCATTGGTCTGCTCATCTTGACATCAAGCAGCGTCCTGCGATGTGGTTGACATGCAGAACCCAATGAGTCTACAAAATGTTGTTGTTACACCTGACCGACAGAGATAGCGAATGCACCGTTCCTACCCCCCCAGTCATTGACCATGGTCAAGTGATTGAAGTTGCGGAATCTTTTATTTTATTTGCACTGGGAAGGACACTCTTTATTCAGATGATGTCCATTTCCCTTATCCGTCACACGTATTATCACTGTAGCTTTACTTGATAATCCCATTATACAGAACCCACTTCTACATCTATATATATATAGTTCTTTCTCTAGGTCTCTGTGTGGATAAAGGCCCACTCCTAGAGTTTTACATCATAAATCAGGAACATTACGGGACCGTGTTGTTGCCGACTGGTTAAAGACACACTTCTAAAGTTTTTACATCATAAATCATGAACATCACGAAGCCGTGCTCCCTCATGGTTAAACAATGGGTAAAGTTACAATGCAAAAACATTTCAATGCTTACCCGTCTGGTCAGAAGAATGGATACAAAAAGGTGTGTTCCAAAAAGGGTGTGTGAAGGGTAATTTCACATCCCCTCCTCCTCCACCTTCCCTCCTCCTCCTCCTCCTCCTCCTCCCTCCTCCTCCCCCCCTCCTCTATTTGTGAGGTCAGGATTTCTGTTTAAATGTGAAGGGTAATTTCACATTCTTAATCCCCACAACAGGGTTGATCGTGAAGTCTTGTTATCCTTCTCTCAAAAACTGTTAAAACACTATATCCATTCATTATATTCAGAGCAGGCCAGATAACGCTTGCATCCAAGGCCGCAGCGAGCCCTCCTCAAAAGCCCATTCCATTTGACTCCCTAAATGACCATATAAAGCCAACCCAATCAGAGACGAGCAAGGCGTCTCTATTCCACTGTGTTTTAACACATGACACTTTGCTTTTTGTCACTTTCACTCTGACAGACCTGTGAATATGCACTCTGACAGACTGAAAGTCCGTCCGTATGGGCGTACTGTATTATTTTCTTTTCCAATAAACCTGTATTGTATTCATTTAACGTGAGTATTCCGGCTGTCTCTTTCTGCTCCTGTTTTATTATTTCAGAATATCTAATTCGCAGTGTGACACTGTTTTAGGCTGCTGGATGTCCGTGGAGAACCTGGTGGTTTGCACTCTGATTTAAGGCCAATCTCTTGTCTCTGTATTTCATTTAACCATCCCTGGAGACGTCAAAAATCCACCACAGTTGTTTATTTTTTAAAAGTACAAGATTACATTAAAGGCACAGTTCATGGTTATGAGTACACAGGTTTCTGCTTACAATATATCAGAATGCAGGGATCTCCAAAAAATCTCTTACTGAGAGGAAGTGAGTTAGCCTTTATAAAGGAATACAAGACCTCGTTGTCATTGGTTAATATACAGTGAGGAAATTTCACTAGCCAGTCAGCGTGTTAGCACGTCAGTATATATTTATCCAATCGTTTTACTTTACGTGCACAGTAAGTGTCCCTCCCTTTCTTTTACTTGCGTTACCTTCAGTTACATAGTTTTTTCAAGTATGAGAAAGTCCCTCCACTTTTCATCTTATTCAGAACTTACAAAGGGTTAACCTGGTAACCAGGCAGTGCCGGGCGAGGCCATCTGTGAGAATTCCCATCAAGACTCCTCAGAGCTATAGCAGAGAATCTTCAGAGATGCCCTCATCCAGTGAACACAGTTTACACAGTATATAGTATTACTCTCTACTGACAGTTCATTTTAAGCATAAAATTATGAAACATATAATTAATGCAGCAGAATATGTATACACCTCTTATACCAACATTTCTGACTGTAGCAAAACATTTAACATTTAATTGTTATATAGTTTTAAGATTCTCTCTATAGTTTTAAGACTCTGTATAAGTTTATAACACAGGTGGCGCTTGTTGATTTGTGGCACACATAACGTGTGTCTTCTCTAAACCTTCACATTTTCCGCCTTTATCTTCCTCCGGCCTGGGGCCCCTCGCTTCTGCCACGCTATCAGTAAAAAGCAGCCGGACCAGTAAGTAACAGGTAGTAAAGAATGTAGGCAGGTTAGGCCTTCTGTGGGTAAAATCTTTTTTCCATGGCAGAGGCCTCCCCCCCCGCCCCCGTCAAGGCCCATCTTTCAGTTACCTCCCTGCATACATACTGGCACCTTTTAAACAGAACAGGCAATTCATTCTTTAAGCAGCCAAGCAGTATGGAAGCAATTGCCCTGTTGTTGCATGAATATATATATTCAGAGTATATATACAGATATATACCATAAACATATGCTTAAACCTTTTACATCCAACAATTGACAGAGAGAACAGAATGTCATTATAACCAGTGTCACTAGTTGGCTGTGACACTTTACACCTCCTCTGTCATCCTGGTCGGTCATTTTCCATTGTCTTAATAGCGTCTGTACTGGGGGACGAGATGGCGATTGCGGGGTCACGTGGCTGTGACTCTCCACACCCCCTCTGTCATCTTGGTTCCTTGTTACCCTGGTAGCCGGCGGGAAGACTTGCATCTGTTGTTCCCTGCCAACGCACCTGAAGACAACACCTGGTGGTCATCTTGGTCATCTTGGTCATCTTGGGGTCACCCCCTCTGACCTCTTGGATCTCTCCCATAGTTTGAGGTAGGTTGAATTGTCACTTCTCGGGCGACCCCACGGGTCCCCGAGAATTGTAGCAGCAGTCCTCTATTGAAGTGTGGTTGGCCTGGTCGTGTGACCCTGTCCGTAGGCCTCGCAGGACATCACAGATACGGTCCACAGAGGACTCATTTCTTTTATCTCTTTCAGGTCCATTCAGGGCTCTCGTCGCCCTGTAACCTGGGTCCAGGCCGATGTCTCTCTGTCCGGTCTAGGAGGTCTAGGTGAGGACCTTGAGGATGCTCTGGAGCTTGACCTATCCCGGTCTTCCTCCATTTCCGAGTTCTGACCTGAGTCAGTATATTCCTTCTTGCCATTCGCTGCGTCGTCCACTGACTCCGGGGGACCCCCCCCCCGTCTAAGAATGCTCCTGGCCCGAAATAGGGCAGGTTCTGATCCTTCCGGTCCGAACTGTACTGTCGGTTTCCTTGGTGTATCCTAAGGAGGGAGGTCGGTTCATTCCAGGATCGCAACATATTCACTTTGATCATCTGATCCTTCATAGAGCGTACAGCTCTCTCTGCCACCCCGTTCGTATTGGGCTGGTAGGGTACAGAGTATTGGGCCATTACACCCGCTTCCTCCAGTAGTTTCAGTCCTGCTCTCAGATACTGCTATTCGTCTCGATGGCACTGGTTCAGGTTTTGTCCCCCTTACCAGCGCACATTGTTCACAGGCCTTTCGGACTGTTGTTTCCGTCCATTTCCTTCTTGCACAGGGGGTCAACCCTGTGTTGTGCTTGTCTCGGTCCAGACTGGGTAGTTAGTTATGTCTGGTGTTAGCTCTGGCTAGTTAGCCTGCTGTAGACTCAGGCTAGGTAGCCTCTTGTAGACTCAGGCTATGTAGCCTCTTGTAGACTCAGCTCCTGCTGATAACACCAGCCTGTATGATTACGCTGGTTCCACTTCCGTCACAGTAGCAGGACTCATGCTCCTGCTAGCTTCTGGCTCGTCATCATGCTAATAGCTCCTGTTCGCAATGGCTAGTTAGCCTGCTCTGCATGCTGCTCTTGGGTTAGTTTCTCCCCCATGTTTTCCCCTGGATCTTGACCGGGGGTTCTTATTTCTCTTTCCATCATTTGGGCCATTGAAGCCCCTTTGGGGAGCTAGCGTCTCCTTGTGCTAGCTTCTCTTGAGCTATTTACTCAATATGTTGAGTAATCAGAACTGTGTTCAGTTTCAGAGGTATTTAGCTCCCCATCATGTTCAGGCTCAGACTCAGTTTCACCTGAAGGTGTCATCTGTGGCCTCGGGTTCTGATCCTCGATCTGAATGTCGCCATCCTCCTCTTTTGGGCCATAGAAAATGGGATCATTCCGATTTGATTCCCGTTCGTCCCGGGTAGTGTGTCGAAGTGTTCTTGGGCGAGACACATAACCCCTTACTGCCCCCGTTAAGCAGGGTGGCACCTTGCATGGCTGCCTCCGCCGTCTGTGTTTCTTAAGCCCTTGCTGGCTCCTGAAGCTCATGTAACACTGGTCACAGTAGTATGGATTCTCTCCTGTGTGTACCATGTGGTGTTGTTTAAGTTCTGCCTTCCTCTTGAAGGTCTTCCCACACTGGTCACAGCAGTATGGTTTCTTTCCTGTGTGTACCATGTGGTGTTGTTTAAGTTCTGCCTTTCTCTTGAAGCTCATGTCACACTGGTCACAGCCGTAGGGTCTCTCTCGTGTGTGTACCATGTGGTGTTGTTTAAAACATTTCTTTGTCTTGAAGCTCTTCCCACACTGGTCACAGCAGTAAGGTCTCTCTAGTGTGTGTACCATGTGGTGTTGTTTAAGACATTTCTTTGTCTTGAAGCTCTTCCCACACGGGCCACAGCAGTAATGTTTCTCTCGTCTGTGTACCATGTGGTGAACTTTAAGCTCTGCCTTTCTCTTGAAGCTCATGTCACACTGGTCACAGCCGTAGGGTCTCCCTCCTGTGTGTACCATGTGGTGACTTTTAAGATCTCCCTTCGTCTTGAAGGTCTTTCCACACTGGGCGCAACCGTAAGGTTTATTTTCTGTGTGTACCAGGTGGTGTTGTTTAAGTTCTGCCTTCCTCTTGAAGGTCTTCTCACACTGGGTGCAACCGTAAGGTTTATGTTCTGTGTGTACCAGGTGGTGTTGTTTAAGTTCTGCCTTCGCCTTGAAGGTCTTCCCACACTGGTCACAACCGTAAGGTTTATTTTCTGTGTGTACCAGGTGGTGTTGTTTAAGTTCTGCCTTCATCTTGAAGGTCTTCTCACACTGGGCGCAACCGTAAGGTTTATTTTCTGTGTACCAGGTGGTGTTGTTTAAGTTCTGCCTTCGCCTTGAAGGTCTTCCCACACTGGTCACAACCGTAAGGTTTATTTTCTGTGCCAATTACTGCCTGCTGTACAGCCGGCAGCTCTGGGTATTGTGATTTGCTTGGTTCTGTGAATTCCTTACTTTCCGCAAGCGTCTCAGGGGACTCTGGGTGTGTTCCCCGTTCTCCTGGGTAGTCTAACCCCCTGCTGGGTGTAGAAACTCCCAATCCATCATCCGAGGGTAATTCATCGTCCTCTGTGATGTGGGGATGATTGTGAGACATCCTGTTCACTTCCATTAGCTCTGGCTTGGTAGCCAGCTGTTAGCTCATGTCTGGCTAGGGCCAGTTCACTTCCTGTTAGCACTGGCTTGTTAGCCTGTTGTGAGCTAGTTAGCTCTGGCTCGTTAGCCTGTTTGGAGCTAGTTAGCTCTTGGCTAGTTATCCATCAATTCACTCTTGGCTTGTTAGCCTGTTGAGAGCTAGTTAGCTCTTGGCTAGTTAGCCATCAATTCACTCTTGGCTTGTTAGCCTGTGGGGAGCTAGTTAGCTCTTGGCTAGTTAGCCATCAATTCACTCTTGGCTTGTTAGCCTGTGGAGAGCTAGTTAGCTCTTGGCTAGTTATCCATCAATTCACTCTTGGCTTGTTAGCCTGTTGAGAGCTAGTTAGCTCTTGGCTAGTTAGCCATCAATTCACTCTTGGCTTGTTAGCCTGTGGGGAGCTAGTTAGCTCTTGGCTAGTTAGCCATCAATTCACTCTTGGCTTGTTAGCCTGTTGAAAGCTAGTTAGCTCTTGGCTAGTTAGCCATCAATCAGCTCCTGGCTTTGTTAGCCTGTGGTTGGCTAGTTAGCCATCAATTCACTCCTGGCTTGTTAGCCTGTTGAGAGCTAGTTAGCTCTTGGCTAGTTAGCCATCAATTCACTCTTGGCTTGTAAGCCTGTGGGGAGCTAGTTAGCTCTTGGCTAGTTAGCCATCATTCCTGTGAACGCACCGTTTTGGCAGCTTCACGTAGCCTCGGGCTAGGTAGCCATCCAGTTAGCATTTAGCTCGCTTGTGGCTAGTTAGCCTGCATTCCTGTGAAAGCGCCGTTTTGGCAGCTTCACGTAGCCTCGGGCTAGGTAGCCATCCAGTTAGCATTTAGCTCGCTTGTGGCTAGTTAGCCTGCATTCCTGTGAAAGCGCCGTTTTGGCAGCTTCACGTAGCCTCGGGCTAGGTAGCCATCCAGTTAGCATTTAGCTCGCTTGTGGCTAGTTAGCCTGCATTCCTGTGAAAGCGCCGTTTTGGCAGCTTCACGTAGCCTCGGGCTAGGTAGCCATCCAGTTAGCATTTAGCTCGCTTGTGGCTAGTTAGCCTGCATTCCTGTGAAAGTGCCGTTTTGGCAGCTTCACGTAGCCTCGGGCTAGGTAGCCATCCAGTTAGCATTTAGCTCGCTTGTGGCTAGTTAGCCTGCATTCCTGTGAAAGCGCCGTTTTGGCAGCTTCACGTAGCCTCGGGCTAGGTAGCCATCCAGTTAGCATTCAGCTCGCTTGTGGCTAGTTAGCCTGCATTCCTGTGGGCAAAGCACGAAATTATGTTGCACTTGTAACTCCCCCCAGAGCTTTCTAAACATTACGTTACTTTTTTAGTCGCAAGTAAACGTTACTTTAATCACAAAGATAGAGCTTTCTATGGAAGTGTGATATTCCCGAGTAGAGCTTTCCACTCGAGTGTGACTTTAAGCCTTTTATTTTAGGTTTCTAGTCGCGTGTAGAGCTTTCTACTGTAGAGCTTTCTACTTAGGTTTCGACTGTAAGTAAACATTACGTTACCCTTTAGTCGCAAGTAAACGTTACTTTAATCACAAAGATAGAGCTTTCTATTGAAGTGTGATATTCCCGAGTAGAGCTTTCCACTCGAGCGTGACTTTAAGCCTTTTATTTTAGGTTTCTAGTCGCGTGTAGAGCTTTCTACTGTAGAGCTTTCTACTTAGGTTTCGACTGTAAGTAAACATTACGTTACCCTTTAGTCGCAAGTAAACGTTACTTTAATCACAAAGATAGAGCTTTCTATGGAAGTGTGATATTCCCGAGTAGAGCTTTCCACTCGAGTGTGACTTTAAGCCTTTTATTTTAGGTTTCTAGTCGCGTGTAGAGCTTTCTACTGTAGAGCTTTCTACTTAGGTTTCGACTGTAAGTAAACATTACGTTACCCTTTAGTCGCAAGTAAACATTACTTTAATCACAAAGATAGAGCTTTCTATGGAAGTGTGATATTCCAGAGTAGAGCTTTCCACTCGAGTGTGACTTTAAGCCTTTTATTTTAGGTTTCTAGTCGCGTGTAGAGCCTTCTACTTTAATCTTTTGTCAAATCTGTAATTAATTTTACTCCAGAGGCATTTGACAGTAGTCCTGTTTTCTTCGACCGTTAGCACTTATTCAGTTAGTATAAATGCCCAACGAAGGGACGCCATGATAAGTGCCCACGCTAGGTCTCAGGTCAGATTGATAACTTCATAACTCATTGGTCTGCTCATCTTGACATCAAGCAGCGTCCTGCGATGTGGTTGACATGCAGAACCCAATGAGTCTACAAAATGTTGTTGTTACACCTGACCGACAGAGATAGCGAATGCACCGTTCCGACCCCCCCAGTCATTGACCATGGTCAAGTGATTGAAGTTGCGGAATCTTTTATTTTATTTGCACTGGGAAGGACACTCTTTATTCAGATGATGTCCATTTCCCTTATCCGTCACACGTATTATCACTGTAGCTTTACTTGATAATCCCATTATACAGAACCCACTTCTACATCTATATATATATAGTTCTTTCTCTAGGTCTCTGTGTGGATAAACATCACGAAGCCGTGCTCCCTCATGGTTAAACAATGGGTAAAGTTACAATGCAAAAACATTTCAATGCTTACCCGTCTGGTCAGAAGAATGGATACAAAAAGGTGTGTTCCAAAAAGGGTGTTTATTTTTTAAAAGTACAAGATTACATTAAAGGCACAGTTCATGGTTATGAGTACACAGGTTTCTGCTTACAATATATCAGAATGCAGGGATCTCCAAAAAATCTCTTACTGAGAGGAAGTGAGTTAGCCTTTATAAAGGAATACAAGACCTCGTTGTCATTGGTTAATATACAGTGAGGAAATTTCACTAGCCAGTCAGCATGTTAGCACGTCAGTATATATTTATCCAATCGTTTTACTTTACGTGCACAGTAAGTGTCCCTCCCTTTCTTTTACTTGCGTTACCTTCAGTTACATAGTTTTTTCAAGTATGAGAAAGTCCCTCCACTTTTCATCTTATTCAGAACTTACAAAGGGTTAACCTGGTAACCAGGCAGTGCCGGGCGAGGCCATCTGTGAGAATTCCCATCAAGACTCCTCAGAGCTATAGCAGAGAATCTTCAGAGATGCCCTCATCCAGTGAACACAGTTTACACAGTATAGTATTACTCTCTACTGACAGTTCATTTTAAGCATAAAATTATGAAACATATAATTAATGCAGCAGAATATGTATACACCTCTTATACCAACATTTCTGACTGTAGCAAAACATTTAACATTTAATTGTTATATAGTTTTAAGATTCTCTCTATAGTTTTAAGACTCTGTATAAGTTTATAACATAGGTGGCGCTTGTTGATTTGTGGCACACATAACGTGTGTCTTCTCTAAACCTTCACATTTTCCGCCTTTATCTTCCTCCGGCCTGGGGCCCCTCGCTTCTGCCACGCTATCAGTAAAAAGCAGCCGGACCAGTAAGTAACAGGTAGTAAAGAATGCAGGCAGGTTAGGCCTTCTGTGGGTAAAATCTTTTTTCCATGGCAGAGGCCTCCCCCCCCCGCTCCCGTCAAGGCCCATCTTTCAGTTACCTCCCTGCATACATACTGGCACCTTTTAAACAGAACAGGCAATTCATTCTTTAAGCAGCCAAGCAGTATGGAAGCAATTGCCCTGTTGTTGCATGAATATATATATTCAGAGTATATATACAGATATATACCATAAACATATGCTTAAACCTTTTACATCCCACAATTGACAGAGAGAACAGGATGTCATTATAACCAGTGTCACTAGTTGGCTGTGACACTTTACAATTGCCAATACCTCTTAACCTATGTATAAACTACGCTCCCCCCATTGTTTCACCTGGTACTTAACTGCTCCCCCAACTGGGGAGCGAGATCTTTTTACCTGACTGACAGAGCTGGTCTGTTTGGGTAAGATCTCCAGCCATATTCTCTATTGTTGTAATGATTTGATTGATCTGGTTAATAAATCTTATTAACTGGAACCTCTGAGTGAGCAAGTCATTTGACTCTATTCCTATCTGAATACTATTATTATCCTACATATCCCTCAAGGGAACACAAACCCCCAAAGTATCTGACAGACTATGCCCAGAAAGGGAGTGACGAGGATGACAGTACACTTACCACCGTTGATTACTGCTACAGGGTAGTCAGTGGGGTACCCCCGACCTTTAAAGAGGCCATAGTGTCCCCCGAATCAAGTAAATGGGAGAGAGCAAGGGATGAGGAGATGAGGTCCCTAGAGGACAACCACACCTTTACTCTAACCAAGTTACCAGAGGGCAGACAGACAGTGGGAGGGAAATGGGTGTATTCAACCAAGTTACCAGAGGGCAGACAGACAGTGGGAGGGAAATGGGTGTATTCAATCCAGGAGGGTATTGAAGGCCACGACAAATACAAAGTATGGTTCGTAGCTACACTGCTTAAATGCAGGAGGAGGATACTCCAGGTTTAAATACGGGAGGAGTAGAATCCAGGTTTAAATACAGAAATGGGTCCCATGTTTAAATACAGAGGTGGATGACTTACCATGTTCTAAATGATTTAAGTATGTGGAAAAGATCCTGAGATGTTTTGACTGATGTAAGAGATGTATAGAGAAGCTGTAGGTAGCCTCATTTGTTAGACAACCTGTACTCGCCCTGACCTATGTTTTGTAGTGAGTAAAAATTGTCACAGCATTTTGCTGACCCCACAGAGAAGCATTGAACTACGTCAAAAACATGTTTTTCGTTATCCCAGAGGTGCAGCAGACGAACAGCTGTGTTTCAGAAAGTGCAGCGAGGGTTTAGGGCTTAAAGCCCACAGTGATACTATCAACCTGTGAAGCCGAGTGTATGTTTCTAGCTATGACAATGCAGAAATGTGTTTATCTAGAACAACTGTTCGAAGTGATGAACACCTATGTATATATGAAGACTGTTGTTTATGAGGGCAACCAGGGAACCATTGTGATTGCTAGGAACCCAGTGTGCCGACATAGATGTAAACATGTCGATATAAAATATCATCTCATCAGATCTGTCTGAGAAGAAAGAATGACACTGATTTATTGTCCAACGGACGACATGGTAGCAGACACTATGAGGAAACCTGTTCCAAATTGAAATTGAAGAGATTTGCAGAGGTCATGTTTAACGTGTAAATATTGACTGCCATACTCTTTTGATGTTTTTGGATTGTATTATTTTCTTTGTAAAATGTTTTTCGGAGAAGTTATCCAGTATGCTAATACAACCCTAAGTGGGAGTGTTAAAGTTAGAGGTTCTATGTAGGATTGTTAGTAACTGTCTAACTGCATATATAACTGTTTCCACTACAGGGCACTCTAGGCGGAGCCACTCATGATACCACCAGGTGGCGAGTATAAAAAGAGATGTCTCCTCCCCCTCTATCTCTTTCTCCACCAGCCTCTCAGTGAGAGGAGAACTCATGTGCTGCTGCTCATACCATGTGAATGAATAAACCACGCCAAAGGCTAAAGATAGAAACCATGCCTCTTGACCACATTATTGCCCCATAGCCAGATTCTGCCAACAGGGTGAATGGCAGATCGAGGTTGGAGAACCATTTGCAGCCTCTGTTGCCTCATTGGATTCTGAGCAGATAAAGGAATTTTTTTCGAATTATAGAACTGAGGAGGGCAGTAATACGCCATGTGATTGATTTATTGATTGAATTGATTGAACACTTTATTAACAGATTGCAGAATGGGTACAGTACAGTACAGCTCAATACATACAATTGTTAAGGGGATGCAGACCAGAGAAAGACTTTCGTCTTGTTTACATCAGGGTCCCCCATTTTCAATTCATCATAACATATATATGACACACACGACATACAGATAGACAGTACTGCTACATCTATACATTTATGACATACCAGATTTGCAAATACAGTACTGTTTGTGATATAAAAAGAGTCCAGAAAACGGTGTTCCATTACTCATACCAATTGAACACCACAGATACCACAAATTTTTCTATGAAAGAGAAACATTGGGAGGTTTTGTATCAGGTTTTTATTATCAATTACTAACGTCCTCGTATGAAACCCTTCAACTAGACACTGTCTGGAGGAGGGATATACCAGACCTGGAAAATGACTTTGATTGGCAAGGAGCCTGGGCAAATGTCCGACTTACATCAAGGAACCCGGATCATCAACAAATCAATCTGAACTATATTCACAGGACATACTTGACTCCTATAAGACTGTGCAGAATGGGGCTTAAACAAGACTCCAAATGCTCCCAATGTACAAATGGGGACGAAGGAACATTTATGCACATGTATTGGGACTGCCCACCAGTTAAGGCATTCTGGAAAGATGTGTCCCAACAATTATCAATACTCGTATCTTGGAATATACCTGTACACCCCTCGGTATTACTATTGAATGATGTTTTTGAGTTTGCAGTGAATCCACAGCTAAAGAGATTGGTTTTATCGGGTATCACAGTAGCTAAAAAGCTGATCGCATCACGCTGGTTTCAACCGGAAAAAATGTGCCGGAAAGTTTGGTTTCTTACATATCTCGATGTGATATATCAAGAAATATCTACAGCAAGAATTCTGGGTCTCAATGAATCCAAAATGTCAATGTGGGTAGAAGTGGTGGAGAGAATAAAAGCTAGCTTATAATGGTAGTGTCTGGTTAGGAGTGAGGGATAATGGAGGTACTATCCAAGGGGGGGTCCGGGAGGGGGGGGTTCGAGCTGGAGCATATGTGTGTAGGGTTTTAGAAAATAGGTATTAGGGGTATATTCTATACTAACATTTATATAATTGTAATTTCGCTGGATATACACTGTATACGGTTAAAATGTTATTATGGACTATTTTTGTTTTATCTTGTTTCTGTACTTGCATGTAATTTTAATCACCTTGACTGAAAGTTTCATTATGCATTATGTGTTGAGTACTGACTTTTAATAATTTTTGTTTTGCAATAATAAAAAAAATATATAAAAAAAAAAAAAAAAAATAGTCCAGAAAAGAGAGTATACACATTTGATGTAGAAACTGTACATTGGAGTAGGTTGGGTAGATGGGGTGGGGTTGGGTGGGGGGCTGTACATTGATTCAACTGCGTTTACACTGCCGGAAAAAATAAAGAAGAAGAAGAAGACTGCAGTTTTATACAGTTATACTAAAGTGAAATATCCCTTTAAATGCAATTATAAAAAAAAATGTATCTGAAAATAAAGCTTTTTCAATCACTTCTATGTACTTAATGCAGAGGAGTTTTACTTTGGAAAAACTCCAACCGGAAGTCATACTGTTACATACATGGTTGCAGGAGTAGGGTATATCTGCAGAGCCGCAAGCCCAACGTCTGGGCGGGGCTTCGTGGCTTGGACTTGGTTTGAGGCGGCCCTTCGTGGCTTGGACTAGGTTTGACTGTGCGTGGGCGGGGCGTCGTGGCTTGTACCTTGTTTTGTTGGGCGGGGCTTCATAGTGCCTATTGGCCATTGGCTGACAGATCTGTCCGCCCCCGCTGCTGGACTGTAGTTGCGAGTAAGGCCCGGACTGCGGGCCGTGAGTTTGACACCTATGCTCTAAGACAAACTCTAACCTTAACCAGCTCCTTAACAGCGCCTAAACTTAACCCTTCTAACCATAACCAACTCCGAAACAATGCCTAACCTTAACCTTAACCTTAACCATGCCTAACCTTAACCTTAACCATAACCAACTCCGAAAGAATATTGCCATTCTCTAAGACAAACTCTAACCTTAACCAGCTCCTTAACAGCGCCTAAACTTAACCCTTCTAACCATAACCAACTCCGAAACAATGCCTAACCTTAACCTTAACCTTAACCATGCCTAACCTTAACCTTAACCATAACCAACTCCGAAAGAATATTGCCATTCTCTAAGACAAACTCTAACCTTAACCAGCTCCTTAACAGCGCCTAAACTTAACCCTTCTAACCTTAACCAACTCCGAAACAATGCCTAACCTTAACCTTAACCTTAATGCCTAAACTTAACCGGCGAAAGAATGCATGTAAAAAAAAAAAAAAAAAAAATTAAGGGATTCGAACTTGTCACCAACGGACCGCAGGACCGCAGCGCTGCCAGTTGAGCTAAGCTTCAAATGAAAATCATCAGGGATTACGGCTACATAATGCCGCAAGCTCTGCCGCAAGCTCTGCCGCTCCGCTCCGTGTCGCAGCCAATCAGGGAAAACGCGGAAGCACTCGGGCGTACTCTTCCTCTGGGAATAAGCAATAAGCGGCCTGGCCTGCACAGATAAAAAAAAAATTATATAAAAAAAAAAAAAAAATTATAATTTTTTATTTTTATTTTTTTGCCAGGCCATTGTTTCTAGTTGTGGCGGCGGCGCGGCGCGATAGTTAGATAACCTAGGTGAGTGGGGAACAACCAGGATTTCACTGTCTGCGACAGAGTTGGAGAACTATCTCTCTCTTTCCCTCACGCGGATCACACACAGAAATGGAGCCGTGCTGCTACTTGTGATTGGTGGAGGCGGGACCAGGCGATACAACTGATTGACAACGGAGGCGGCGAATGGAATGGCAGATAAAGAGAGTCAAAATAATTCAAAGATAATTCAAAGATTACACACCTTCTTTTGATTCTATTATATGTACCACTGTATTGCACATCGTTGCGGGCAAGACCACCCGCATTTCATTGTATACCTGTATGCCGTGACAATTAAAACTCTTGACTTGACTTGACTTGACCTTTGCCACATTGGCTATAAACATAATCACTGTAAAGTTATCAAAAAAATAAGAATCTGATCAGACACAAGGGTTAAGTTGTTGTTCCCTTTCTAATTTCCTCAAAAACATCTAGTCTAGTTAATGTGATCAATATTATTTGACAATTGATGCTTTTTGTTGGAAATTTCAGTCAGTGAGCTCATACTTTGAGCTCATTTTATAGTTAAAATGATTGAGACAACGCAATCTTCTGTCTTCGTTATGCATGCATGCGTGTGCTCACCACACACGATACTTGTGTCACTATTCTGGCAGTGGCTACTGTTATTATAGTATTGCAATGAAAGGTCTGTTATTTAATGTTTATGTAAAGGGCTATTTTAACTGTTGATGGGTAGTGCATCAGTAAAGTGAATATGGTATTGTGCTCTTGCTCTGTTTGAATAGGTGGAGAGAGTGGTTAACTGTATTATAATAGTAAATAGAAAAATATGTTGTGCGCTTGCTTTTTTGCCATCCATACAGAATTAAATCACCACTGATGGCAAAGTAATGTTTATTTCCAGTTTTTGGGTAAATCTTTGCAAGTTGGTGTATTTTGAACAAGGACATTGTTAAAGGCCTGGGAGCAGCACATGGTGGTTTGAAACATAGTAGCATCTCATTAAGCCTTTTTCTTTGTCTACTTGTGACCGGCTGGAGCAAAGATGACTATGACGATCAAAAAACTGGCAGAGGAATTTAAAGAATTTAAAAAATCACTAAATTTTATGTCTGAGGAGATCAGCAAAGTGGTAAAACAACAAGGTGACATCATGAAACTAATGAAGGAGGTTCGTGAGTTGAAGGCCACAATCAACCAAAGGGACCAGAAGATCGAACTGATGGAACAAAGGATTGACGACTTGGAGCAGTACTCTCGTGCTGATGACCTTATCATCACTGGGCTGGAAATCAAACATTGCAGCTATGCCAGAGCAACAGCCGGTGACCGACAAGGTGAGGATGCACCACCTGAGGAACTGTATACAGTAGAGCAGCAAGTGGTTCAATACATGAGAAGTAAGAACAACAAGCACATCTCGGCTTGTCACATTCTCCCAAGCAAGGACAAAAAAAACACCAAGACCACGATTGTTGTCAAGCTTGCAAATCGAAAACATAAGGTTGAAGTGTTGAGACAATCCAAAAACCTTAGAGATACTGGAGTGTATATAAACGAGCACCTAACAAAGAAGAATTCTGAAATAGCTTGGCATGGCCGTGCCCTCAGAAAGCAAAACAAGATCCAAGCAACCTGGTCAAGAAATGGAAAAGTATTTATAAAGTTAAACGGACCACCAGAGCAAGCCAGGGTGGTTGCGGTACGAAATCTGAATGATCTGGAACAATACAAGTGACAATGCCTATATATGTTTTTTTGGGACCGATGACTTGGATTTCATTCATGCTGTTTACCTTATTGACTGAGTTTTTTCTGGTAGGCCTGTATGGCCAAGATGTTTTCTGTCTGGACATGTGGAAGATATGTTTTTTTTTATGTTTTTTTTTGTTCTTTGTGTTTTTTTTTTTTGGCTTTTTCATTTTCAACTTTATGGCATTCTTTGGTTGGCATAGAACCTATGGTCTGAAAGAGATATCATGGATTATTTTTTATCGATACTGTCTATTGGGATTCCATTTTCTTTTTTTGGACTGGGATTCTGTTTCCTACCGCATGTTGAATGCATGGATACTGCAGACTGAAAGAGAGAACTTGAATTACTTTTTGCTCGACTATGGACATGGACTATTGTTTTCATTGGATTCATTCATTTTGGATCTGGGTGTGTATATGTTTTCCACGGACAGTTATGGCATGGACTACTTTTGTGGAGAGGCATTGTGGACAACTACAGCATGGACTATGGAGATGTGTCTTGGGCAGCCAAGGGCTCATGTTGGCCAGCTGTATGGTATGGTCAACTTGGGTGGAATTGTATTTGGAGATACATACATGGGTGACTTTAAAGAAGTAGGCTCACTGGAGCCCGGAAAATCAAGTACATAACCACAATGTTGGATACGGAAGAAATATATGATTTTGAATATGATGTTGATCCTGAGACCCATGTGTTTAATGCAATTAATAATACCTGTAAATATTATACAGATGAACAGCTTAATGACATTGTTAAACCAGAAAATAGGTTTTCGTTGATACACCTAAATTGTAGAAGCCTTTATGCGAATTTCACCAAGATTAATGAATACTTAAAAACATTTAATAATAGATTTTCAGTTATAGCATTATCTGAAACGTGGTTAAAGCAGGAGAATTGTGCTGATTTTCACTTGGAGGGTTATGAGCTGTATCACCTGGATAGAAACAACAAAAGGGGAGGGGGCGTGGCCCTGTATGTGGACAGTGACTTGAAATGTAAACAAGTGCAAAGTATAGTAATCGATGACTTAATGGAAGGTATAACTGTGGAAATTGAAATGGATAAGGTGAAGAATATTGTTGTTACTTGTGTATACAGAACACCAGGGTCAAGCATAGAATCATTTAAAGACAGTTTGGAAGAGTTATTGAATGGGTTAAATGAGAGCAAAACATGTCTGATTTGTGGAGACTTTAACATTGATCTCTTAAAGCAATCTAATCACTGCACGTCAGATTTTGTGGATGCTCTATACGGCAGAGGGTTCTACCCACTGATCACAAAACCCAGTAGAGTAACCTCAACTTGTGCTACATTAATTGACAATATTTTTATAAACACTTTGGAGAACAATATTAAAAGCGGACTTGTGGTAAATGATATTAGTGACCACTTACCTATATTTGTAATATATGACTGTCAAATTAAGACAAAGAAGGAAGAAAACTCCCTTAGATACACAACAATATGTACAACTCTCTGGTTACACATCTGAATGTATGAATATTGAATGTGGTGTCCCTCAAGGTTCGGTCCTGGGGCCCAAACTTTTTATTTTATATATTAATGATATATGTGAAGTGTCAAACATATTGCAATTTGTTTTATTTGCTGACGATACAAATTTCTTCAGTTCAGGAAAATACCTTAAAAAATTAGCAGATGACATTGTAAATGAAATGTGTAAACTTAAGATATGGTTTGATAACAATAAGCTATCCCTAAATTTGGAAAAAACGAAATGTATGATATTTACTAATCGAAAGAAGGACAATGTGGCATTATGTATTGACGGAGTTAATATTGAAAGAGTATCTGAGTTAAAAATGTTGGGTGTTATGTTGGATGAGAAATTGACATGGAAGCCACATATAATGTACATAAAAAATAAGGTAGCCAAGAGTGTTTTTGTTTTGAACAAGGCAAAGAATGTGCTTGATTATAATTCTATGCGAATATTATATTGTTCACTCATCCTACCATATTTGAGTTACTGTGTGGAAGTGTGGGGTAACACGTATGAAAGCAACATAAAGCCATTGTTTATATTACAGAAGAGAGCAGTAAGAATAGTTCACAATGTAGATTCAAGAGAACCAACGAATTATTTATTAAATCCAGACTATTGAAACTTAAAGAGTTAGCTGAAATACAGACTTTATTAGTTTTGTTTAGAGCAAAATGCAGAGTATTACCAGCAAATATACAGAGGTTGTTCGTTCCCTGTCCAGATGACAGCAGAAGGAAATTAAATTTTAAACACCAATTTGCACGAACAACCTTAAAACAAAGGTGCACCTCAGTTATAGGTATCAAACTATGGAACTCCTTGCAGAACGATGAAAAGAGTTCCAATAATATATTTCACTTCAAAAGGTTGTGCAAAGAAAAGATACATAGACAGTATAGCACAGTTTAGTATAATATTGCAGTTTAGCGTGTCAGGATGACGTAGCATAGAGTTGTAGTGTAGGCCGCCAGTATGAGTATAGTAATATAGTATATAGCAGCGTAACATAGAATAATAATATATTAAAATATTGTATAATACTGTACCAATATGGTGTAGAATAAATAGTATGATTTAGTTATATTATAATAAAATAGAAATTAGATAGTATATAGAAGTATAATACATTATATAAGTGTGTGTGTGTGGGGGTGTGTGTGTGTGTAAATGAATTAACCTAAATATGTAGTTTGACTGATAGATAGACAAAATGGGTTTATTTATGTTGATTTAATTTGGTCCCAACTACAAAACCTTGAGGCCTGCTTGCTTGCCGTCAAAAAATGGATGTCGCAAAACTTTCTACTCCTTAATGCAGATAAAACTGAGATGTTAATTGTTGGCCCCCCAAACCACAGAGGCCTGTTTCAGGACATCTCCCTCAACTTTGATACCTGTCATGTATCCCAGAGCTCCACCATAAAAAACCTCGGAGTCATTTTTGATTCCTCCCTCTCATTTAATGCACATATAAAAAATGTCACCAAAATTGCATTCTTCCATCTTCGTAATATCGCAAAAATACGCCCCATTTTAACTCTGGCTGATGCTGAAACCCTGATTCATGCTTTTGTCTCATCACGTCTGGACTACTGTAATGCACTTTTTTCAGGCCTACCTAATTCAAGCATCAAAAATCTTCAACTCGTGCAAAATGCTGCTGCACGGATACTAACTAGAACTAGAATCACATCACACCAGTTTTGTCCGCCCTACACTGGCTTCCTATCCAAGCCCGTTCTGACTTTAAAGTGCTACTCCTCACCTACAAAATTTTAAATGGGCTTGCACCGCTCTATCTATCCGATCTCATCTCCCGATACTCGCCCGCTCGTGCTCTGCGCTCACAAAATGCGGGGCTTCTATCGACCCCTAGGGTTAAAAAGAAATCCGCCGGCCACAGAGCCTTTGTCTACCGCGCTCCCTACCTGTGGAACAAATTACCTGCCGTCATCAGGGGCGCCTGCTCTGTCGAAGCTTTTAAATCCCTGCTTAAGACTCATCTTTTCTCTCTCTCCTTCAACCTACCCTGATCTCACCTGGTCGGGGACTGACCTTTAGATTAATCTGTGTAGTTTAGTTAGGGTACAGGGTACTACATGGTACCACAGAGTACTACATGGTACTACATGCAGGGCCGCCTGGGAGAAATGCGAGGCCCTGTGCGAGATTTAACGCGAGAGAGAGCTCCCGTTCTACAGTCAATATACAGTGTACAGAGAGAGAGAGAGAGAGACACATTGGAAAGAAATTGAAATGCTATTTGGCCCTAAACAGAGAGTACACAGTGGCAGAATACCTGAGCACTGTGACTGAAGATCCTTGAGCACAGCCTAGCCATCGAGAAAGGCCGCCATAGGCAGACTGTGTGTGTTAGAAAGAGAGAGAGAGAGAGAGAGAGAACATGTGTGTTTGTCATGTGTGTGTGTGTTAGAGAGAGACTAGAGCATGTATGCTTAAATCCAACAAGAAGAGGGTATACCAGAGAAACCAAAGCAGCAAGGAGCCAATGGCCGACATCAGCTAAATAGGCTAGCCAGGTACTGTGACACCAGGCCACACACAGCTTTGGCCAATGGCCCAACGCTACCCAAGCTACACAAACGACCATTCACACACAGCACATGTCGTATCTCCAAATGTTGTGAAGTAGCATATGTTTTGCCTGGAAAAAAACATCGTTATTAACAAAACATTCGGGAGGGGAAGGAAGGAAGAGTGGGGTAATGTCATGACATTTTCATTAATCCAAGTTACCTGCACGAGGAACGCAGGGCGAAAGGCCGCAACACAGGTCTCCACGTTGACGAAAGGCCTCTCGCTGGCGGGACAAAAAGAAGCTATGGCCAGAGCCTTGTCATGGTGCAGGCCCGACTACATCTTCTGTCAAAGGGCCTGCTATTCTCAAGGCTAACTGATAGCATCAAACGAACGTTCCCAGCTGACGCTAAACAGCTAACTGGCTAACAGTTAGCTCACACAGTTAGCTACTAGTAGTATTAGCTAGTCCAGGGGTTCCCAAACTTTTCAGGCCGGGGCCCAGAAAATAAGGCGTCAGAGAGCCGCGGCCCAATGCACATCGTCTGGCTTTTTTTTTTTTTTTTTTTGCCAGGTATCACTTCAATCCTATTAAGTTAGTTCAAGTTAGTTATTCATTTATATGTGCTATTTATGAGAGGGCTAACTTGTTGCAAAATAATAATGATAATAATAATAGCCTCATTAAAATACTATTGTTGCTTCGGTTGTTTTCAGCGTTTTATGTGCATAATCTGTTATTTAGTTTGAAATGTTCGTTGAAATAAGTAGATTTTTCGTTTTTGTTTATTTATTAAGTTAATATAAAACCATATAGTCACATTTTAGAATACAATAGAATAGAATTTTAGAATACAACTAGAAACACTGTCCTGGCCTGCTTCTAAGTTCAGTGGCCTGACAAAAAAAAAAAAATTAAAAAATTAAAAATTAAAAATAAATAAATAATTTTTTTTTTTTTTTTAAATCATCTCACGGCCCACCCGTGGCTGCTCGCGGCCCACCTTTGGGTCGCGACCCCGACTTTGGGAACCACTGAGCTAGTCGACCAGTTTGGCTCCAGAGAGAGAAAGAGAGATAGGGTCAGGTGACTCAGGTCCACGGCGGGTATATAATCATAGGTTGACTCACCATAACGCAGTATCAACGTGGAAGGAGACTTTCTTGGCCGCACGGTGTAATTTCTTCTTCTTCTTCTTCGAGTACTTTCCGGCAGACTGGACACCTTTCGGCGTATTGCTGCCTAACAGATTTATCTGCTCACAAGTTCTCTTCTCCTTCTTTTGAAAAGACATCCACTCGCCTCGCCTCGCTCCTCTGAATAGGTTAGCTAACGCTAGTTAGCATTTAGCTAAGCTAGCTACTAGCCGACATCATGGCTATACCATGAAAGGCTCCGGCCATTTGTCCCGCTAGCGAGAGGCCTTTCGTCAACGTTCCTTGGTGACCGACCGACTGATAATGACCGACCTCTTTCTTCGTCTTGGCTATTGGGCATAACTAAGCATAGTCAAAAGCTGCACGCGCGAAAATGTCAAACGCAGCCGACTCACGCTGCCACGCCGGCGTACTGCACTGTCTACACATGATGTAAGTAAAACCACTCCCTTCGTTGAAACCAATGCTGCTGCAGAACCCCAGAGGCTGAGCTCCAATAGTGAGTATGTCTGCAGCTGCAGGACTGCAGACCCAGGAACAAGTCAGACACATTCTACAAACGTGTCTAATGTGAAATATATAAGCATATAAGCGAAACTAGATTTTAGGTCTGTGATGAAAAAGGGCCTCGCGGGAAGGGGGGCCTCGCAAAAAAAAAAAAAAAAAAATAAAAAAAATTAAAAAAAACAATAAAAAAATGTAATACATTTTTTTTTTTTTTTTTTTTTTTTTTTTGAGGCCCCCCTTCCCGCGAGGCCCTGTGCGACCGCACTGCTCGCACACCCCCTGAGGCGGCCCTGACTACATGGCACTACAGGGTACTACATGGCTCTACATCAGACCTGGGCATTGTACGGCCCGCGGGCCGGATACGGCCCGCGGGATGATTCTGACCGGCCCGCGAAAGATTACATGATAATAAAAAAAAAAAAAAAAAAAAAAAAAAAAAAATTTACTTTTTTCTTTTCATGTCAACGTTCACACGCACAATATACGCTTACCTAGGATTTGACTTGATTCAACAACAAAGCAGTCGGGGCAAGCCAAAAAATGGTCGAAAGTGTGGTTATTTGAAGTTTGGATTTCTTTTTTCACAACTGAGGTAGGTAGATTAAATTTTTAGAGACTAAAGTACAGAAAAAAGGTACCGTTGGGTACCGGTATCGATTCACAGGTACCGGTACCGTATCGGTTCAAATGAACAATACCCATACCTACTGAACACACAACTGCAGGGCAAGGGCATTTTTGCTCATGAAATGCATAGCCATGTGAAAGCCTTCATGACAAAGTTGCAATTCATTTCAAGGCAACTAGGCAGCAACAATCTCAAACACATGAAAACCCTGAAAGAAGTCAAACCATCAGCTGATCACCGGCACAGGTACTCATCCATGTTGGGAGCACTGCATGATGAATTGTCAAGGCGTTTTCAAGATTTCAAAAAGGTTGAGGATGAAATGCAGCTGGTTTCCTCTCCCTTTACCTGCAGTGTCGATAGTGCACCCACTGATGTTCAGCTTGAACTCATTGACCTGCAGTCTGATTCACTACTGAAAGAGCACTTTAAGTCAGCATCACTGCTAGAGTTCTACTCTGCTCTCAAGGAGGAGAACTTTCCAAACATGAGGAGACATGCTCAGAAGATGTTGGTTCTCTTTGGATCCACCTATATGTGAACAGACATTCTCAGTCATGACGTTTACCAAGTCCAGGTACAGATCCTCTCTCACTGATGAACATCTGGCAGCTGTGCTTCGCATCTCCACCTCAGACATGCAACCTGACTTTGATGGACTT
The DNA here is from genome assembly GCF_963971535.1 of Notolepis coatsorum. Classification (NCBI taxonomy): domain Eukaryota; kingdom Metazoa; phylum Chordata; class Actinopteri; order Aulopiformes; family Paralepididae; genus Notolepis; species Notolepis coatsorum. The sequence continues at coordinate 47,459,767 of NC_140174.1, forward strand.
GTTAAAGCTCAACAGAGACTGGATTTATCACACTGAATGAAAAAAAAAGAGCTGAAGAACACTAAAATGTGGAAATATAACAAGTGAAATGGGACACTTGATATTTTCTTTTCTTTTTTTTGCACAGTTCTGAAAACATTAAATGTTTAATATAGGCATGTAGAGTAAAAAAGGCTACTGACACTTTTCATGTCTTGTTTATTTTGGCTATAAGATGATGTGATGTCTTTAGAAAGCTAAGAAAATCCTTGTTTCAATAGTATATGAAACTCAAAATAATAACTTTATTTGTATAGCACTTTTTCATACATGCCCTTTGTTATTAATGTTTCACATTTTGGAAATAAATTCTATTTGAATAAATGATATTTTTGAAAGCTAACCTCACCTTTTAATTGCCAAATAATAACATACACTCTTACCAGGGGTCAAAACAATGCCATTTACTGCTTTTTATATAGAAATAAAATGTATATTATGCATAATTGAGTTTGGAATTTTGGCCCGGCCCTCCAACATATTTTCAGTTGCTCATTCGGCCCCCCGGGAAAAATAATTGCCCACCCCTGCTCTACATGGTACTACATGGCACTACATGGCAATACAGGGTACTACATGGTACTACATGGTACTACAGGGCACTACAGGGTACTACATGGCACTACAGGGTACTACAGGGTACTACATGGCACTACAGGGTACTACAGGGTACTACATGGCACTACAGGGTACTACATGGTACTACATGGCACTACAGGGTACTACATGTCTGCTCTTTTGCAGCACCACAAACATGGGAACTCTCTAACTCCCCCCCCCCCCCCCCCTCGCCCCCCCCCCCCTTCCCTCCCCCATCTCTCTGAGTGCCCGTCTCCTGGCGCTGACTAAGGTGATGGATGCCTCGGGGTCTTGGCCAAGATTGTAGTGACTGCTCTACATGCACCTCCGAGGCCTTGGATCAGTTATTCACCGTCGTCTGTCCGTGGTCCTGTCAACTGATTAACAGTATTAACAGACTGTTTTTTTTTTTTATCCACTTTTTCTCCCATTTTTTCTATATTTTCTCCCATCCCAATTTCGTATCATCCAATTCAACCCTCCCCTGTCACGAACGCTGTTTCTTGCCTCCCACAAGCCGGCTGCAATGTGGACTAAGTCATACATAGCACAAGTCCCCTCCGGTACTTGAGGTAACAGCAGTCGCATCTTTTCACCTGCGCAGCTCGATCTCTCAGTGTCGAGGAGTAACGCGTGGGAGGCTCACGCTGCCCCCGACACTTCCTGATTCTACTGCGCAGGCGCACCAACCGACTTGTAGGAGTCGCTTGTTCACAACGTTCGATCCCCACCCTTCAGTTTTCCCTCCCCGTAATACGGCCAATGTGTATTACTGCGGACGACCAGCTAAACTGAAAACAATGTGGAGAGCTGGATTCGAACACGCGAATCCTAGCGTCTCCACACTGGTGGCGAGTGACTTGCCCACTACACCACCTAGCCGCCCAGTATTAACAGACTGTTAACAGATTAACAGTCAACGCGGTTTCATTGCTGGGTTAAGTACTTCTATTCTATTCACATAATACGCTTACTTCATATATCTACTCCATTCACATATATGCCGTAATTCCTCTAATAGTAACCCCGGCTTGTATTTGTTTCAACTGTAGCGGATACCAGGCTTGTATTAGGAGGAGGCATGTATAAGAGAGAGGCCTATATTTCTAATTTTCAAACAGATCATAATGAATAAATCAACATTTTGTGTAAGTTTGAACCCAGTAAAATGTACTGGGTTCATTTATTGAAACCAAGTACTGTATGAAATACGGTAGTAAACAGGTGGTCAAAAAAAGTTAAATAAAGTAAAATAGTGCAATCACAATACTGGTATAATAATAATAATAATAATAACTTAGTTTTATACAATTCTGAGGTAGGCTTACTCTCTTGGTAAACATTAACACCATACCATTATATGGTATTTACTGCACAGCCAGGCCAGCATATAACAACAATAACAAAATATATTGCCTATGGTAAATCCGTTGAGGGAAATACTGTAATTCCTCTAATATACATGAAACCCGGCTTGTATTAGGAGGCCGGCTTATAATTGCTTAGCTCAACAGCGCACACGGTCATTAATAGAGACCCGGTTTTTAATTGAATACCGGTTACTATTAGAGGAATTACGGTATGCTTACCACTTGTATCTATTGCTATGTCCGCCCACTACAATCTCATGAGCTGTCTAACGCCTGTCCCGTCTCCCTGTCCCCCTATGACTTGCTGTCCTGGAGTGCTGACCGGAGTGTCGGACGTCCCGTGATGAAGGCCGCGAGGTTGCGACCCCCTCTGCGTGTCCCCCTGTCTCCAGAGGTCTCGTAGTGGTGACCGGAGTGCCGGATGTCCCGCGATGATGTCGGGGAGTTCGCGACCCTCTCTGCGCCGCCCCTATCTCCCTGTCTCCGGCTGTCCCTGAGCAATGACCGGAGTGTTGAATGTCCCGTGACTAAGACAGGGAGGACGTGACCCTCTTTGCGCCGCCCCTGTGCCTCAAATAGATCCGCTATCAGCTCTATCTTTAATCTTTCAAAATGTTCAGTTGCTATCGCTATTAGCTCTATCTTTAATCTTTCAAAATGTTCAGTTGCTATTGCATGCACTCATCTGTGTTTCACTACACACATGAGTGCATGCTTACCAACTGTCCGTCTGCAACACTACTATCACCAACATCTAAGAAGGGAGATCCCCCCTTGAATGGCCCTTCTAAGGTTTCTCTCCTCCACACTGCCTGTGGAGCTTTTTTCCCTATTGTTAGGTTTTAGTGAGTTTTTCCTTACCTTCGCTTGGGGTATGTCTGGGAGTGCTTGCATTCTTTCATTTATTTGCATTCATCTAAAAATGTTTGGACCTTATGGTGTTCTTGTTCTGTTCTTGACTTATTGTTATGTTTTCTTCTTGACTTGTTTAAAGAAGACCTGTACGGCCCATGGGGACATTAACGTGTGTTGTCGGGCCTTATAAATAAATTTGATTTGATTTGATTTGTGTTGATGTTAAATTTTTTATTTTTTTTGCAAAATGGGTATATTCTGTTTGGTTTTACACAATATGTCTATCGGTGTGTTGTGTGTGTGTAGGGGCAGGTATATATAAGATTTTTTCTTCTTCCTGTTCCTTTCGGCCATGGTATTTTTGGTGAATTGTATGAATATGTACTGTTGGACTGTGGTAATTCCATGTACGAATAAATAAATGATGATGAACCTTAACCAACTCCGAAAGAATATTGCCATTCTCTAAGACAAACTCTAACCTTAACCAGCTCCTTAACAGCGCCTAAACTTAACCCTTCTAACCTTAACCAACTCCGAAACAATGCCTAACCTTAACCTTAACCTTAATGCCTAAACATAACCGGCGAAAGAATGCACGTTAAAAAAAAAAAAAAAAAAAATGAAGGGATTCAAACTTGTCACCAACGGACCGCAGGACCGCAGCGCTGCCAGTTGAGCTAAGCTTCGAATGAAAATCATTGGGGATTACGGCTACATAATGCTGCAAGCTCTGCCGCTCCGCTCCGCGGCAGAGCTCCGCTCTGCGGCTGCCGCGCCTGCCGCGGGGCGTGTCGCAGCCAATCAGGGAAAACGCGGAAGCACTCGGGCGTACTCTTCCTCTGGGAATAAGCAATAAGCGGCCTGGCCTGCACAGATAAAAAAAAAAATTATATAAAAAAAAAAAAAAAAAAAAAATTATAATTTTTTATTTTTATTTTTTTGCCAGGCCATTGTTTCTAGTTGTGGCGGCGGCTCGGCGCGATAGTTAGATAACCTAGGTGAGTGGGGAACAACCAGGATTTCACTGTCTGCGACAGAGTTGGAGAACTATCTCTCTCTTTCCCTCACGCGGATCACACACAGAAATGGAGCCGTGCTGCTGCTTGTGATTGGTGGAGGCGGGACCAGGTGATACAACTGATTGACAGCGGAGGCGGCGAATGGAATGGCAGATAAAGAGAGTCAAAATAATTCAAAGATAATTCAAAGATTACACACCTTTGCCACATTGGCTACAAACATAATCACTGTAAAGTTATCAAAAAAATAAGAATCTGATCAGACACAAGGGTTAAGTTGTTGTTCCCTTTCTAATTTCCTCAAAAACATCTAGTCTAGTTAATGTGATCAATATTATTTGACAATTGATGCTTTTTGTTGGAAATTTCAGTCAGTGAGCTCATACTTTGAGCTCATTTTATAGTTAAAATGATTGAGACAACGCAATCTTCTGTTTTCGTTGTGCATGCATGCGTGTGCTCACCACATGCGATACATGTGTCACTATTCTGGCAGTGGCTACTGTTATTATAGTATTGTAATGAAAGGTCTGTTATTTAATGTTTGTGTAAAGGGCTATTTTAACCGTTGATGGGTAGTGCATCAGTAAAGTGAATATGGTATTGTGCTCTTGCTCTGTTTGAATAGGTGGAGAGAGTGGTTAACTGTATTATAATAGTAAATAGAAAAATATGTTGTGCTCTTGCTTTTTTCTTTTTGAAGGTGGAGAGAGTGTAGCATTGCTAGTGCCACAACAGTTTTATTTGAGGTTCATAACAGTACATTGTACTAAGCAATTGTTGGCTCATTAGTTTGTGATTCACATGCACTAAAATTCACCAGAATGCAGGAAATTAAGTCTTTGTAACAAAACATTTCCGGGTGGGGGACCCCCAGACCCGCCGCTTAAAAGGTGGCCTGATTGGGGCTATATTTCGCGCTATATCTCCCGGTATGAATTATTTCCCCAGTCCGGCCCTGCTTCGTCTCCACAAAGTACTGGGGGTCTACTGTAATGTGAGACATATTTCCTTTAGAGTGAAAGAAAAATGACATGTGAACAAGTATGTTGTGTGCCAGGTTAATGTACTCTACTATTTTTGTATCACAAACAGTGCTGTATATGTACAGTTTATTCCCCCTCAAATGTATATACTCTATTATTACTATATATACTCTACTATTTTTGTATCACAAACAGTGCTGTATATTTGTAGACCTCTTCCAATGTACAGTTTATTCCCCCTCAAATGTATATACTCTATTATTACTATATACACTCTACTATTTTTGTATCACAAACAGTGCTGTATATTTGTAAATCTGGTATGTCATAAATGTCTAGTATATTTGTAGATCTGGTATGTCATAAATGTCTAGATGTAACATTACTGTCTATCTGTATGTCATGTTATGATTAATTGAAAATGGGGGACCCTGATGTAAACAAGACGAAAGTTGTGTATGTCGTAAACGAGAGAGAGAGAGACAGCCCCCCCCCCACCCCCCCCTCATGCGCAGTAGTGCAAAGACTTGTCCAGGCCACAATACTTGTCCACGCCACGAAGCCCCGCCTCATCATTACACATGGGCAAAACAGAGTCCATTCTCTTCGGTTCAAATAACAAACTCAGCAAGACCGACGGCTTCTCGGTTACAGTGGGTGACAATATTATCACAAGGAAAGATGAAATTACCTACCTGGGTTCCATCCTAGAGGCTAATCTTTCCTGTGACAAAATGGCATCCAATGTAATAAAAAAAGTCAACCAACGAACGCGATTCTTGTACCGGATCTCCTCTCTGGTAAACAAGAATACCCTGAAGACTCTAGCAGGAGCACTCATTCAAGGGTACTACGACTATGCTTGCACCTCATGGTACCAAAGCACCTCAAAGGCACTAAAAAACAAATTACAAACATCTCAAAACAAGCTAGTCAGACTACTACTTGACCTGACTCCTAGAACCCACCTCACCCCTGCCCACTTTGACAACCTAGGATGGCTTAGAGTAGACGACAGAGTACAGCAACTTGCAATGGGCCTGGTCTACAAGATACACTACGCGACCAAGGTACCCATGTACATGTCAAAATACTTCCCAAAGGTCAGTGAATACCACGATCACAACACCAGAGGGAGCTCCACAAATCATGTAAAACCCAGATTCGGATCAAACAAGGGACTAAACACGTTTCGCAATTATGCCACATCAATGTGGAACGCCCTGCCTAAAGCTGTAAAGGAATGTGAATCACTACCCACCTTCAAAAACACTCTCAAAAAACACCTACGTGAGACTGCAATTCGAAACTGGCCCCTACAAATGTCCTAACCTAGTTGTACAGTAAATGACCAAGTAAGGCTTTGTCAATATTCCAATGTACAGTGTAAAATGTGTGTGTGTCCCCTTCCCAACCCCCCCCCCCCCCCCCCCCCCCACCTCCAATGTACAGCCCTCACCCAACCCACCCAACCCCACCCCACCCAACCAACCTCCTCCAATGTACAGTTTCTATGCCAAATGTATATACACTCCTTTTCTGGACACTTTTGTATCACAAACAGTACTGTATTTGCAAATCTGATATGTCATAAATGTATAGATGTAGCAGTACTGTCTATCTGTATGTCATGTATGTCATATATGTTATGATGAATTGAAAATGGGGGACCCTGATGTAAACAAGACGAAAGTCTTTCTCTGGTCTGCATCCCCTTAACAATTGTATGTATTGAGCTGTACTGTACTGTACCCATTCTGCAATCTGTTAATAAACTTTTCAATCAATCAATCAATCAATCAAACCGGTCCACGCACGAAGCCCCGCCCAGACGTTGGGCTCTGTGGCTCTGCAGATATACCCTACTCGCTTGCTGCTCTGCAGATATACCCTATTGGGTTGCATCTACCAGAGCGGAACACGGGTAAAAAATGCGTCTCAGAAAACACGTCCGGCGGCATAATTACATGATGGAAGCCATACATTAGATTTAGGCAATTTGTATCAATTGTTTGTGTAAATACGCATTGTGACTGTAGCGACCATTTAACATTGAATACACAAGATCATGGAAGGAGGTATTTCATATTTAAAAGGTGAGCAAGATAACACACAACGTTGCCAAGAAAATGATGAGGAGCAACGGTCCAGTGGCAGAACTGGCTAACCGTGCTGCTTTCATTGACTAATTTCAAATGTAGCTAGATAATTAATTATAAGTAACATGTGTCGTTGATTTTTTTTCACTTGAATATTGGTCTAAAACGTTAAGCTAGTCTGTTACGCGTCTCCCCCCCACAGCCGGTGAACAACTGCAACGTCGGAACTCTTATCTTACTGCTTAAAAAAAACACATAACCTACCCGTAGCCCCAACCTCAGTCGAGAGACCTTTGATTGATTGAACATTTTATTAACAGATTGCAGAATGGGTACAATACAGTACAGCTCAATACACACATTTGTTAAGAGGGGATGCAGACCAGAGAAGACTTTCCAGGGTCTCCCATTTCAATTCATCATAACAATCATGACATACAGGTAGACAGTACTGTTACATTTAGACATTTATGACATACCAGATCTACAAATATACAGTACTGTTTGTGTACAAAAGGAGTCTGAAAAGATATACATTTGAGGGGGAAGAAACTGTACATTGGAGGAGGTTGGGTAGGTGGGGGGGGGGGGGGGGGGGGGGGGGGCTGTACATTGGAGGGGGTTGGGTTTAGACATTTACAGGGGCCAGTTAAGAATTGCAGTCTCCCGTAGGTGCTCTTTGAGAGTGGTTTTGAAAGACTGGGTAGTGATTCACATTCCTTTACAGCTGTGGGTAGGGCGTTCCACATTGATGTGGCATAATTGCTAAACGTGTTTAGTCCCTTGTTTGAGCCGAATCTGGGTTTAACATGACCCTCAAGTCCCATCTTTACCTAAAATCGAGATTACACAAATGAAAGGGAACAACATCCAAATTAACAATTATAATGTGTTGTTTCCATGGCGTAGTAAATTAGCTACTCTTCCAAAACCAGACTAAAATTTGTGATGTCATCAAGTATAAAGTCTGGAGCTGCTCCATAGACAATGAATGAGAGACACATTTTGTGGACCCACAGCATGTTTGCTTTATTTCCAAATTAGCTTTATTCTACTACAGTAGCGTAGAAGGGTGCAGAACATGTACCCTGTACTGTGCTACCAGTAGTTCAGATTCTCAAAACCAGTTTGGAGAGCAAGGTTTCAAAAATAGTTCTACAGTGTTAGTGGCTTATAACTCACAACATGGCCAAACTGAGCTAATTAAATGGGTCTGATAAAAATGAGCTTCTCTCTCGGTATGAGCTAACGCACATACAAATACTATTTTTTTTGTGCACATCCTATCAGGTTGCAAAATGTATCAGAAATGAGCTAACATTACTAATAAGAATGTGATTGATTGATAACTTTATTAACAGATTGCAGAATGGGTACAATACAGTACGGCTCAATACAAAACAACTGCTAAGAGGATGCAGACCAGAAAAAGACTTTCGTCTTGTTTACATCGGGGTCCCCATTTTCAATTCATCAGGACATTTATGACATACAAGATATTAGGGGTGTAAAGGTACACGTATCCGTACCGAACCGAACCGTTTCAGTGTGTACCGTACTGTACCGAACGGCTGTGTAGTGTACCGAATGAATACAACGGTATGTTAACCACTAACGACCGCCCACCGGGGGCTGTTTTTTTCACAATCTAATATAATTAAAAAAATTTTACAAGTCAATTATTAATTTCAATATAGAATATTCGTTGACAGCCCTACAAGTACAATTAGTTACTGCACACTACATCACCCCTGAGTGGAACATGGAAAGCCAAACTTTCCCCCACTGTACCGAAAACCCGTACCGAACCGTGACTTCAAAACCGAGGTACGTACCGTACCGTGGTTTTTGTGTACCGTTGCACCCCTACAAGATATACAGAACTGTGTAGTAAAAAGAGATCATAAAAAATATATACATCCGAAGGGGAAGAAACTGTACATTGTGATAGGGTAGCACACACTGTCAGTTAGTAATGGACTAATGCTACGTAAAGAATTGGTCAAAATGTGGTTGGATCAACCTAGGGAAAATATCAGAATGTAGTTAAAGGCCCAATCAGTGATCCAAATGTAAATAGATGGGTAGCCTCACCACCAAAAACAAGCGATAAGAATGAAGACACATTTTCATTCTCTAGTTGTTTAATTGAGTTCTTGATGCATTGACACAAATCAACATTCCATTACAAAGGTAGCAATGCTATATGACATCTCTCTCTACGTGCCCTTGAGCAAGGTGCTGAACCCCCAAACTGCCGCAGAGGCGCTGCACTGCAAGTGACCCTGTGCTCTGACCTCTTTAATGAAATGCATGTGTGTGGGATTGTGTATATGTGTAATTAGGAGGGATATGCGATCAGAGAAACTTCAAAAGCCTTGTGCAGACTGTATCAGACTAGCTACTATCTAAATATATTTGTAATAAAATGTAAAAAAAAAGTCAACAGGCGTAGGACAGTTATAAAGTATTGAATGAACAGTGAAGTCTGCATTGTGCTCGCAAACTACCTGTTAGAGAACTGAAAAGTAATCTTCTCTCTGGGTTGAAAGATGTACCTGTGTGGAGAAATAAAAGACAGCATTATCAGTGTGAGCACTCTTGTTATTGTTTTCCATATGGCACAGTGATATGGTGTGTAAAGTCAGGTTTTAATCCAGGCCTAGTTTCACATTATATTTAATGGTGGTAAAGTCTTCATTGTAGATGAGTTAATGGAATTTATCTCCCTGTGTGTTCAGGTCCTCCTCTTCCTCTTTCCTGCCTACGCCTCCTGGTCCCACCGATTCGGTTGGTGTCAGCGGCGATCTGGCAGACTGTCCAGCAGGAAGTTGTGGCTGATTATGGGATGCTTGAGGAGTTTGTTTCCATGGTGACAGAGATTGTTCCAGAGCTTCTGACCAGGAGACAGCGGGCGGAACTCATTCTCGGTCTCAGAGCACGGGTGAGGAAGAGTCTCAGCAAGTAGCCACACACACTTTAATTATTCTACACAACATTAACTCTTCCTGTTGTGGGCTGATTTCAGTTGATCCTGGAGTTGTGTCGTTCTGAGGCGACCGCTGACCTTCAGGTTATTCAACCACATCTAGACAGGATGCGCACTCTCAGAGCACTCTTGGACATAGAGGTGGGTGTAATCCTTAAAAGAGAGAGTTCCGATTTCTGGACATTAATGTGTATGAAATACTTACCAGTAGTAGTCAATGCAAAGCTATTAGCTTACTTAGAGTCCCGGGAGTTCTGGCCGGGTTCAGAGTGAACTGGAAAGCAAATGGGGGGCCTCCCAACCACGAACACAGCCAAAATGTGTTCGTAGGGACGACGGTACAAGTCGGAGGTACCGCTGCTGGGAATTGAACCCGGGTCTCTGCGGTGGTAGACCTCTACACTATCCAGACGCCCCATGATATATATATATATATGTTGAGACTCTAAAGTGGCATCTGTCGTTTCATGCTGTGTTAACTTGTAGGTGGATGATGCAGGTGTGGATATGTCCGATCTACACTTTCTTGGGGTTGTTGAAAGTCTGCTGAGAGATCCTGAAGAGAGGGAGAACTTTTTCCAGGTCGGCTGTGTTGTAGTTGTTGTTGTAGGGTTTTATTTACTGACATTAACATGACTAGTAGTGCCCTATGACATCAGTTATGAAGGCTTTCACAAACCATACAATGCAGGAAATCATCAGCAATGACGGCTAACTGAAATATTGAGTAGCAAAGTTTAAATGATTTTAGCTGTGCTAATCGTGGTTGGTGCTTTGCTAACATTTTTATTTTCTTCTGTTTGGGTGTCAAAGGAATATGGCAGCTAGCTTGCTAGCGGTCTCATTATATTGATTGCCTATGCCATTGTTAGATGGTCTTGTAATTTTTTAATATCGTGAGTAGTGAGTTTTTTGCACAAATTAATGATAAAAAGAAAATATAAAAAGATGCTTTTAGATATTAAAATGTTTTTGAATGCAATTGTTTTAATTGCTTTCTTATTGTCTGACTTATCTTTGTTTGTTATTATTTTTATTCTTTTTCATTCTGCCTATTGTAATCTCAGCATCATTGAAAATGAGGGTTCACCCTCAATGGTTCCAGATAATCTAAATAAATAAATACAAATAAAAGTCAGATAAAAAAAAAATATATATATACAGTGCATCCGGAAAGTATTCATACCCCTTCACTTTTTCCACATTTTGTTATGTTACACAGCCTTATTTCAAAATGGATTAAATACTTTCCCCCCCTCAAACTTCTACACACAATACCCCATAATGACAAAATGAAAAAAGATTTAGAATTTTTTGCAAATGTATAAAAAAAAATAATATTAATATCACATGTACATAAGTATTCACACCCTTTGTTTGCTATGACACTCAAAACGTAGCTCAGCTCCATCCTGTTTCCTCTGATCATCCTTGAGATGTTTCTACAATGTGATTGGAGTCCACCTGTGGTAAATTCAATTGATTGGGCATGATTGGATTTGTAAAGGCACACAACCCGTCTATATAAGGTCCCACAGTTGACAGTGCATGTCAGAGCACAAACAAAGCCATGAAGTCCAAGGAATTGTCTGTAGACCTCCGAGACAGGATTGTATCGAGGCACAGATCTGGGGAAGGGTAAAAATAATTGCTGCAGCATTGAAGGTGCCAACGAGCACAGTCGTCTCCATAATTCGCAAATGGAAGAAGTTTGGAACCACCAGGACTCTTCCCAGAGCTGGCCGCCCCAGCCAAACTGAGCCATCGGGGAAGAAGGGCCTTGGTCAGGGAGGTGCCCAAGAACCCGATGGTCACTCTGATGGAGCTTTAGTGTTCCTCTGTGGAGATGGGAGAACCTTCCAGAAGGACAACCATCTCTGCAGCACTCCACCAATCAGGCCTTTATGGTAGAGTGGCCAGACGTAGGTTGGTAAAGCTATGCCTCCTAAAGTGTGAAAACGGAAGTACAGGAAGTACCGGCAACAGGCTTTCCGGTTTCGACAAAACAATTATAGAAGCGTGTGAAGTGCACAATATTTCCTCGTTCAAGCCACTGCAACGGCTTTGCCTGAAGAATTTACTACATGACCGGGACGTTCTAGCTTGTTTGCCGACAGGATTCGGGAAAAGTTTGGTCCGTTCGGAGGCAGCTTCCAGGGGAAGTACATACACCGGAAATTCACACTTTCGATCGTAGTGCTTTACCAGTCTTTATCTCACGGAGGAGATAAAACTGGGAACGCGGTTAGGCCAGACGGAAGCCACTCCTCAGTAAAAGGCACATGGCAGCCTGCATCGAGTTTGCCAAAAGGCACCTAAAGGACTCTCGGACCATGAGAAACAAAATAGTCTGGTCTGATAAAACCAAGATTTAACACTTTGGCCCGAATGCTAAGCACCATGTTTGGAACTGGGAGACTAGTCAGGATCAAGGGAAAGATGAATGCAGCAATGTACAGAGAGATCCTTGATGAAAACCTCTTCCAGAGTGCTCTGGACCTCAGACTGAGGCGATGAGTCACCTTCCAACAGGACAATGGGCCTCATTCATGAAGCGATGTAAGAACAGATTTCGTTCTTAACTAGCATTTCCTCTTATTTTGTTCTTACCTGGGAGTCAGCAATGTTTTCTTATTGTTGCTTTTCTCTCAGGCAAGACCAAATTCTAAGAGTGGTCGAGAGCACTCTTACCCAGATAAGAAACTCTTACCCAGATGAGAAACATTTAAAAAATAATAATAATACATCAGATGTATATAGTGCTTTTCCTAATGCTCAAAGACACTTTACAAAACAAACTATATAATACAATACAGTTTTAGTAGATCAAATAAAAAAATATATATAAAATGGTGAGAGAGGAAGGAGTTCATGGGTTGAAAGCAAACCATTGGTCATTTGCCCCCAAATACAGTACCCCCAAATACGACTTTATAAACCCAGAACTTTTCAATAATTATTATTATTATAACTTATTGCGTGCGTTCTGCTTCTGAAATGGATTATATATTGCTGTTAGAACAGTTAGATGCTGCCGCTCCAGTAGCACACCACATAGCGCACTGAGTCGCGAAGCGGTCGCCCCGGGTTTGATTCCCCGACCCGGTGGCCATGTGCTGCATGTCTTCCCCTCTTCTCCTCCCGTTTCACCCTCTCTCCTCTATCGGTCCTGCGTGGCCGCTGTCGGTCCTGCGTGGCCAAAATGTCCTGCGTTGACCAAAAAAGCTGAAAATGCTATAAAAAAAAAACAGTTAGATGCTGGCTGCCCAGGCGTACGCATATAACGCATATTTACAACATCTCCTCCCTATAGGTTCGGAAATACCGGATTGGTCACCCGTCATCTCTCTCTGAAAGGAGAGAGCATAGGATCAGCGGCATATACATATCAGTATACTGCGCGATTGGTTCTTGACAAGCGTCGTCAAGTCGTTCAGTATTGACAAAGCCTACTTTGCTGGAACGATTTATTCCTCGCCATTCCTTTATGCCCACGTCGCGTTAAATACCGAAATTAACGTTGCGTTAGCGTAAGCTAACTAAGCTAAGCTGATCAGAGCCATATAGAGAGAACAGCAGCGGTCCACTAGGGACTGGGAAGGAGGGGGGTTACTGCATTCTCGAGATAGCCCCACTACCAGGATCTGGCCGGTACTGCACCTTCGGACTCCCAATATGCCTTTTCCAGCCAAAATACAGCTCTGACAGTGAATAGGATATTAATATCGAGAGAAAAAAAGAAAAGCTAATAAAAAAAGTGAACAGGTCTATTTGTATTAAAAACAATAGATTGTTTTTAATTTAAATGTCTGGAAGAGCTCAAAAATAAAAATGTCAAATGATATTTCCATTGCCTTTTTTTTGTTGATTTAAATGTTACTGATTGTGTTAAATGTAATATAATATCGTCTCATATCGTTCGCAGGCACCTGAATCGAATCGTATCGTATCGTGGCAGACTTTGTGATATCGGAAAATATCGTATCGTTGTCCAAAGAATCTATATCGTATCGTGATGAAACTGGTGATTCCCACCCCTATACAGTATGCGGTATATGTATAAGTACAAGTATAAGTCTTTATTTGTCATCAGATTAACACACACACATGCAATGAGCGACCCACAGGAACACACACACATGCACTGAGTCGCAAGTCGTGAGACGTGTGTGTGTGTCATTTTGAGATCAGTTGCAAATCGCTTCCTGTTGAATGGATTAGACCGATCAGATGCCGACACTCGGCAGTTTTACACACGCCTCATTCGCCTTATAAGGAGATGGCGGGCGTGTCTGTATGCAAATTAATTTAGTGCGAGCGCGCATTTCAGTTTAAGAATGAGTGGGATTCAGCATGCAACCGACCTGGGTAAGAACCGATTTGGACGTTAAGAACGGCTTGGTGAATATGGCGGTGGCTTTTCTTATTGTTCTCTTAACAGACAGGTAAGCAAGAATATAAGAAAAATAATAAGAGTATTGTTGAATGAGGCCCAATGACTCTAAGCACACAGCCAGGATAACAAAGGAGTGGCTTCGGGACACGTCTGTGAATGTCCTTGAGTGTCCCAGCCAGAGCCCAGACTTGAACACGATTGCACATCTCTGGAAAGATCTGAAAATGGCTGTGCACCTGATGGAGCTTGAGACAATCTGCAAAGAAGAATGGTAGAAACTGCCCAAAAATAGGTGTGCCAAACTTGTAGCATCATACCCAAGAAGACTTGAGGCTGTAATTGTTGCCAAAGGTGCTTCAACAAAGCATTGAGTAAAGGGTGTGAATACTTATGTACTTATCTGTTTATACTTTAATTTTTTTTTATACATTTGCAAAAAATTCTGAAAAACCTTTTTCACTTTGTCATTATGGGGTATTGTGTGTAGAATTTTGAGGGGAAAAAATATTTAATCCATTTTGGAATAAGGCTGTAACATAACAAAATGTGGAAAAAGTGAAGGGGTATGAATACTTTCCAGATGCACTGTATATTCTGAACATTTGCCAATTAAAACTACTTTTTTTTATTCCAGGAGGTGTTCCCAGAGGAATTCGGCCCTATGTATGACAAAGCAATACAGACGCTGATGTGCCACTTTCTAAACAGGCTTGAAAATCTTCTTCCCACACAAACCATACAACAGGTAAGAAGATAAAATAATAATAATAAAGACACTTTAAAAACATTTAATAGTTTCTGCCTTTACATTTTTATCAGCTAGCTGTTACATATTTGAGTTCTCATTTGTTAAAAAATTAAAAAAGAATAACATGTTGATGTTGTTGTCATGCGTCTCAGGTTGCCTCCTTGCTCGGTGATGCCTCCTCTGTTCTGGAGGAATGCATGGAGTCTGTGTCTCACACTGAGGAGCTGAAAACCCTGCTGGAGTATCAAAAAGACCTCAGCCAGCTCCAGGACAATGGTGAGTTGTTGTTATTTTACGGAAGACCCAGAAGCATGATAAAGTACAAACTTTTTAATGGTTAGGCCTAAAGTTTTCGTCATTTTTGTCTCTCTACAGACATTTCAGTTGAGGGGACCCGCATCATGTCTGTCCTGGTTCTCCCTCCTGTGGAAAGAGTAGTGAACGTCGACGAACACAAACAAACAGGGACGAATGCACTGGGTGGCTATGTGTACACGGCCTGCACAGAGATGGAGGTGGACTCTGAAGCAATATTGCAGAATAAAGAGATGGATCTGGAAGGAACTGGGACTATAGAGGGATGTGAGGACGGCCAACAGTGGTTCTACATTAGTAATGACGACGTAAAAACAGAAGGTGGTGCTGATTTGGAGGTCACAGGACAGGTTGAATACATTGAGCCAATCGATGGAGAAAGCGATGTTGACACTGCTGTCCAAGCAGATGGCATAGAGTATGAAAACGGTGAGGGTGAGATGAGACTGAATGAGACAGAATATGGTGTTGAGGCTGAAACAGTGATGGTTATTGGGGAAGATGGGACAACAATGCCTCTTGGTGAAGCCATAACCATGGGTAAGACCAAAAGGAGGAAGATTCAGGGTAGGGACAAGGGTCATAAACTGGAGAGGGACTGTGCTGTCCTGCTGGAAAGACTTGATATGCATGTGCCTTCACAATTCAGAGCAGTGAGAGTGAACCGTGGGCTCAAGATGAAGACATTTCTGTCACAAAGGAGCACCAAGGTCAGTCAGCAGGGAACAAGTACTGGAACATTTCCCCAAAGCTCATCTAAAAATGATAACCTGGATCAGAGAGCATGCAAAATATGTGGCAAGATTGTGAGTTGTGCAGAATTCTTAGAGAGCCACATGAATCAACACTTGACAGAGCTTCCCTATCCTTGCTCTGCATGTAAACGGAGGTACAAGAGCTCACGTTCCTTGCAGGAACACAGATGCCCAAGTCAAAGTCTTAAAAGCCTATCAAGATGTAAGCATAGCAGAGAAGTAAGTGAAGAGACAAGGAGCACAATTGTTGAGGAAAAGGCAGCTGAGGGAGAACAATCAACCAGTGGGGCTCCTTGTGAGGCATCTGATGAAGATTCACCATTTGACAGCACCGCCCAGGACCCCGCTTACACTGGCCCAGCAGAAAAGAGGCCCTCCACAAAAACGATAAACCCTGAATACAAAGAAAACACGGCAGAAGGTCCTGTCTACTGTCCACATTGCGGTATAGAGTTTAAGCGGCAGAAGTCACTTAGGCACCACCTAAGACACATTTGTTTTGATTCACTACAGGTTGATCCGGAGAATTCTGAGGACGGCAAGCGATGTTTCAAATGTGACGAATGCGGCAAGGCATTCAGGTTCAAATCAACACTGGAATCCCACAAACATACTCACAACCCACTCTACTGTGAGGTGTGCATGAAACTGGTGCGTGACTCTGAAGCATTAGCGATGCACAAGATTTCACACACTCCATTTCAATGTAATATATGTGATGAAAACTTCCGTGTTTTCAAGGCCCTTCATAAGCACTATATCGACGTTCACAATCCCAGTGGGCCGTTCACTTGCTCCCATTGTCAGGAAACTATAGGCAGCTTAAAACGCTTCATCAGACACGAGTGGAAACACACTGGTCATCAACCATTTCAGTGCCCTAATTGCCCTAAACGATTCAGGTCATACTGGGACGTGCAGGATCATCAGAAGAAACACACCAAAGAGAAACCTTTCCTTTGCTGGGAATGTGGGAATCGCTTCCGGCACAGTATAACACTGACGCGGCACATGGAACACGTACATAGCAAACCTGGCCCACTCGTACCTGAGAAGGTCCCCACCACTCTCATATGCTCCCAGTGTGATAAGGTCTTCACATCGAGGAAATGCCTTCTGCACCATGAGAACGTTCACCACAAAGGAGTGCGCCACCCCTGTTCATACTGTGGCAAAGGGTTCTTCTCCTCAGGTGCGCTGGTGCGACACACGTTGATTCACACCGGAGAGAGGCCTTTCATATGTGACAGGTGTAAAAAGACTTTCAGATCCGCTTCCGAGCTGAAGATACACATACGATACCATACAGGGGAACGGCCCTTTAAATGTAGCGTCTGTGACAAGGGTTTTGTACAATCAAATCTGCTCACCCTACACATGCGAACCCATACAGGGGAGAGACCGTATGTTTGTCCTGTATGTAGCAAAGCATTTCCCTCCCTGCATGGCCTGAAAAGACACAAAAAGCTTGTTCATTCACAGTTGCCACCGGTTTGAAGTATGGTTAAAGAATGAAATTCAATCTACAGTATTGAAGTAAATAAATCTGTAATATGAAAAAAAAATTGCACAATTTTAAAATAAATGTATCCCTAATTTTGAGTCTCCTTGCTTGTGTTAATTGTCTTCATTACAGTTACATAGCTAATGTTATTTCAAATATATTTAAATTTGGCATACTATTTTTACCTTTTAGCAATTAGTACACAGGCCTACAGTAACTCAAAGTGTTCACCCCCTTGACTTATTTCCACATTTTGTTGTACTAAACAGTTTTAAATGCATTTATTTTGGAATTCTCTGCAAGTGGTTTTTGGTAGAAATTCATGAGAATACGTAAATTAAAATAGTAAAATTATTCATCCCCCTTGGTTTTTACATTGCCACATTGGTGAAATTATGTTAGTATTTCCGTACTACTCTGATGCCATCAGTATTACCACTTGATTTTTTTTCTACTTTTTCTCCTTTTTTCTGTGATTTTTCTCCCATCCCAATTCACCTCTTGTGAATGAATGAATGAATGTGCCAATTCTCCCTCCCCTGTCCTGATCGTTGCTCGGATGTGCCCCCTACTGGCCGGTCGTAGGGAGGATAGAAGCCCATCACACGTCCCCTCTGATACATGTGGAGGCAGCCAGTCACATCTTTTCACCTGCCAGCGTGGACTCATTGGCGAGGAGTAACGTGTAGGAGGCTCACACTGCCCCCGCCATTTTCCTGTCTCTGCTGTGCAGGCGCCCTGACCGACCTGTAGGAGTCGCTGTTTACAATGACCAGACTACCACCCTTTGACTTCCCTCCCGCTAACTCTGCCAATTGAGTTAGTATGACGGCCGGCCCAAGCCGGAGGCAACGCTGACAGCCGGATTCGATACCGGTGTCTCTTGCGTTGGTGACGAGCGCGATGTCCCCTGCGCCACCCAGCCGCTCACGTATTACCACTTGATTTGACTGACTATACAGATTGTTGTTTGTGCAGAACTTGTCACCAGAGCACCCTTCCCCCACATTCTTCAATGTGTGAGGGAGAGCTTCTCTGTACTTCCCTGAAAATAATCTGAGTTGCATAAACATGTGTAGTCACCAATCGTACATATAATATAGTAACTTGACACCTTTAGCTTTAGCAGACACGGAAAGCTGAGTAGGTATTCACATGCTTTGAAAAAATAACTGATTACAATTCAGTGTGATTGATTGATTGAAAATGTTATTAACAGATTGTAGAATGGGTACAAAACAGTACAGCTCAATACACACAATTGTTAAGGGGATGCAGACCAGAGAAAGACTCGTCTTGTTTACATCAGGGTCCCCCATTTTCAATTCATCATAAATTATATGACATACATGACATACAGATAGACAGTACTGCTACATCTATACATTTATGACATACCAGATTTACAAATACAGTACTGTTTGTGATACAAAAAGAGTAAAAAAAAAGTATATACATTTGACGAAGGAACTACATTGGAGGGGGGGGGGGGGTGGGTAGGTGGGGGGGGGGGAACTGTACATTGAAGGTGGTTGGGTGGGTAGGCGGGGTGGGGGTAACTGTACATTGGATTATCGACTAAACCTTACTTGGTCCCAAGAAGAGGGTCTTGTGTATTACTGGGTTAGGACATTTACTGTACATTGGAGGGGGTTTAAGTTTATTTATTACCCAGGGACAGTGCACATTAATCAACATCTTCAGTTTCCACATCAATGTAAATGTGCCAGAGTTTGCTAATGAGCTATTTTCCATCTGTAGTCCCTGCCTACCATGCATGTCTTTATGGTGTGGGAGGAAACCCACACGAACACAGGGAGAACATGCAAACTCCACACAGAAAGGCCCCCTGCTGGGGTTCGAACCCAGGACCTTCTTGCTGTGAGGCAGCGGTGCTAACCACTGTGCCACCGTGCGGTGCGGGTGGGTTAGGACATTTACGGTGGCCAGTTTCGAATTGCAGCCTCCCGTAGGTGCTCTTTAAGAGTGGTTTTGAATGTGGGTAGGGATTCACATTCCTTTACAGCTTTGGGTAGGGCGTTCCACATTGATGTGGCATAATTGCGAAATGTGTTTAGTCCCTTGTTTGAGCCGAATCTGGGTTTAACATGATTTGTTGAGCTCCCTCTGGTGTTGTGGTCGTGGTATTCACTGACCTTTGGGAAGTATTTTGACATGTACCTTAGTCGTATAGTGTATCTTGTAGACCAGGCCCATTGCAAGTTGCTGTACTCTGTCGTCTACTCTAAGACATCCTAGGTTGTCAAAGTGGGCAGGGGTGAGGTGGGTTCCAGGAGTAAGGTCAAGTAGTAGTCTGACCAGTTTGTTTTGTGATGTTTGTAATCTTGTTTTTAGCGCCTTTGAGGTGCTTTGTATAGTTTAGATTTAGATACATTAAGAGTTAAAATTGTATATTGTATAGTGTACATAGGAACCAGTTTCTCAGGAACTTAGCATGTCTTTTTTTATCATGCATATCTTGTGTCTTACCTATTTTCTTTTTTTTCTATGCTTATTTTTATTATTGTATTTTGCACAATCAATGCAGGCATGACCACCCGCATTTCACTGTATGCCCTGGTATGTATGTGACAAATAAACCTCTTGATTCTTCCTGAGTTGTAGTATTACTATGTAGAGTGATGAAGGTATAAAGACACTATGGCAATACATTGATTGATTGAAAACTTTATTAACAGATCGCATAATGGGTACAATACAGTACGGCTCAATACGGCTGCAATTCGAAACTGGCCCCTGCAAATGTCCTAACCCAACCCCCTCCAATGTACATGAAACCGGTCTTATTTGACATGCTCTGAGCGGGAGTCGAACCCCTCGCAGACCACTATACCAAGAGGTGAATTCACTTCTTGGTAATGTGTCTGGATGCCTTTTAAGGGGGAGTGAGTTTTACTTGCAGTACCGCTACGTGCCACAGTCACTTCACAACACATGAAGTCCATCGTGACTGTGGATATACTCGCGGTACCTCCGTTACACTCACCCCCCTAAACTCACACCACCCAAGGCATCCGGGTCACGGCACCACTTGTGACCGGTGTGATCTCGCTCTGCATTGTGTTTCGATTCGACCCCTGATAACACATTGTGCGCCAAAATCGCTTTCCAGCGTTATTGGCCGCCATGTGTTGAGCGCCAGACCACGCTGTCCAGCGTTATAGAGATCAATATTTCATTTTTTCGCCATGGCATTCATAATTCATATATACACCCACGGTGCTGCAGCTGGACCCTATAGGTGACTGCAACGATGGCTCAATACCGCCGCCTGGTGGATGGTCGGGCGAGTTACACTCGTCAACAGGATGTGCCCAGCAGTGCATCGATGAAACTCATCCGGCAGTCACATCTCGTTGCGGGACTCCCGACAGATACTATGTACATAATGGATCGCTTTCTAAACTTAATAATCTATATGATTTCAGTGTTTATTGCGACATACAAACTGGAAATGGACCTAGGCGATCGGCGTCGTGTACTTGGGATCTTTCACCGCCAGTCTCATTGACCCACGGTAAGAGGAATATAACGTTATTTTCAACCCGATTGTGCGTTTTCTTGTTTGCAAACCATCTGACAAATATATCACCCAACCTACTGATGATCGGGGAATTATAAACGACCCCCCCCCCCCCCCCTTTCCTCCGCGCATGATGAGGCATAATGTATGCCGATCATATACATTTGAGTTTTTTGGTGTATCGTGTATGGGGGGGCAAACGGCAATCGATCATCTATATAATGTGTTTGGGCCTATAACTAGCGTTTTTGGAATTACAGCAGAAAAGATTAAAAACATACTTATATTCTAGAAGGTATTAACACAACAATGTATGAATGAAAAAGTAAAACGTTCCCACATCCTGAACGATAGATAATCGATGTTGAATGGGCCATAGTAATGTCAATATAGCAATACAATTTAAAAAGTTATAGCCCTGCAAAGAAGGTAAACATCTCCATAGACTTACAGCGCTTGCAGAGAGGGTACTTTGATGGGTACAATGGCTGGCACAGAAAGTGTTAAGGGATCGCCCTAAGTGGGAGTTGAACCCCGGTCTCCCGCGCCGCGGGCGGCATCGCAGAGCACTATACCAAGAGGTGAATTCACTTCTTGGTAATGTGTCTGGATGCCTTTTAAGGGGGCTTGAGTTTTACTTGCAGTACCGCTACGTACCACAGTCACTTCACAACACATGAAGTCCATCGTGACTGTGGATATACTCGCGGTAGCTCCGTTACATACAATAAATTACCAAGTATGGCTTTGTCAATATTCCAATGTACAGTGTACAGTGTCCCCCACCCACCCCCTACCGACCCCCCCCCCCCCCCCCCCAACCCCACCCCACCTCTATACCCAACCACCTCCAATGTACAGTTTCTATGTTAAATGTATATGTACTCTCTTTTCTGGACTCTTTTTGTATCACAAACAGTACTGTATTTGCAAATTGAGCTGTAACTGTACCCATTCTGCAATCTGTTAATAAAGTTTTCAATCAATCAATCAAACACACAATTGTTAAGGGGATGCAGACCAGAGAAAGACTTTCGTCTTGTTTACATCAGGGTCCCCCATTTTAAATTTATGACAGACACAATATACAGATATATATTATGATATACAGTACTGTTACATTTGTGACATGCATGATATGCAAATATACTGTTAAACAGAGATCCTAACAGAAAATAATACATACGAGGGGGAGGAGACTACACCTAATCTTTACACCATATACCACGAATATGGTTGCACTATAAACATATTTTAATGCACAATATATAGTCCCTGGGGAAGTACAGAAATGTGCAAATTCAGAGTTTCATCAAATCAATTGCATTTCACAACGCAAGATTGTGAAATTCGTTGTGAGATCATGCAAGGTGTCTTCTGATTTGCGAGACTAGTAGTACTGTTCTATAATCTATTTCAAACCTAAAATGGAAGGAATACGTTTATTATTTTGTGTGCAGAAGATTATTGTGTGGTACAATCCAATGAGTTAAGTTATATCAGTGGATAGCGACGTTACACAGACGTGTTTCACAATTTGCGGAACTGTTGTACGATGTTCTTGTTCCGCTGGGGGATGACCACTAACCGAACACCACTGGACTGCGAACAAAACAAAACAGCACATAGGCAGCTAACGTTCAACCTAAATGAAACGTGGTAATGTTTTTCCCTGCATAATTAACGTCTTAACGTTAGTTAACAAACTAGGTTAACCAGTAACGTTATTGTTTTAGCTAGCTAACTAACTGTTAGCTGAACATTTCGGGACCAAGTTACGCTCGACCTAGGCTATGCTAACGATTTAGCTCGACAGTATCAAGTGAAGTCACAACATTGTTGTAACTGTTGGTTAATGGTTATTATAGGAGAATAATATGCGGTAAATAGGTTAGCCAGCTAACCTTAAATTGGTTAAGTTAGGCAACATGGAAACACATATGATCTAACGTTAGACAACGCACAACTCTAAATGTAAAAACAGACATTCTAGTTGCTGTGTCAGGGTGAAGTCATGCATATAAACTGTCTCGATGTCGTCACCGCACAAAGGTATTGTACTACTCACCTTTTACTAGTTCAAGTTAAATTGCGATCAACGAGGGCTTCCAGCTAGTTTGACCATTGGCTACCAAAATGCCTGGAATGGTGGTGTTCGGTCGGCGATGGGGAATCGCGAGTGATGATCTGGTATTCCCCGGGGCTTTTGAGCTGTTTATCCGGATACTCTGGTATGTAAATAACTAAATATACATCGCTGTACCATTTGGTCACATTGAATTGCAGTGACAGGCTGACAGCTAATCCCCAACATTCACTTGGTCAGATTACAGCCTTGGGGATATGATGGATACTGATCTAGCTGCCGCTTTCCTCTTAACCACCCATGTCCCGCAGGTGGATTGGAACGTTGATCCTCTACACTCTCCACAAGGGCCGTTTTGATTGTCCTGGTGGAGGAGTTCTCCACAGCTACCTGGTGGTTCTCTTGGTCGTGTTGGCGCTCATCATCCTCTCGCTGTGTACTATTATCTACGTCAGTGCTCAAGGTGAATTGACAGTTAATCACAATCCAAACTACAATATTAACATCCTAAATGTCCCAATTCTGAACTCAAGAGCTCACCTGCACTGTGTGTCTAGACCAGCAGTACCCAAACTCTTTGCCGTGGAGGAGGGCCAAAGGGCCGGACTATATCATGTGCAGAGGGCTGCTGCAAGCTTAATAATTTGGTCAGCACATGTAGCAACATTTAATGGAACAAGTAAATGACAGTGTCTTATGTCAAGATGTCTGTGTCCCTTGCAATAATCACATTATTTCAAAATAAAAAAAATTCTAGGCCCAGGTCTAGACAGGCAGTATTATGAACCACTTTCCTGATTTATTATGTTATGGAGGTTTAGTCACTGATTTATGTTTGCCAATACATAGTACCGTATATGGTGTCATTATTGTTTGTGTCATTATCATAGCCTAGCCGTAACAGCGTGCCAGATTACTAACACATGTTATCATAGGCTTGGTTGAGTACATACATAGGAAGGAAGTTAGTGAACCCAATTTAAATCTATGAGGGCAGGGTGAGTGGTCATTCAGTGCGGAGCCGGAGTGTCGGTCTGTCATTAGGATTATCAAGTGGGAAGGGTACAGCATATGGGTGTCTGCATTGTTTTATTGATCTTATTGTCTGAACCTGTGACTTTCTAAAGACCAGGCTGTCATTATTTCCCAGGCACCATTACTAACCCTGGCCCACGGCGCTCAATCCCTGCTCTGTTGTATCTGCGAACCCTGCTGTATATCCCTGAGCTGGTGTGGGCCTGTCTGGGGTCCATTTGGGTCTCTGGGGACAGCCAGGGGTGTGATCCTGCTGAGGTGGGCGCGGTCATCGCAGCAGTGGTTGCCAGGTGGGTTTGTGTCTTACAAGGAACATGGCATTTTTCACAGCCTTGTTGATTAAAGGAACATGCCAACACTGATGGGCTTACCGTCTTCTCCAGAGTCGGACGAGAAGATAAATACCAATTTCCTCTCTGTGCGTTCAGTAGGAAGCTATCCGGCTGCAGGTTATCTTAGCTTAGCACAAATTAATGGAAGTGGATATGGAGTGGCTAGGCTAGATTTCTCCTGAACACACAGAAAGGAAATTTCCCATAATGTTGCCATGTTCCTTTAAGATGAGATCAGAAACGGTCATATGATCGCTGAAACACATACACTTTTACTATTATGTAGACTATTTTGTTTTGTGTTTTTGTGTTTACATGTGATGTATTGTATATTGTATACATGCACTTTTATTATGTTCTTGTGTGATGTACCGCACATTTTATTGCTGTCTGATATATTGCAAATGTTATTGCTGTCATCTTGGCCAGGTCTCCCTTGCAAAAGAGATCCTGTATCTCAATGGGACTTCCTGGTTAAATAAAGGTTAAACAAAAATAATGTTCATAACGATAATAATAAACTTGATTTATTTTACACTTATCTAAGAATAGAGTTGATCAAGTGTTTAGCAGAAAACCATGAAAATAAGCAACTATGGAAATGCTGCAAATGCACATAAAAAAAAGCTATAGAATTTATGAAATGAATAAAAAACTATATATTAATATACTTTTTTCATGACCAAAAGGGGACATAATATGAGTACAGCTCGGGAGCCTGATGTTGTATCCTTTTTCAATGTGACCCAGTTGGATTCTGCTGATCGCTACGGTCATGGGGGTGGTGTTTGTGTTCGACCCGTTGGGGAGCACCCGCCCTCAGCCAGCCGCCGTGGAGCCGCTGGGGGTGCGAGACCTGCAGAGCAGTGAAGGCTCCCAGTTCCTATCCACCGCCCGCTCCCTGGCTGTCAAGGTGTGGGAGAGCAGGCTCCGGCTGCTGTGCTGCTGCCTGCCCCAGGACGAGAGCCACAGAGCCGCCTTCTCCAGCATCGCCCAGCTGGTCAGCGGCTTCTTCTCGGTGAGATTATAGATTATTATTCTCTATCCTCGTCCGTATGTGTAGATTAGTATCCTCTCTCCTTGTCTGTATGTTTAGATTATTATTCTCTATCCTTGTCTGTATGTTTAGATTATTATTCTCTATCCTTGTCTGGAACAAACTTCCCACCACAGTCAGGACAGCCGAAACCCAGCCGAAAATGTTCAGCTGTCGACTAAAGAAATCAATCAATATCTGATCAAATATAAAAAAGAAATACTAACCTTTGTACTGTCTTTTACTATTATGCACTCTGCTACTAAGGCAGGGGTCTCAAAGTCAATTTACCTGGGGGCCGCTGGAGGTAGAGTCTGGGTGAGGCTGGGCCGCATCAAATATTCCACAAAAAAAGGGTTTCAAGTATTCCAAAAATGTATTAATACATCAACAAACTACCCCTTTGCCTCATCATAAAACCTCACAAACACCAGCAACTGAGCATTCTCAGTGGTGTCAGTGGACTCATCCACAGCTATGGAAATGCACTGTGCATTTTTTTAAATTCTATCACAAAGCTGTTTAATGAAATCATCAGCCAGTATTTCAGTTATTCTGGTTGCTGTGCTATCTGAGGAGGATTTGCTTTTGTTTGCCTTCAAACATGGTCTCCATCACTTCAGTCATACATTATTTTATTATTTATGCATCAGATAATTGCTTCTTGTGTTTAGCCAACACCCATGCCACTGAGTGAGCACTTGGTTGCTTTTTATCGTTGTGACATAACTTTAACAATAATTCTGCTTGCAGCTTGATATGATGATTTCATTCCATTTATTTTTGTGGTTCTTAGTGCTGAAAGGTTGCATCAAAATAACTGTTTTGTTTCATATTGGCGTTTCAAATTGCGTTTCAAATTGCCACTCTTCACAAGAGCTACCGTTTCTTGGCACATTGTGCTGGTTGGAGGGAGGATGAACGCATATTTTTCAGTCCATTCACCTTTGAATTGCAGCGATTTTCACTGTTGACTTTTATTTTACTGGCCATCTTTGAACATGCCATATTCTTCTACTAGCTGCCTGCTGGCAAAACTATGCTACTCGCTACAGTACCTGCAGATTAGACTACCTGTAAATGCGCTGACCCGTTGAAAGAGACAACACGCATTCCGTGAAGACCCGCCCTACTCTGCCTCTGATTTGCAGACTGTGGGTGGGTGGGGGGATGCTGACTGGACGCTGAATATGATTGGACCAAAGCAGTAGACAGACACAGGCAGTTGGAGCAGTGCAGCCGGACAGGAGCTTGCAGAGGAGATAGCAGAGAATTTCGAGGATACCTGCTATACGCACTGATGACAGGATATATTTCCTTCCACTTGGTATCACCCCGGAATCACGTTTACCAACGTTGCTGCCATGAGCCTGCGCTATGGTAGCCTACAAGTGATAAAATAAATAAAACGCCCAACTTGCGTAACGACTCGGCAACAAGTTGCGCGCGGGCCGCACTAACACTAAACTTTGATGTCAAGTAGGGGGCCGCAAAATATCATCCAGCGGGCCGCGAGTTTGAGACCCCTGTACTAAGGAATCGACCATGTCTATATTAATACATACTATGCGAATATGCACTCAAGTCTGTAGCACTCAAATTCAACACTATTTGATGAACAATGTTACTTACCCTTAGCTGCCAGAGTTGTACTGCTGACTTGTTGTACAGAACTTGTAAGTCGCTTTGGATAAAAGCGTCAGCTAAATAACTAAATGTAAATGTCTGTATGTGTAGATTATTAGGATGTTTGAGCAAGTTAGTCTCTTGTCACATTGTCTCTTCCTTCCTCTTTCTCACTTTGTCACACTCTTGATTTCTCTCTTCTCCTCTCCTCTCCTCTCCTCTCCTCTCCTCTCCTCTCCTCTCCTCTCCTCTCCTCTCTCTGTGTTGTGTGGTGCAGGACACAGACCTGGTTCCCAGCGACATAGCAGCTGGCTTGGCTTTGCTCCACCAGGAGCAGGATAAGATGGAGCAGTGCAGAGACCCTGATGACATACTGGCCCACAGCCCCTCCTCCCCCATCGTAAGTACTCAACTCAAATTGTTAAGTAGACAGATTGTTTATAGTTTCCTGGTTTTGTAGCAAAGGAATTCTTTGAGACCTGACCTGGAATTGAGCCCAGAATGTAGTCAATCGGTGCAGTCAACGAGTCCATAAAATAATAGATGACCATCAATCAGTTTGTACTACCAGTGTTTTCCAAACACAGACTTATTTTGTGGCAGTCCACCACAATAAGGGTAATTCACTTTCTAATGAGGGAATGCAGCATCCTCTGCACTGGTCTGAAATGGCAAACCAGTGGCAAGGTTGCACTTTCAAAACAAGTCAAAGTCTTCTCTCTGGAGTTGTCCAGACGGTTTCTGTAGCTGCATCCTAGTCCTCTTTAAAAAAAAAAAAAAAAAAAAAAAAAAACTCTCTCTCTCTCTCACTCTCTCTGAGTGCGTTACTGAGAGTGTACGTGATTGGCCACCACAGCGTGGGGAGGTGTGGCCTCCGGTTAATCCGAGTTCTACTTTCTTGCGGAGCGCTGCTACATTTTCTTTTTGACCAACCCATGCAATAATAATTGTCCAACGCAACTACCCCCATTCAAAAGAAGGGGAAAGCTTGTTTTTACCACTTTCCCTGATCTGATGTGAATGTCCCCTAACAGAAAAGCTCACCACGAATACATCCTCCTTACTTCTAAAGTAACATATTAACATTGCGTCTTTATTGTGAGATCCACAGCCTTGGTTGACGCGCGCATGCGCTTTTCCGTAAGAAAACAGCTGAGATGAATTGTTTGGTTTATAGAAAAGAGTATTTATTGTCATTTACTTGAAGCTTTGTTTAGCGTGAATGGGTTCCTACCGGATGACGTGGAGGTGTGCTGGCTTATTCCCGTTGCATGGTGTCCTGTTTCCAATTTCTAAAGTTCCAAATCCATAGCGCTTGCGACGGTCAAAAACCGTCTGGGCTGCATGCCTTACATTCCAGTGTCATGTTTTTTACTAGCGCACCAGTCCATTGATAAAGTGAGTTCACACACTAGGGTGCTGTAATCACCGGTTCAAAATGGGCTGGACCAGACACGCCTCCACGTTGTTGAAGCAACACACATCCAAGTCATAACAAATAAAAGATGTTATCAATCAAGTTCATTTCAAATCGTTTTCCAAACAATATTGCTTCATATTTTTAACTAAATAAATAAATAAATATTAAGGACTGAATCTGGCTCCAACATTTATTATATATTTATTACCTACTCTTCCATTTCCTGTTCTGGTTTGCCTCCACCATGAAAAACCTGAGAGCAAAAAAGCCTGTGGGAGACACTGGTAAAAAAAATCTTTTATTTGGTTATTAGTTACTAATACATGCTTTTTAATATTTGAAGGGTGAGGATTTGGAGACAGAGTTGGAGAAAGCAGCCCATTGTATGCAGTTTGCTGCAGCAGCTTATGGCTGGCCCCTTTACATATTCTCCAACCCACTCACTGGGCCCTGCAAACTCAGTGGAGACTGGTAAGAACGCTACAAAGTAGGGGATGCACCAGCGCCTAATATTGGTATCCGATATCGGGCTAATAATGAGCTAAAATGGGGGATCAGTATCTAATTTCCCCCATCTCAAGCTCAGCCCTATTTTCTTGATCCTCCAATCACAACTGCTGCTTCCCCTTTGACAAACTTGATTGTTGGCAAGCATGCAACGTTGGCTTGTTTTGCTTCAATACAACCACGGAGGAAGGCAGGGACAGCGCTCCGGCCTTCTAGAGGACTAGCTAAGTCTAAACTGTGGTGGTAGTTAGGGTCGGGTACCGAACTCAATACTTTTAAGGGTACCAACAAAATTACATCGGTACTACCACGCTAGAACAATTGGTACCACATTTCTGTACCTTTACATGTACAGTACAAGAGGGAGCCTTTTCCACAAATATATATATATTACTGTCCCATCTCTTTGGAAAGACCAGACGAGGTCAGAGGAGTTTGATAATATTTACTGAGGATGGCCAGATAATGTTTATATTTAAACATTTAAAAACATAATACATGATCATGCGATTTAGTTTGTGTTGTTTTTGTTATTACAGAGAGTTAAGTACCGAAAAAGGTACCATTGGGTACCGATACCGAATTCCGGGAACTGGTACTGGTATCAGTTCAAATGTGAACGGTACCCAACCCTAGTGGTAGTTTTCATAAAAGTGTTGAGGGGAAGTTAGTTGAATATGGCCAGTTGGCCACCCAGAATATACAGGAAGGAAATCGCTGCGAAAAGGGGGCAACACCAAATCTTACGAGTCATCCACTACTTTATAGGTCACAGGGTTTCCCATGAATTACCTAGATTGTGGCGGCCCGCCACAGTCTAATTAGTCCCGCCACAGTTGTATAATGAACCAAAGAAAAATGTTAATAAAAAAAAAAAAAAGAAAAAAAAAAGTTTGCCAATAGGGATGCATCAGTAGTATTGGCAGTGGTAGTAGTCGTAATAGTAATCCACTATATTTTTTTATTTTCTAAAAAATAAACCAGTTCAACACAGGTAACCACTTGTTTAATTTCTTTGATGGCTCAAATGTATGCTCTAGTCCAGTGGTTCCCAAACCTCTCCTCGAGACACCCCAGCCGTTCCATGTATTTGTTAAATTCCACCACCAGCACACCTTGATTTGATTCAACTAATAAAGGACTAGTTAACACTTTCAGTGCCGGCCGTGTTTTCCTTTTTACACAGTTGAATGCCACCATCCACGGCCAATGTTAACGTTAATATCGCCTAATCTATGTCTTAAATTATGGCTATGTGTCTAATCTGCCCGTCGCTTATCAAATACTCATTTTCCAGTCAACATTGGCAAGGCAGATTGTATTTTTATCGCTTCATTTCCGTTTGAGAGCATATTGAAAATCACCCGTTTTCCGGGGAAAAACAACCCATGCCTATGACAATCTCCTTTTACTGGAATATTCCAGAACGTTGTCATTTGTCGTCCTATTTATGAATCGTTTTCAAATAAACGCTAGATGATCGATAGCAGGGTTAGAAATAAAAAAAAAAATTCCAAGGGCTTTTTTTTGTGTTTCGGGGGCACCGCATCTTTATGATGGAAATTAACATAAAGATTATAAAACACTTTTTGTCGACACTTTGTTTTTCAGTCTTCGTCCCTATGTTTGATAACGTAATGTTAATGTCTCCATATATAGGGCTCTACGCTAACCTTTTCCCCAAGGAGAACATGTGCTCCAAAAAATAAAATAAAAAAAAAAGACAGACCAGTGGGAGGCATGGTCTAACAACGTTCGAGACAGGGGAGGGTAGAATTGGATAATACAAAATTGGGATGGGAGAAAAATAGAAAATGGGGAGAAAAAGTAGATACAAAAAAAATTATAAAAAATCTAAATAAAGATTTAGGAGCACACAAAGAAATTTAGGAGCACAGTGAAAATTGTTCAAGTAACGGAGTTTATTAACAAACTATTTATTACATGCATATTATACTGTGCGTGTGCATACTAGGGATGGGCGTGAATAATCGTTACTCGTAGCTATGAGAAAAATAGAAATTATTAATAATTTGTATGAATTTTTTATTTATTTGTTTACATATTTGTTCACATGTATGTGTAAGATTATAACTGTTTGTTGGTTTCCTTAAACATATACGTGAATGAACAAAAAGAAGTAAAAAAAAATTAAATAATTTTTTTTTAAATTAAATATAATTTTTTTTTTTTTTAAAGATTTCTTTTTTTTTTTTTATTGCTAATTACAATTAAATAAATGTATTTATTATTTAAATGCCTATATATCATATTCGACGCAGACGGTAGGCTATATATAGCTCATTTAGTTATTAATCTAATTAAACTCACCTCCGGTTTTGGGGATATTAGCCTCCGGATTCTATTGCCCCCTTCCCTCTGGACAGTGTCCCGGCGATACTCCCTGTGTATTCTGTTATTATAACAAACCGACCCTCTGATTGATTCAGTTCTCAATAATAGTCGGGCCAGACTTGCTGAACAACTATATGTGACGTCCCCCTCTCCTCCATGTGTGATGGTGAAGCTCCTGTCAGTGGTAGATCCTGCATTCTACTAGGGGTGGGAATCACCAGTTTAATCACGATACGATACGATATCGATTCTTTGGACAACGATACGATATTATCCGATATCACACAGTCTGCCACGATACGATTCGATTCATGTGCCTGCGATCGATATGAGACGATATTATGTGCCCATTTAATACAATCAGTAACATTTAAATCAACAAACAAAAAAGGCAATGGAAATATCATGACATTTTTATTTTTGAGCTCTTCCAGACATTTAAATGAAAAACAATCTATTGTTTTTAATACAAATAGACCTCCTGTTCACTGTTTTTGGTTCATTTCTTTTTTCTCTCGATATTAATATCCTATTCACTGTCACAGAGCTGTATTTTGGCTGGAAAAGCATATTGGGAGTCCCAAGGTGCAGTACCGGCCAGATCCTGTTAGTGGGGCTATCCCCGAGAATGCACCCTCCCAGTCCCCACTTCTCTCTGCCTATGGCTCTGGGTTAGCTTGTTAGCTCACGCTAAAGTAACGTTATCTTCGATCTTTAACGCGACGTGGGCATAATGGAGTGACGAGGATTGCAAAGCAGGTTAGATGCATTGGACCCGTTGTGGAATAAAACAGCAGGGACATGTTTTGGGTCACAGAATAGGCACACTAGTCTTGCTCTAGTAGTGACGCTCTAGACGCTACTGGCAGCTGTTGATGTTAAACAGAGTTTGAGTTTCACAACACTGGGCGCGGGGCGATGACGTCGCCGTCGCCGGATTTTCAAAATAAGAGTATCGCAATATGAATCGATCTTTTTACGTGGCATCGATCCTGGCATCGATCCTATTTGATTATTGATAATAGATCGATATATCGATCTGGATCGATGTATTGTCCCACCCCTACATTCTACCTTTTGGGGATCATCTTAAACGGTGTCCTGCGAAATTCTACTATACCTGCTGGCAAGCATGGCGCACGCATTCGCATGACCCACAATCGTTCACACTACAATATCCTGCCACCTTGCTGACGAACGTCTTGTTGAGTCTTGTTGTTGATATATCTTAAACAATATCTTAAACATATGTTTTTCATTGCACCTTTTGAACTGTATATGCATGTAAATATTTGCATGTAATTGGCTTTGCAGCCGAATGTATTTGTAGATGATAAAATGTCGGTACACCTGTTGGAATTCGGAGTGAACTATAGGGTGACGTCACCCAGCTGTCCAAACATATAGGCGATTCGCGCTACGGCAGCAGTTCTCAGCAGAGTAGTAGAATTTCGCAGAACACCGGCTCGGACAGGTGACAGGCAGCGCGACTCGAGTGAGCCGCTCAGCAGCCTCGGCTGGAGATGCATCCTGCTGCAGGACCACAGCACCGATACTCTCAGGACCGTGTAACTTTGCGGACCCACACTCTCCACTCAGCCATTGGGTGGGACGGTCACGTGACCCAAATCAGCCAATGGGAGCGAGGGTCTGGAGAGTGTGGGTCCGCAAAGTGTCGCGGTCCTAAATGTGTCGGTGCTGTGGTCCTGCAGATGGATACTATTGCTCGGCTGCGCAATGCATTGGTTTGTGACGTCGCCCGATTCTTTTATTTTAAATATAAGAGGGTATTGGAACGAGGCATTAAATTAACAACATTTAAAACATTTTTTAAATAATAATCTTTGAAAGATAAAAAATAAAAAATATAAAATATATATATATATATATATATTTTTTTTTTTTATCTTTGAATTGCAGGACATTGCTTTGTTGTTGTGGGACGTGGGACAAACGGCCCAATATCAGGACTGTCCCGCGAGTCGCGGGACAGGTGGTCACCCTATGTGTACAGTATAACACATGATCCGCGCGGCTCAGAGGCTCCAGAATGAACTCTGGTAGACCCCGGCTGCATCAGTGAGAAGTAAAATGTGGAGTCAGAAATCCGTTCTCCCATTCACTTTCATTGAGTCCATTCCAAAAGGGTGATTTACCATCTGGGAGACTATAGTGGGCGCTTTTTTCACATCTGAGCGCTGGCGGTCCCTGGATCTCCAACGGTAGGCTGGCGTGATGCAATATGATTTCAGATCGCAAAAAAAAAAAAAAAAACCCGAGAATACTCGTGACCGTGGCATTCAACGGTCGGGGCGTAAACCCGAGAAAAGCCGTGAGTGGCACTCAAAGTGTTAAAGGAAAACTCCAACATTTTGGGAAATTTGCTTATTTCCCATCTACCCTGGAGTTAGACAAGAAGATGCATACCTTTTTCTTCTCTGCATGCAGTAAGAGTAGGAAGACGTTGGGAACTAGGAACCTACTTCCAGTGACTGACGCTAAGCTAGGCTAACGTTGCACGTCTTCCTACACTTACTGCATGCACAGAGAAGAAAAGGGTATGTATCTTAACACTCCAACATTTTGGGAACCCTGGAGTTAGACAAGAAGATGGATACCTTTTTCTTCTCTGCATGCAGTAGGAGTAGGAAGACGTTGGGAACTAGGCTAATGGAGGAACCTACTTCCAGTGACTGACGCTAAGCTAGGCTAATGGTGCGTGTCTTAGTTCCTACTCCTACTGCATGCACAGAGAAGAAAAAAGGTATGTATCTTCTTGTCTAACTCCAGGGTAGATGGCAAATAAGCTAATATCCCAAAATGTTGGAGTCTTCCTTTAAGTTGAATCAGGTGTGCTGGTGGTGGAATTTAACAAATACATTGAACGGCTGGGGTGCTTCGAGGAGAGGATTGGGAAGCTCTAGTCGATTTTGTGTTTTGAGCACAAAGTTCATCATAGATCTAGCCTCTTTATTTTGCTCTCAAAGTGCACCAGATTGATGCATTTAACTTTAAAATGTACAAAATAAAAGTTCCGGGAGGGCATGCCCCCGGACCCCCCTAGAAGGTCAAAGGTTCACCCCTCATAGTCTCTGAAAATACTGTGGGAAACACTGGGTCAATCAACTTTTAATTAAATGCATGATGGACATTGTTACTCAGCTGATAGAGTTGTACCCTTCCTGCTGTCTTGTTGTACAAAACTTGTAAGTCACGTTGGATAAAAGCGTCAGCTAAATGACAATCTAAATGTAATGATGTGGGGACTTCAGAAAGGGGGGAAATGTCCCGTTGAAGTATTTCTAAATGAGAACTAACCGCACGTTAGTGAACATATCGATTACTGGCAGTGGAAATGTGGTTTGAGTACATCCCTAATGAGTACATCTGGTCTTTGTATTAGGGACAGTGACTTTGACCTATGGGATTGGGAAAGAAGCCGACTAAAGTGTGTTTGCATATTGCAGCTGTAGGAGCCAAGCGGCAGAGTACGACATTGTAGGAGGAGACCACCTGGGCTGCCATTTTTCTTCCATCCTGCAGACTACTGGTCTGCAGTACAGAGACTTCATCTACGTCAGCGTACACAACCAGGTAATATCCATTCTGGTATCCCTGAATAATATACGTCAGTTTCAGCAGCTCTCCTGCCCCACTCAAAAGTAAGGGTGGGACAAAAGATCAATACTGCCATATATCGTCATACTTCCTTTTGCAACACGTTATTGATATTTGGGGGGATTTTTAATTGTATTTTTTTGCTTGACATTTTACTGCAATAAAAATAATTGGAATGAGGATGAAAACGTTATCTTATTAGATAAAACGGATTATGTATATATCTTTTTATTGCAGTTGGTAACATTACCCTGTTGGGGACATAATTAAAAGTTTATGATAATCAAGTTGTGATCAGTGTGTGTTAAAGAGGCACTATGCAATTTGTTGTACATTGTATAACTCCTTCAAGCACTGCAGACACAAGTGGTTTCTTTTCAACGGGTTTATTAAAGGCTTGGTCCTCCAATCCACCGTGAAAACTTAAACAGAAACATATACGTTGCGTCAGGTCAACACAAACAATAATATACACGATATGAAAACAATACATCAGAAAAGCAAAATACAAACAAACATTAATTACCTCGTTGGCTGCATGCTACATAAAAAAGGGGTCTTGTTCTTCTGTTCTTGGTAACAGTCTTAGTGGTACACTACACATAGTCGTACACTCTTCGAATCTAGAGAGCCTGTACAACTCGTCTCACCATTCCTGCCGCTGCAGGTGTCTTAATGAGTCCCAGTCTCCCAACATCCCTGCCGCTTGCTCGCAGGTGTCTTAATCAGACCCAAATATAACAACACAACAGCAGCCTAACGGGACACCACATATGACCAGACGTCAAAATTAATATATTATAAATTGTAGCAAATTAAATAATAAAGAAAATAAGAAATGAAACATAAATACATTCTCAAATATTACACTTACAAACTGAAATAACATAAATGATGAAACCATATAATGGCCACAGTTACACATTGTTTCATGTACAATTAGCCAGTTTGTGATGCACACCAAAAAATCGTATAACCTTTCATGACATTCAATACATAATTAAATTTCTTTCTTTTTCAGTTACACACATAGTGTTACAAAGGGTCAGATTAAACCGAATATATGTATTTATTGATTGATATATATTGCATAATATTTGTATATCGTTTGATATCCCTTGTGTATTCTTTGTACATATACACGGAATATCCCTTTAACCTACTACAGACCATAATATTTCGTTCTCTTATTGGATGGCGTGCCACCAGCGCCAGTGTCTTACCCCCAGAGTCGAGTTCAAAGCTACCGTCAAGGCTTGTCTCAACATGCCCGGTTCTGCCCAGGACTACGAGACAGGAATAAGGCTGGTACTAGTTTGTTCCCCCAACATATAAATATGGCGCAGGTGAATACAGAAGTAGTTCAGTCCGCAGTCCGTTCAGTTCGAGTTCGAGTTACCCAAGTGAAGCCTCACCCACTATGCAACGTGCGGTGAAGTGGGCCCGTATTGCCCCAAAATAGAGTCTTGTTTTATCCTAATACGTTTGTTCAACGTATCGTTCGCTCCCTACTAGTAAGCCTTCATCACGAGTCAAAGACCAAGTGAAGTGAGCAATTGTGTGTCTAAATAGAGCACTTATAGCCGCGTGCGAATAGGATAGTAAAGTATTAGAGCCTAGTTGAGTAACGTCAAGTTCAACTAGGTTGGTGTGGAGTACCGCGCACCGGAGGATCTGCACCGGTGAATGCGGAGCCCCTTTCCGGCTGGAGTATTATTATTATTGCTTTGGACCAAGCTGTTGGAGCGGATAAGAATCGTCTACACCCACTGCTGTGGGACCTGCCCGTGAGGACATCACTCGAGCCCGTCTCTATTGGAGAGGCTGACCGGCTTCCACCTGTGCTGCACGCATACTGGGATTACAGTCGCTGCCTTTCGTCTGCTGAGCAGGGAGTAATATACCGCCTCCGGGAGCCTATTGAGTCCCCGCTGACCCAGACTTTGCATTAGAGCATTGCCTCCCCCTGCTGGCTTACAACCGGTGGAACCCCCTACCAGTATCCCCTAGATATAATTCCTAATATTCAAGTTGTATTATTATCTCATGCGTAATATGAGAATGGACATTCATTATTGATTTGCCTACGCACATTCCTTTGCCTTACAAGTGCATTCAATTAACGTATATTATGTATTCTTGCTGCTAATAAATACTTAAAGACAACTTTGTGTAGAACCGATTCATTGTGGGGAAGTGTTCTCATCATATACTAGTGTACGGTATGGCCAGTATAATGTACATAAGACGGTAGTGGTTTAATGATACCATACTTGATTAATACAGTCAGGGAATTGTACCCCTCAGTTACAATTGGTCCTTCGAGCCGGAGAGAATTAGCGTAATATTAATATAATATTAATATTGACATGGCCGATGATGAACACTCCACAAACGGTTCTCCTAAGCTAGATCGCCCAGAGCGCCGACGGCAGCCACCTCTTCACCTAGAGGACTACGTTGTCAGTCCAATACCTAGCTTTAAAAGGAAGTTAAATACGGATAAAGTAACTAAAGCGGATAGTAAAATTATGTCCAACCCTACCGACCAGGCTACCCCGCCAGTAGAGACCCTAGTGGGTTCTAACGTAACTGACCAAGCTCACGGGGGGGACCAGGAGGGACATGACATGACTTTACCCCCAGACAACGCCAACGGGACAGTCCCCGGAGAGCTCCAGGATAAAGAAAGCCCTCCCGGGACGGAACCCGACCCACCACAAGAAGAGACGCGCACCCAGGAGATGGATCTCCTCGGTACGCGACAGGAGAACGGATCTCCAACGAGTACTGCCGGGAGCCGATCGCCTCGACCGGCGTCTTCCCCCAGCGAGGCGGACAAGATGCTGGCACAGGCACTCATCGCCACCCTGGCAGCCTCTACCGAACGCGATCGACTTCAGGGTGAACGCGATCGACTCCAAGCGCAACAGACGAGCGAGCGCGAACAAGCTGCAGACGAACGAGAGCGCCTTCACGCGCAACTCCAAGCGCAAGCCCTCCGTGAACGCGAACATTCTGCAACCGAGCGAGAGCGCTTCCAGGCGCAACAAAGGAGTGAAGACGACCGCATAAGACTGGAGACCAGCCGCCTTCAGACGGAAGAGAACATTGAAAGAAGCCGCGCCGGTGCACAGCACGCCGCCGCCAATGCACAGCGCGACGTCGCAAATGCACAGCTCCACGCCGCCCATGCCAGCGCCAATGCCCAGCGCGACGCCGCCAACGCACAGCGCGACGCTGCCCAGGCCAGCGCCAATGCGCAGCGCGACGCCGCCAATGCCCAGCGCGAAGCAGCGCGCGACGCAGCCCATGCCCAGCGCGAGGCAGAGCGCGACCGGCTGCAGGCGGAGCTGATGGACAAACTGGTTGCCATGGCGACACCCCCTCTCTCCGCACGGAGCTCCCGGAGATCGTCACGACAAGGGTCTAGGACGCATTCCCCTACCCGACCAAGCGACCCGGGACCCCGCAAACAGGAGGATCCTGTCCACGTCTCCGAACCCCCTCCCCGGCCGGTCCATACGAGACCCAGCAACCGGGAAGAACCGGACCACGCCGAGAGACTGAACCGAAGACTCCAGGACCTAGCAGAGGAAGAGGAGGAGGAGGAGGAGGAGGAATGTCAAGCCGACCAGCAGCAACGTACTCTGGACAAGGAGGTCCAGTACAGCCCAGAAGTCAGCCCCGAGGCCCTGCGCTACAAACCCCCGACTCAACTCACGGGTGAGTTTGACGCACCGCCAGCCCCGAGGAACAGCACCTGGGTACCCGACCTTCGGTACCCACCAAGCACCAGCCCACCAGAAGACCCAAGGCAACCGACCAACAGGAGTGCTCCACATTGACCAACATAG
Source organism: Notolepis coatsorum (assembly GCF_963971535.1). Classification (NCBI taxonomy): domain Eukaryota; kingdom Metazoa; phylum Chordata; class Actinopteri; order Aulopiformes; family Paralepididae; genus Notolepis; species Notolepis coatsorum. The sequence continues at coordinate 47,498,840 of NC_140174.1, forward strand.
CGGGACCCCCCGAGTGCTCCTCAAAGTGGTCAGAGTGCTCCTGAGCTACGAGGACAAGGTCCTGGACACTTACGCCGTCCTGGACGATGGGTCTGAAAAGACTCTCCTCCTCGCTTCCGCAGCAGCCCAGTTGGGCCTGCGGGGTGTCAAAGATACCATGACCATACGCACCATCAGAAGGGACCAGAAGACCATAAAAGGTGAAAAGGTCTCCTTCAAGATAGCAGCGGTGGACCAGCCCGAGAAGCAGTATAGTATAACCAACATCTTCACCAGCCACGACATAGGCTTGTCTCAGTACACCTACCCCATCCCACAGCTGATGGCCAAGTATGTGCACCTACGTCAACTACCTATACCGCTTATCGATGGCGCCACACCGACCCTGCTCATCGGCTCCGACCACGCGGACCTCATTCTCCCAATTGAGGCGGCCCACATCGGACCCAAAGGATGCCCAGTCGCGGTTCAGACCCGACTGGGATGGACGCTCCAGGGCCCCCTCTACGGACTTGACAGTCAACCCACGTCTACACGCTGCCTACACACAAAGGCGAGCGACACCGGCCACTCCCTCGTACAGCAGAGGCTATTGACATTAAGCGAGAGGCCCGTGAGAGAACCGTGGGCACCAGAGGGAGTTCGGAACTCCACCCCCCTCAGCTGCGCTTCAGACGTAGCTGACCTCGAACCCAGCACCCCAAGCGACTCCTTGACGGGGCGGCCGGGACCGGCCCCTCCTCAGACTGGGTACAGAGCAAACAAGAGAAACAGACGGAGGAGGAGGAGGCACAGCCAAGCACAGATCAAAGCAGTCTCAGGCCCGCTTCCTCCTAAGCCCCCCTTCATCCCGTCCAGTCGTCATGACCATAGACCAGTCACTACCCCGAGCTGCGTTGCCGGCCGGCCGCGTAAGCAAAGTGACCACTGGTGCCGACGGAAAGGTCAGAGCGGCAGAATTGCTCGTCCAAGGGCGGACCTACAACCGACCCGTGGCGAGGCTGATAGAGTCGCCAAGGCTCCCCGACTCGCTTAATGACGACCATGACCCCTGACTTTGTGAACTGCCTACCCTCACCACAGACATTGAGTAGTGGACAGTGCGGTTAATCTGTCTCTGCTTAGCTAATTAGGTGGGACTAATTAGGAGGCGGCTGTTACAAAGGGTCAGATTAAACCGAATATATGTATTTATTGATTGATATATATTGCATAATATTTGTATATCGTTTGATATCCCTTGTGTATTCTTTGTACATATACACGGAATATCCCTTTAACCTACTACAGACCATAATATTTCGTTCTCTTATTGGATGGCGTGCCACCAGCGCCAGTGTCTTACCCCCAGAGTCGAGTTCAAAGCTACCGTCAAGGCTTGTCTCAACATGCCCGGTTCTGCCCAGGACTACGAGACAGGAATAAGGCTGGTACTAGTTTGTTCCCCCAACATATAAATATGGCGCAGGTGAATACAGAAGTAGTTCAGTCCGCAGTCCGTTCAGTTCGAGTTCGAGTTACCCAAGTGAAGCCTCACCCACTATGCAACGTGCGGTGAAGTGGGCCCGTATTGCCCCAAAATAGAGTCTTATAGCCGCGTGCGAATAGGATAGTAAAGTATTAGAGCCTAGTTGAGTAACGTCAAGTTCAACTAGGTTGGTGTGGAGTACCGCGCACCGGAGGATCTGCACCGGTGAATGCGGAGCCCCTTTCCGGCTGGAGTATTATTATTATTGCTTTGGACCAAGCTGTTGGAGCGGATAAGAATCGTCTACACCCACTGCTGTGGGACCTGCCCGTGAGGACATCACTCGAGCCCGTCTCTATTGGAGAGGCTGACCGGCTTCCACCTGTGCTGCACGCATACTGGGATTACAGTCGCTGCCTTTCGTCTGCTGAGCAGGGAGTAATATATACCGCCTCCGGGAGCCTATTGAGTCCCCGCTGACCCAGACTTTGCATTAGAGCATTGCCTCCCCCTGCTGGCTTACAACCGGTGGAACCCCCTACCAGTATCCCCTAGATATAATTCCTAATATTCAAGTTGTATTATTATCTCATGCGTAATATGAGAATGGACATTCATTATTGATTTGCCTACGCACATTCCTTTGCCTTACAAGTGCATTCAATTAACGTATATTATGTATTCTTGCTGCTAATAAATACTTAAAGACAACTTTGTGTAGAACCGATTCATTGTGGGGAAGTGTTCTCATCATATACTAGTGTACGGTATGGCCAGTATAATGTACATAAGACGGTAGTGGTTTAATGATACCATACTTGATTAATACAGTCAGGGAATTGTACCCCTCAGTTACACATAGTGATGTATCGTTGATGAAATGTCTTGCAATATATCGATTATCACATGCATCGTCATATAATTTTTTTTTATCTACTTTTTCTCCCCATTTTTCAATTTTTTCTCCCATCCCAATTTCGTATTATCCAATTCTTCCCTCCCCTGTCTCGAACGTTGCTAGACCATGCCTCCCACTGGTCGGCTGCAATGTGGACGAAGCCTTGCATCACGTGTCCCCTCCGGTACACGAGGAGGCAGCCGTCGCATCTTTTCACCTGTACAGCATGATCTCTCAGCGGCGAGGGTCTGCGTGGGAGGCTCACGCTGCCCCCGATACTTCCTGATTCTGCTGTACAGGCGCACCAACCGACCTGTAGAAGTCGCTGTCCACAACGTCCGATCCCCACCCACCGGCTTTCCCACCCCCTAATACTGCCAATTGTATTAGTATGAACGACCAGCCAAGCCGGAAGCAACGCCGAGCAGCATCTCCTGCGTTAGTGGCGAGCGCCTTGCCCACTGCGCCACTTAGCCGCCACCGCATCGTCATATTATTGTTATCAAGGGCCAAATTGGTCACAGCATCGTATCGTGAGTTACTCGTATCGTCCCACCCTTACTCAAAAGGGCGTTTGGCTTTACCAGGATGTCATTGAAAATCATCATTTGTTAATTGACCCAGCAGGTCAAACAAAGGATGGTTAAAACAAGGGTAGGCAAGCCTAGTTACACTCAGTCATGGGGAGTCAACCAGGCAGTTAGTTAGGGACATAAGCGATTGGACCCTCTGGGTCCGGCAAAAAAAGGTTTAGTTGATTGAAGTTAAGGTAATAGCTGGATATGATTCAAATAAGGATTTATATGGATTGTATACTGTTTATCAATATTGACACATGTTTTAATTTTTTTGTAGATCTACGAGATCCCATTCTTTGTAGCTCTGGATCATAAGAGAGAAGCTGTATTAGTGGCTGTCAGAGGAACACTGTCTCTCAAGGTGAGTCTCTCATGGGCCTTGAAAATGTTTTGAAAGTTTGCGAATTTTAGAAATTAAATGGGGCCTTTTTAAGGGGTTTTGAGAATGAATAGTCTTGCAAACATTCAGATTCATTCATTTAACACGTATTAGGTACTATGACTCTGTCTTGCATAAAATGGTTTTACACTTGTTTCAGAAATGAAAAATATCAGGGTTAGGTCTGCACTGAATTCGTCCATATAACGGCATCAACATGTCACATGTCCAGAGGAGAAGTATTATAATAATTATGTATTGGTATTTGGTATGGAAGCCGTGAACAATCCTAAGATGACAGATTTGATCTTTTATTTGTTGTATGTGATACCTCTGTGATACCTCCATGCCACGCATGTTTCTTCTCACAGTCGCTCATACTCTATCTGTCCTGTAGGACGTGTTGACAGACCTGTCTGCTGAATGTGAGAACCTGACTGTGGAGGGAGTTCCTGGAACCTGCTATGCCCACAAGGTGAAATGACATGTCAATACATTCTTCCTATTTGTACACCATTTTGAAAAAGCTTCTTTTGTGGGAAATTACTGTAATTCCCTAGTGAGTAATATTTATTTTTATATGGGGAGAATAGCTGCATGAAAACAGAATTCAATAAAAATTACGCAGCAATTGTTGACAAATAAGTACATGAGAATAAATCGAAAGCTGCTACTGACCAGCGCCATCTTGGAACGTCACCTTTATCCTGATTGGTCAGCCAATGGTTCTCTTTCCGTGACTACCCAGGGCATGTCTCAGGCGGCGGGCTACATCTATAAGAGACTGATCAACGACGGTATCCTGAACCAGGCCTTCTCCATCGCACCGGTACGTGTTCAAAGTACACTTCAGTCACTTCTCAGTACCTTCTTCAGTAGGCAAATGTTGGGTCAGGTTGGGCTTTCCCAAGGCTCATCCTCAGCTTCTTCTACGGAATGAAAGGTTACCAGTTCTTTCAAACTCAAGCTCAGGTGACATATTTTCTTTGAAGGCAACAGCATGTGATGGGAGTATAGAGGCAGTGGGTAGAGGGAGAGAGTGAGAGGTGTGGGTAGCGGGAGCAGGACATCCAGTACAGCTTTGGTTAGAACTGGTTATGGCCACGAGATACGTGCTTCTCTCACTCAAACCTTTCAACCCTGTCAGGCTTATTTATGTCCCAACTCGTCGCTCAACAAGTAGTGTCGTAGTTCCAAGAGATACCAACTCCAATTATAAAACGTGCCTTTAAATAAGATGACTAAAAGCCCTGACCCAAGCCCTGTTTTGGTCCTGTGGGTGAAACCAGGGTGTTTTTTTCCACGAACAACACCATAAATAACTGCACTGTGTATTGTGTGCTTGTGTTTGTCTTGTGCTTGCGGCTCCAGGAGTATAAACTAGTCGTCACAGGTCACAGTCTGGGCGCGGGAACGGCTTCTCTGCTGGCTGTCCTGTTGCGTAGTTCCTACCCCACCCTGCAGTGTTACTCGTTCTCTCCACCAGGGGGACTCATGAGGTAGGAATAAATGAATTGGGATCTAACAGTCTGGCAACCAGTGGTGCGTTATTGAAATCATCTGGGGTTGCACGCACCTAATGGCGCCACGTGCATGCGCGCTCCCGCGAATGCGCATTTAATGTCCCCTTGCTTGAGCACAGACTAAAGACAGTGCCTAATTGCCTCTTCGAATGGAATGTAACACATGTCATTCACAACAAGTTAGGTGTGAATGTATCTGAGAACGTATTTAACACACCTGACGACCGGCGCTATTGATATGCAAATAGCGAGTACTTATCTGGGGTTACCCCGTCCCATGAAGAACGCATGCCTGCTGGCAACTGTGTGCAAGCAGCTGGCACTGTCAACGCCAAAGGTTGGTTCCCTGGACAGAAAGTAGACAGGTTCTTCTAAAATGTAAAGGACGGCTTAGCACCCAGTAACTTTGAACAACTTACTTTGAAAATACACAATATTCACACACACACACACACACACACACACACACACACACACACACACACACACACACACACACACACACACACACACACTTCCCCCCACACTTATTGCACACACTAATCGCAGACATTCCTCCCTCCCTAATTGGCTCTTCATGTTGTCTATTTCTCTGACCACACAGTAAAGCCCTGGCTGATTACTCCAAGGCCTTTGTGATCTCTGTTGTGCTGGGAAAGGACCTGGTGCCCAGGTAAGACAGCCATGTGTACAATATGCTGTTCTTTCTGTCGTCTCACCTATAAATACATGTATATTCACTGCTTAGTTTCTGTAGTCTCACCTATAAATGCATGTATATTCACTGCTTAGTTTCTGTACTCTCACCTATAAATACATGTATATTCACTGCTTAGTTTCTGTCGTCTCATCTATAAATACATGTATATTCACTGGCACTGCTTAGTTTCTGTACTCTCACCTATAAATACATGTATATTCACTGCTTAGTTTCTGTCGTCTCATCTATAAAGACATCTATATTCACTGGCACTGCTTAGTTTCTGTACTCTCACCTATAAATACATGTATATTCACTGCTTAGTTTCTGTCGTCTCACCTTAGTATAAATACATGTATATTCACTGCTTAGTTTCTGTCGTCTCACCTATAAATATGATGAATAGTTTATTTTCGGTCTTTGTTTACAAATCAATCAAAAACACACTGAAAAAAAATATATACTTTAATATAAGAAAGAAAAACTCAATATAAGAAAGAAAAACGTGTCCATTCATAAATACATGTATATTCACTGCTTAGTTTCTGTCGTCTCACCTTAGTATAAATACATGTATATTCACTGCTTAGTTTCTGTAGGTAGTTTGGAATTATTCTCTCACTTGGATCTCTGTGGATACCGATAGAGTGAGTGTGTGTGTGTGTGTGTGTGTGTGTTGGGGACTCCTCTGGAAAGTGCTGGATTCAGAGGCCCAACATGCTGTGGCACAGGGACTATTCTAGACTCCTGAGTGATGGAGAGTCTATATTTGGCTCTGCCCTGTTATTACAGTCAGGCACAGAGGGAAAGTAAAACGAGAGCAACTCACACTTAACCCCATTTCTCTCTGTTCATCTCTCCCTCGATTTATTGTCTTCAATATTCTCTGTTGACCCTCCCTGTCTTTCTCTTTGACCAGATTGAGTATTCCCAATATGGAGGATTTAAAGAGACGGATCCTTAAAATGGTCTCCAATTGTAACAAACCCAAGGTGAGAAACACGTTAATGTTTGTTGTCAACCTTCAGCGACTTAGAATCTACTCTTACCGCTACTCATAATCGTACTGTAACTCATGGTAAATGGACTGCATTCATATAGTGCTTTTAACCAAAGCACTTTGCAATTTATGCCTCACATTCACTCACACATTCACACATCGACGGCGTAGGCAACCATGCAAGGTGCCGACCTGCTCATCGGGAGCAGTTAGGGTGTTAAGTGTCTTGCTCAAGGACACTTTAACACACTGCCGGGAGGAGTCTGACTCGAACCGGGAACCTTCCGCTTGTGAGACGACCGGTCTACCTCCTGAGCCACTGTCGCCCCAACTCATGTAGGCCTGTGTAGCTGAATGGGTAGCGTACAGCAATGCACACTGTTAGGGTTAAGGATGTGATTCATACTGAGGCCACCCATGCTAAAACCATGTGTACATTACAAATTATATTGTATGTGATGTTTTGTGTCGCATCTCCCTTTAGTTACAGTTGGCACATGCTATACGTTGCCCTGTTATGTTGCACGGAATGTTGCCTGGTCTTAAAATTAGATAAGATATTCCTTTATTGATACCCTTGGGGAAATTCAGGCATCATAGCAGCATGGGGGGGGGGGGGGGGTTAGGGTAATAGTAGAAAGACATAAATATAGGCAATAAAATTGTATCTGAATATAGAAAGATATGAGGGGGAAAAAACAGTGTAAAGAACATAATTTACTCTGAATATACTGTAAAAATATGAGAAGGTAAATGGTGTAATCAAAGGTGCAGATGAGGGTCTGTATGCCTAATCAGTTATATTATACGTTATGGTAAATATGGACAATTTGAATCTTAATATATACTTAGTAAACAGTATACAACACAGGTGCAATATACACAAGGTACCCTAACTGGCACGATAGATGTCATACATTATACGTTGTAGTTTGTGCAGAGTCGGACACACTTAGTGATCAGACATTCCTAGTAGTTCTCGAGTTCTGCGGCCGTTAGTTCTCTGACAGTCCCTGCCCACGGTTGTGGAGCCTGATGGCAGCCGTAAACCACTTTGGATGAAAGTGTCCATACAATGACCTATGTTATAATATCATAATTACGTGCTATGCATTTGTCAACATAGAAAAATAAATCGTATTGCAAGCGAGTCATTCTCATTTGTCTCTCTCTCTGACTGCGTGACAGTACCGCATACTGCTGCAGGGATGTTGGTATGAGCTGTTTGGAGGAGACCCCGACAACTTCCCTACCGAGATGGACAACAGAAGGGAAGAGTCACTTAGCCAGCCATTACTGGGGGAGGAGTCGCTGATGATCCGCCCCTCATCGTCCTATCAGAGCCTGGCGTCGGACGATTCGCCTGCCCACACGGCTGCCCATCTGCCCCTCTTCCCGCCTGGTCGTGTTCTGCACATCATGGAGGATGGACCGTCTCGGAGGTTTGTGTTGCCGCTCATCACCACTCATACTCCCTTGAAAGATGTCGGATGAATACAGCCTGGAATTTTGAGAGCAGTGTTCCAGATAGATATGTTTATTATTATTTTTTTTCTACTTTTTATCCCCTCTTTTTCTGTATTTTTCTCCCATCACAATTTAGTCATTATGCCAATTCCCTTCCCTCACTTCCTGGTCGTTGCGCACATTTGCCCCCCACTTGCCGGTCTAGGGAGGGTTGATGGATACTATCACATGTCCCCTCCGATACATGTGGAGTCAGCCAGCTGCTTCTTTTCACCTGACAGCGAGGACTCTCACTGGGGGAGCGTAACGTGTGGGAGGCTCACACTACTTCCCCCAGTTCCCTTCCTTGCTGAGCAGGCGCCCTGACCGACCTGTAGGAGTCGCTGTTTACAACGACCAGGATACACACCCCACCGGCTTCCCACCCACTAACACTGCCAATCGTGTTAGTATGGACGACCGACCAAGCCGGAGGTACCGCTGACAGCTGGATTCGATACCAGTGTCTCTGCGGTGGTAGGCAGGCGCTTAGTCCACTGCGCTACCCAGCCGCCCTAGATAGATATGTTTCTTAAAGGTTTCAGAGGGAGTAATGGAATTTCAGGGAATTTTACAAATGGGCCATTTCACAGGAATATGCCGGAATGTATTTTACAGCTTGTATGACACACATTCATTGTATTAGATTGTTGTTATGAGCCATTATGGCCACATTGCTGAACTGAAACATTTTAGCTCACTGAAGTTTTCCGACAGTAATGGAAAAGCCATAAAATTTGAATCAGGACCAAGGTCCAAAGCCCTATAAAGATGTATTACTTGTGTAATATACATTTCTTCTTTACAAGTCCATGTGGCGTCACGGGTGGGATGCTCCTTTAACGGTTTCCATCTGTTCTCTCTCTTTCTCTTTCTCTCTCTCTCCTTTCAGATCCTGTTTTTCCCAGGTGCGGTACCGTGCCGAATGGTCCAGTGAAATGGCGTTCCGGGGTATCTTGATCAGTCCCAGGATGATCGCTGATCACATGCCCGATGCTGTACTCGGAGCGCTGCGCAGCCTGTCCAGTGACAAGCCCTACTCCCTCTGCCCCTCGTCGCTAAGCAACAGCCACCTTAACGTCATCTGAGATATAATATTATGTAGTGTGTATAAGGAAGCAGTCTTATCTCCAGCCCATACTCCCGAGTCCTTATCTTAAGTCCCCTTCTCCCGAAATCTTAGCAGCTCAACCCCTTTTTGTCCGGTTCAGGGCTGTCTCACAGTCAGGTCCTCGATCCAGCATATTCCAAATCTCTTGACCCAGGCCCTCTGCTCCTGCTGTTTTTGGCCACAGGCTTCATCCTTAAGTTCCTTGCCTTCACAGCAAACACAGACCCTGGGATTATGATTGTTAATGTCAAGGGAATTAATGAACATGTACAGACATACCTGTAATAATCTCTATGAATGAACCTGACTCATCAAAAGACTGCAGCACTGTCCTCTCGAGGGCTTGGGAGTTTGAATTGCACTTTTTACTTTATTTATATATATTTGATTTATTGAAATTTTTATTGCATATCTCTTTCATTTTGTGTGATGCCATGACCATTATGCCATTGTCACTGACTGTGCTTTGTGTCAAAAAGTAGATAGCAATGCAGTTTGACTGTAATTGGGATGTTATCCATGTTTTGTCTTTTCGTTTTTGTGACTGCTGGATTGCTGGTAGAGGCTACCCTTTGTCACTGATGCAGTGTCTTGATATTTTGTTCCCCTCGTCAGTGGGAAGGACCAGGGTTTATAGTTGGAATCGTAAGAGGAGGATGGGTTACAGCGCTGGGTTTGTCTTCCAGTGAGACAGGGAGAAGCCATTTTCAAATGTCTGTTCTCTTACGATTCTAGGTTTATAGCAGTTTGATCCTGGATGTGAGGATAAGGGCACCTTCTACCTCAAAATGTGGATGTAAAAAGGCTATGTTTGTTGTCTAACTGTGATTTGTCCCTGTCTTGTGTCTTTGCCGAATGTCTGAGACGTTTAAAATCAGGGTGAATAGTGCCTATGCATCACAAGTCGACAAAATCACTAAACAGAATAGGAGACGAGCTCAGTACAGTGACAATAATTTTACAGTGCACATTGGATGATGCAGATTGAATAGTGCATGATGTTTACTACATGTTTATTTGGCATGAAAACGTTCATATGTGAGGTAGAAACATTTCCTGTACTTAAATATTCAAAATACATTTTGTGGGAACCGTTTACTTGCCATATATTACAGTACATGTCATTTTATCAGGTAATATAAACTTTGAGCAAGTGATGTATGCATAAGTGTTCATCCGACCTGAATACAGTGTGATGGACTCCTTGATGCAAATAAAACATTTCATTAATCACTTAAGCTTTTCGATTCATTGGGAGCAACCTGTTGAGTAATATATAGTCCAAGACAAATGTGAACGTTCAACTATGCCGACAAAGTCAGGTTCACCGCAAACCAAATTGTTCTAACTGGGTGGGTGCGGAATGCGGATCATTGGAAAAAGTGTCCAATGCAAAGGATTAGGTTTAGGTACAACAGTCCGAGATCGTCCTGAGCGTCGATCCCTCCCCGTCCTCCAGCACGTGACGTCAGCGTGACGCGTCCCGGTCAACAACACGGAGGGACTCGGCAACACAACACAGCGGAGCCAAGTAGACTTCTCACTTGTGTTAGCTAGCAGGCTAGAGCCCTGGAAGTCAGCCGTCCGCGGGAGGAAGGGGACAAGAAGTTCCCAAGAACCCCAGCCCCCCCTTCAGTAGCAAATGGTAGTCGAACTATGTTATAAGGACATACTTTTTTACGCCGTATAGAATTAATAAGGCGAATAGCCTCCTGGCAGGCTGACGCTTGCGGCTATAGCTCGCTAGCTGGGAAATAAGTGGGAGCGAGAAAAATGGAGCTGGACGACGGAGTTCTGTACCAGGACGACCCGGGCACCTCGGCTATCATGTCCGAGCGGGTGTCGGGTCTGGCGGGTTCCATTTACCGCGAGTTCGAGCGGTTGATAGGGAAATACGACGAGGACGTGGTGAAAGAACTGATGCCACTTGTCGTCGCCGTGCTGGAGAACCTGGACTCCGTCTTCGCCGTCAACCAGGAGCACGAAGTCGAGCTGGAGCTCCTGAAGGAAGACAACGAGCAACTTGTTACTCAGTACGAACGGGAGAAAGCGCTGAAGAAAAATGCAGAAGAGGTGGGTTTTCTCTTGAATAACTGCTCTTAACGTGGAGAAAATATATATATTTTTTACTTTATGCTGAAGGGTGACGGCCGGGAACGGCTTGCCCGGTTGCAGGCCACAAGTTGACAGTTGTTGGGGCGCTAATAATGCTTCACAAAGCACAAGCTGTACCGCAGTTTCTCTCTTGTGTCCCCGTGGGAACTCGACTAACGTCCCCCTGCAGCCTGCTGTCACCTCAGCTGTTTACTTTGTGATGCATCACCTCAGCTGTTTACTTTGTGATGCATCACCTCAGCTGTTTACTTTGTGATGCATCACCTCAGCTGTTTACTTTGTGATTCATCACCACTCATGTTTACTTTGTGATGCATCACCTCAGCTGTTTACTTTGTGATGCATCACCTCAGCTGTTTACTTTGTGATGCATCACCACTCATGTTTACTTTGTGATGCATCACCTCAGCTGTTTACTTTGTGATGCATCACCTCAGCTGTTTACTTTGTGATGCATCACCTCAGCTGTTTACTTTGTGATGCATCACCTCAGATGTTTACTTTGTGATGCATCACCTCAGCTGTTTACTTTGTGATTCATCACCTCAGCTGTTTACTTTGTGATTCATCACCACTCATGTTTACTTTGTGATGCATCACCTCAGCTGTTTACTTTGTGATGCATCACCTCAGCTGTTTACTTTGTGATTCATCACCACTCATGTTTACTTTGTGATGCATCACCTCAGCTGTTTACTTTGTGATGCATCACCTCAGCTGTTTACTTTGTGATGCATAACCACTCATGTTTAGGCTCAAGTGTAGCATCAGTTGCACGTAAACCAACCGATCACTGTTTGGGGTTTTCTGATGGATGCAAGTGCAGACGATAGTTGCATTCTGCTCCATATCTAATGATGATGAGGTCACTGAAGCAATAGGTTGTGGCGTGCCAACGTCGGTTTAGAGTGCCTCTCGTGATACATCAGTTGATTCAAATTACACTTATTTGCATACTACTACTAAGCAGAGTATTATTACATTATTACGTATGTGTACTTCGCAGATCTGTCAGCCCTTACAATTGCAGTGTCCACAGACTCCACAGTCCATACAAGCAGCAGACACAGCAGTTATAGCAGTCATCTATTTGTTTACAAGAGCTTCGTCGTTGATCCCTCACCGTGTATCTAATTATATTCACTTCTCGTGTATTCCTCTGCGTTTCTCTTTCTGTTTCAACGTAGTGTTTGACTCTCTAACTTCTCCATTCTCACTGCCATTGAACACTGCATTGCCTTTATTGTCATGGTAACCAGAAGAGAGACCATAATATCCTTCCCCAACAGACTGACTGAGCAATAGCATAGATCTTGATAGTTAACACTTTGAATGCCACCCACAAGTTTTCTCGTGTTATTACCCCCCGGGTTGAATGCCCACTTACGAGAATATTCGTTTTATTGTTTTTTTTATTTTTATTAGCGATCTGAAATCATATTGCATCAAGCGAGCCTACCGTTGGAGATCCAGTCACCCCAGGCGCTCAGATGTGAAAAAAGCGCCCCCTATCGTCTCCCAGATGGTAAATCACCCTTTTGGATTGGACTCAATGAAAGTGAATGGGAGAAAGGATTTCTGACTCCACATTTTACGTCTCACTCACGCAGCCGGCATCGACCGGCATCACTCCGGAGCCTGAAGAGCAGCGGGGATTATGTGTTCTACTGTATACACGGTTGATCAATACAATGATCGATTTTTTCGAATGGTGATCAGGAATTGGAATAATCCATTTGGATACCATCTGATCTCAGGTAAGGAATCTATGTTATCAGTCTTAGGATAATCAGACTCGTTTTTACGGATATATAAGCGTTTCCCCTATATGTGATATGGCTGTTTTGACTGTAAGGTAAGGAATCTATGTTATCAGTCTTTTTTTTTTTTTTACTTTATTTTTTAGCGTTTATCGCTTTTCTGGTCAAGCATGACCGACAGAAACAGGTTGAAATGGGATGTAGAGCAGGGGAAGACACTCTGAGAAAATACGGCGGGTCCGGGAATCGAACTCGTGTACCCCAGATCCGAGCAAGGTTTTCCCGACGCAGAAATAGCGCCGAGATATGCGGTGAGCTACGGGAGCTCCCCTATGTTATCAGTCTTAGGATAATCAGACTAGTTTTCATGGAGATATAAGCGTTTCCACTATATGTGATATTGCTGTTTCACTGTAAAAGCCATCAGGAAATAAGAGCAGCGATTATCAGCGTGCGGCACGAGCGTGCGTGCGCACACATATACTATAGATTATCTAGCGTTTATTTGAAAACAATTCATAAATAGGCCGACAAATGACAACGTTCTAGAATATTACAGTAAAAGGCGATTATCATATAATGTGTTTTATTTTTTTCCGCGAAAACGAGTGATTTTCAAAATGCTATCAAACGGAAATGAAGCGATAAAAAAACTTCTGCTTTGACAATGTTGACTGGAAAATGAGTCTTTGATAAGCGACGGGCAGATTAGACACATAGCCATAATTTAAAACATAGATTAGGCGATATTAACGTTAACATTGGAGTGGATTTGGGCATTTAAGGGGGTAAAAAGGAAAACATGGCGTGGCATCTAAAGTGTTAACAGGCACACTGATGGGTTGAAATAAAGCAAGGCCATATATCCTATAGATCTTTGTTTGTTTGAATTACTAGTGAGCATATTGCAACTAAAGCGCAACTCATTACTGTACTTCTGACACTTTTTTTTTTTGTGTGACATCAGTGACCATAATGTTGCTAATAAATACTGTGTCAGTGTTTGTCTCTCAGTGAGTTTTCTTGTTGACTCATTTGACCATATTGTCCACATAAAACAGTCCCGGGTCACTGTTTGCAGCAATGTGAGGCACACAAAACACTTGACCTTTGTCCTTTGTCAGAGTAAAATGCAGATCGGCGTCACATTAAATGTAGGTCGATGTCAACCAAAACGCAGAGCAGCCTTTTATGTGACACCAAGTGAGCGGCGTGGACGTCCGTGCATTCGAAAATTGGAGCTTCGCACTTGGAGTCCGCTTTGAGTACGCGTTGAGTCCGTGCGGACCTTCGCGGAGTCCGCTCCGTGTACGGTCCGCTCGACTATGGGAGCACCTTTAGCTAGGACTGACAAGGACTGATTGCTGGATAACTGCTAGAACTGCTAGACTTTTAACTAATGAACCCTGTCTGGACTCTGGCACACTTTGCACAAGGACTCGCACATCATTTATTTATTCATTCACATCTTCAATCATATTAAGTATATATGGGCTGGGCAATTAAAAAAAAATCGTGATCTCGATTCATAGACCTATGCAATCTCATTTCTAAATTATGAAGATTTTTCTTTTATTAAAAAAAAAAGAATTGGCAACATTATTTCTTTCTTAAACTTTTTACTTTACTTTTTTAAATGATAACGATTCTGACTTGAGTTATTTTGTATGTTACAAGAGACTTTTAAGTTTAAGTCGAGCACTTTCATATATGTTATGTTTAAGTTTAAATCAAGCACTTTGATATAATATGTTATGTTGTCTGTTTAACTCATTCTGTGCCAATCACGGAAAAAGTCGGGTTAACTCGCCAACCGTTCAGCGCCAATCACGAGAAAAGTCAGGGTTTTAATCGTTATTTCTTTTATTAGCTATATCCATTCATTTTCATCCATCCAGCCTGATGTTATCATTGGGAATTGGTCTGAGATCGCAAAAGGGCAAATACCGCCGCCTACCGTATTGCACTCCATTATAAATGGTGTAGTTTCTTTTCTGGGACGATCCGAGCCGTGCGGGCGGGGTTTAGGTGCTCAGGCGAGGTATGCCTTTGCAACGATGGTATGGAACAGTAACCCCGCCAGCCCGTTTGTGTGTAATGCTCGGTAGGGCTGTCTTAAATGCTTCGAAGCTTCGAACGTTCGATTCGATGGCACAAGCTTCGAACATAAAAAAAAAAATCGAAGTTAAAAAAAATTAAAAATAATATTGATTTTTTTTTTACTTCGATTTGTGTGTGTGTGTGTGTGTGTGTGTGTGTGTGTGTGTGTGTGTGTGTGTGTGTGTGTGTGTGTGTGTGTGTGTGTGTGTGTGTGTGTGTGTGTGTGTGTGTGTGTGTGTGTGTGTGTGTGTGTGTGTGTGTGTGTGTGTGTGTGTGTGTGTGTGTGTGTGTGTGTGTGTGTGTGTGTGTGTGTGTGTGTGTGTGTGTGTGTGTGTGTGTGTGTGTGTGTGTGTGTGTGTGTGTGTGTGTGTGTGTGTGTGTGTGTGTGTGTGTGTGTGTGTGTGTGTGTGTGTGTGAGAGAGAGTGACCACCCATCCCAGTTAGGACAGCCGAATCCCGTCCAATCTTTCGCCGTCGACTAAAGACTCCCTTCTTCAACCATTATCTGAAATGATAGAAAAAAAAAAAAAAAAAAACGAACCGTGACTAACCTTACTGTCATGCACTTGTCCTAATAAACTAACCTACACTGTAACACGCAACACTTTGATGAACATTGTTACTCAGCTGATAGAGTTGTACCCTTCTTGCTGTCTTGTCGTACAGAACTTGTAAGTCGCTTTGGATAAAAGCGTCAGCTAAATGACTAAATGTAAGTGTGTGTGTGTGTGTAGGTGTGTGTGTGTGTGCGCGCACCTTGTAGAATTCCACACATAAGAAAGAAAGATACTGGGATGAATAAACAAAATAGGAAATAAAATGTAGAAATGCATGCAATACATAAATAAATATGAATCTCCATATATGAAATATAACATTTAGATAAGGTGCTACTGAGATGTTTTGGTGAGTTCTTTGTTTTTTTGTGGAAGTTGCCCTTCTTAAAAATGCATGAACATTCACTGATAATTGGTCTGTAGTGGAGTCTACAAGGTCTACATTGCCGGACCATGTAGAATCCGGACCTTGTAGACTGACATAATTCTGTGCATAGTTTAGTCTACACAGGCCATATTTCAAATAATCAAAATCTTACTTCATTCATCTTAAACATTCTTGATTTGGGGGATTGGTAGTTCCCATGAAATCTGAAGTTGTTCAAACTACAACAGCGATCCACCTTGAATTAAATCACACAGCCGAGTGAAACCTTGTTGGATGCGTCAGTCACGAAAGGGGCTACTTAATTAATTAATCCAACCCACTTTATTTATAGAGCACATTTAAAAACAACAACGTTTACGAAAGTGCTGTACAAGTCCCACAACATAAGATAAAAAAAAATATATATATTAAATTTCTTTTTTTTTAAATTTTTTTTCGAAGCTTCGAATTAAAATCGAAGCTCGGCCCCGAAGCTTCGATTGCCAAAAAAAGCTTCGAAGGTCAGCCCTAATGCTCGGTAATGTGGGACGGACCTCCACGAGCAGTATTTGGAATGGCGATCAGATAATTGGATTATTTCTTTTGTATTACATCAGATACCAGGTAAAAACACTATATATAAAAGCTTGCGTTGATCTGATATTTCTTTCTACCCCGATCGCGGCTGTGTGGCTGTGTGCCGTTGGGTGGGAGGAGGTGGCGGGGGAGCCCCCGCGGTCCAGGGCTATTTTCATTCTTGCATGAGGAAGGATAATAATGATGAGCTAGCGTTGATTTCAGGATGATTAGATAATCAGGCGAAAAATGACCGTGTTTAGTGTATTCCACTAAAGGGCTATTATCGCGTCTTTTCCTGGGATTACTAAGAATCACAAACTATATTCATATTCAAAACGGTATAAAACGGAAATGTACTGATAAAAACAATCCGTTTTGTACATGTTGACTGGAAGCAACTCACTGATAATCGACGGGTGTATTAGACCCCAATTTAAGATATATTTTAAGCACTCGCAAATCTCGCAGTCCCCCCATTGATTAAAGCGGTGGCGTTCTAGCGCCCTCTCGCGCATTAAGCGATGGCGCAGAATGAGTTAAGAAAGAGTGCAATAAATGATTTTATTGAAAAAATAAGAATCGTGTGAGAGAATCGTGATCTCAATTCTTAGAGAGAAAAATCATGATTCACATTTTAGCAAGAATCGCCCAGCCCATTATACGCACATTTATATTTATTGATAATATGTTTAATATGTCTTCTAATATCTTCAATTGTTCCATACACCAAGCCGCAGTGGACACATTTGTAAACGACTTTATTTGGATCCATTGTGCCTTTTTAATACAGTGGGGTTTATATACACCATTGCTGATTGGGGTAACACTTCTGATAACACTTCTGACAGAAACTAATAATTTGACATGTCCTGATTTGTTTTGAAGGGTGGAGAAGGAGGCAGGGTTCACCCTTAGGTGTGTGTGTGTGTGTGTGTGTGTGTGTGTGTGTGTGTGTGTGTGTGTGTGTGTGTGTGTGTGTGTGTGTGTGTGTGTGTGTGTGTGTGTGTGTGTGTGTGTGTGTGTGTGTGTGTGTGTGTGTGTGTGTGTGTGTGTGTGTGTGTGTGTGTGTGTGTGTGTGTGTGTGTGTGTGTGTGTGTGTGTGTGTGTGTGTGTGTGTGTGTGTGTGTGTGTGTGTGTGTGTGTGTGTGTGTGTGTGTGTGTGTGTGTGTGTGTGTGTGTGTGTGAGAGTGAGAGGAGGCGGGGTTCACCCTTAGGTGTGACTGTGTGGAGAGGGAGGATCACCTTAGGTGTGTGTGGCCACTCCTCATATCTGCTTTGTGGTTGACACTAGAGTCATACCAGTAAAATGTTGAGCAACAGGACAAAGCAGACGGTGAATAATTCATGCCAGCGGAGAACCATAAGCCCATTATGAAGCAGGTTCTGTGTTTGATCGTTCACCTGGCACCTGTGCAAATGAGAAGCCTATTTCCCCCGGGTGTGTGATGAGTTTACATTGAAGGAGAGACTCCTGCTCACTAATGGGGTTACACAGCCTTAATTCCATGACTTGAGTCATGTTGTTCATTAGGCAACATGATCTAGTCCCTTTTTATGTGTAGAAAGCTAGTTTCTCACACAGCCAGGGCAGTCTGACCGTCCTGCTGCTATTCTGATCTGATGACTTTCTTTTCCTCCATACTATATCACGTGATGGTGTAATAGCCCCAATCCTTTAATGCTTACTTTCCCTTGAAGTCAGCGGAGCAGCCTGAATCACAGCCATGATGCAGAAATCACAGGCATAGGAAGTCATTATCGAGCCAGAGGCTGAGGTAATTTTCAACAGAGTTATTGGCTGCACCATAGATTTCAGTGTTTCCCCACATGGCGACAGTGATTCAGGAGGTAGAGCAGTCGTCTGGTAATCTGGAGGTTCCCGGTTCGATACCCGCTTCTCCCAGGCAGCATTTCAAAGTGTCCTTGAGCAAGACACTTAACCCCTAATTGCTCCTGATGAGCATGTTGCTAATCAGATGTACAAAGTTGTAGTAATATGTACAGTGAATGATACAGGTATAAAGACACTATGGTATCATACTGGCCAGCAGCGTAACTAGTAAGAGTAGGTAAGGGATATGTACATATATAGTTACAGATATGTAAAAAATAAAATGATTATATGCAGGTATGTACAGACAGATGTCGATATATATATATAACTTTCTTCCCCCTCAAATGTATATACTCTTTTTAGAAACTCTGTCTCTTAAACAGAGTTTCCAACGCCAGGGTCTATGTGACAGGCGTTGTACTCTTAAACAGTGCTGTATTTCTGTAGATCTGGTATGTCATAAATGTCTGGATGGAACAGTACTGTCTATCTGTATGTCATATATGTCATATATGTAATGATGAATTGAAAATGGGGGACCCGGCCTGATGTAAACAAGACGAAAGTCTTTCTCTGGTCTGCATCCCCTTAACAATTGTGTGTATTGAGCTGTACTGTATTTATTGGAGCCAAAGCACTCATAAGTTATACCTTATTTCTATTGGCTTAGATGCCTACACTGTTAAAGTCTACATTTCAGAATACAATGGGGCTTAGCTCTATATTTAGGTTATTGTATTATATTTAGTGAGAATGTTTATTTGTATAACCTTACATTGAAACGGCATTAGGAATATTGATTGGATTTAGATAAAGTCATTGAACCGTTTTATTTAGCTCAGAACTGTTTATAGGAAATTAGTGTCACTTTCCCTTTAAGAGCCGGCGAGTCGGCTGTGATTTTGAAGACTGGGAAAATACAGTTTTCTTAACTTGTAGTAGTAACGTGATTAATAGTGAATATATTCCGTGGCAGTAAACAGCCAAACACGTTTTGGTGTAGGAAAATAGCTTTAGGATCACTTCTGTAAAGAGGACTTCGCTGTGGAAGAGAAATAAACCATTTTGGATATCTTTGTTTTACACCGGAGTGTCTGTGGACATTATTTTCCTTTTTCTAAGCTACAGGTAGCCATAGATATATAGCACTAGATGGCTTACCCACGCTGCTGGCCAACGGAGACCAACGTTGCCACATGGTGGCCATCTTGCAAGGGTGGAGCACTCATAACATGCATGTTGTCGGGGAGTTCGCGACCCTCTCTGCGCCGCCCCCTATCTCCCTGTCTCCGGCTGTCCCTGAGCAATGACCGGAGTGTTGAATGTCCCGTGATTAAGACGGGGAGGACGCAACCCTCTCTGCGCCGCCCCTGTGCCTCAATTAGATTCGCTATCAGCTCTATCTTCAATCTTTCAAAATGTTCAGTTGCTATCGCTATCAGCTCTATCTTTAATCTTTCAAAATGTTCAGTTGCTATTGCATGCACTCATCTGTGTTTCACTACACACTTGAGTGCATGCTTACCAACTGTCCGTCTGCAACACTACTATCACCGACATCTAAGAAGGGAGATCCCCCCTTGAATGGCCCTTCTAAGGTTTCTCTCCTCCACACTGCCTGTGGAGCATTTTTACCTATTGTTAGGTTTTAGTGAGTTTTTCCTTACCTTCGCGTGGGGTATGTCTGGGAGTGCTTGCATTCTTTCATTTATTTGCATTTATTTAAAATTTGTTGGACCTTATGGTGTCCTTGTTCTGTTCTTGACTTATTGTTATGTTTTCTTCTTGACTTGTTTAAAGAAGACCTGTACGGCCCATGGGGACATTAACGTGTGTTGTTGGGCCTTATAAATCAATTTGATTTGATTTGATTTATGTCTATGGTGCATGTACTCTCGCAAGATGGCCGCCGCTGAAGTACGTGGGAGACTCCGCCTTGAGCCATCTAGTGTTTTATATCTATGTGACTAGCTAACTACCTAACGTTGGCTCTGGCGATTGTCTTTACTTGCCTTCATGAATCACTCGCCAAACATAAAAAATACTCTCATTTGGCGAGTAAAATGGCCTAATTTCCTCCCCTGATTGAGAGCAGTTGTCTTTTATCAAGGACATTTTGCACTGTACAACCGCAAGTGTCACACAATAGCATCAGTTGGATTCTGACGCACTCATTCAAGAGACTGATTGGCACTACGTCTGGATGCAAAGTTTGCGAACACTAAAAACATTTCTGCCAGTGCCACGTGCTACACAGTGGAAGGGAGTGGAGACGTTGACTCTGTCTCTTTTACTAGGCTGCTCCTTTGGGGCGACGAGTCACTCTTGCAGGCAAAGAAACAAGACTTTCTTCCTGTTCTGAGCGTAGTAGTCTGACTCAACAGAGGAGGGGAGGAAACGGGCAGGGCAGGAAGTTCTTGGTGAAAACAGTACTACTCTCTCTCTCTCTGGTCAAGATAGCACTTGGACCCACTGCCTCTGACCCACAGTGTCCAGGAATGGATCACCCAGCAGCGTTATTTAGCACACTGCTAAATTGGGAGGCAGCCCAGCAGCATAGGTTAAATCTGCACCATGGGTACTTTTTCACATAGTTGGGTCATGTCAAGGCTGAAAAAAACTATTATGTAGGCCTACTATGCTACTATACTACTACCTATCATGCTAATATGTCTATCTATACTACTATCCACTCATAGTGTATAGCTCCATACTATTTGACAAACAATGCCACTGACCCTGAGCTGCCAGAGTCACCTCCTGGTGACTTGTTCACAATCTGTAAATCGCTTTGGATAAAAGCATCAGCTAAATTACTAAATGTAAATGAACAAGAAAGACCCCTTCCCCACAGTGGTGCACGAAACACATTGAAATTCCCCATACAAGCTCTTCTGGTCGGGCATGACCGGTGACATTTCTAGATCATGAAATGTGAATGACACCATTGTAATGATGCTCGAAGAAATGTCTCTTGTTGCAGTTTTCTCTTAGCCACCATGTTTTAACAAAGTGCATTTAATCTTCCACAGTGCAGCTTTACGGCTAGCCTAGTGTAGCCAAACACAGTGCAGCTTTAAGGCTAGCCTAGTGTAGCCAAACACAGTGCAGCTTTAAGGCTAGCCTAGTGTAGCCAAACACAGTGCAGCTTTAAGGCTAGCCTAGTGTAGCCAAACATAGTGCAGCTTTAAGGCTAGCCTAGTGTAGCCAAACATAGTGCAGCTTTAAGGCTAGCCTAGTGTAGCCAAACATAGTGCAGCTTTAAGGCTAGCCTAGTGTAGCCAAACATAGTGCAGCTTTAAGGCTAGCATAGTGTAGCCAAACAGGGTAGATCATGACAGAGGAACGATCTCTGCTAAAAGGCAGTTGAATGCATATGTAAAAGTCAGCATATCCTAAAAGGATATTATTTTCAGAATAGCCATAAATGCCATAAAGTGATTCAACAGAGCACTCTGAAACAAGTCTGCCAACATTTCCTTTAGCGAGCACTCTTTGTCAACAAATGGACTTGATGAATGACTTCCAGATTAATACATCCATGTTATGATTCAGCAGGAGGCTACATCTTGGATAATTAATATTCTGATGCTATAATATAATAAATTTACCAGTGACAACATCACTATTGAATTCTTCAAACGAGAGTCGGACCGACACGCCTGTGCATTGCACATGCACACTTGCACCGTGAGCTGCAATAGACCGCTGATTAATTTAACAGCGGCTCTTTTTCTACCATGAAGTTGACTCTGTAGCCCTTGGCCTCCCAGATACCCTGCTTGGTATAACCCCCCCCCCCCCCCCCATTGAAGGAGACTGAGGGGAGTTCATAACATTCTCTTGTCAATTGAGTGCCAATACTGTGGAGCCCTGTGTGTTTGTGTGCACGCGCGTCGTGCTGGAGCCACGTGTGTGTGTGTGTGTGAGTGTGCAAGTTTAAGGACAAAGGAAGCATTGTACATGGGCCATGGCTGAGGGTCGGGAGTAGAGGGAAGAAGATCTCAGTAAAAACGGAGGAACACTCATTCTCTGGAGCGATGTCATATGCACGCCGCTCTCTCTGAGTCATATGATAAGCAGCTGGGTGGGTGTGTGTGAGAGGCGTGCGTTGTCAGATGTTTAGGGGATTGTTCAAACGGGTGTACTGTGAATAATCTGTAGGTATATGTGTACGTCATTGTCAGGGGGGGGGGGGGTGATGACTGAGTGGGTCGTTCAGTGTTATCGGTTGTTTCTGCTGCGAGGGTCTTCTTGTCCATGTTGCTATTCTCCACTTGCACAACGTGAAGTAGGCATTTCCGGTAGGTCTTCCGGGTTGAGAATGGTTCTTCCGGTCCCATCCAAATACATTGTTTTTAGCAACTTTTCTCCTGTTATTTAAACAACTTTGTCGTCACAGAGAGGTAATGAAACGTTTGTATTATTATATTATAGAATGTATTTAATAAGCAAACGTTTGTCAGCAGGGTTTTTGGGCTGTATTTCATGTAAAAACGTGTTAGTTTACTTGCTCACACTAATTAAGGCTAATGCTGGCTAACAGAAGCTAGTGCAAGAAACGACGCCGCAAAGTAATGTTTATAGTGCATTTCTTGCCACCTTATAGCATTTGTACATTTATATGCCATTCTATAATGCTCCCGTGAGGTTTTGGTAATGATTTTCACTATAAAAACATATTTCTAAAAGACAGGAAGTTGATGAAAACGGGCCGGATTAGCTTTGAGCTAACGATCTTTGCCGACGCATACTTGATGTATTCATTCCATTCTAAACGTAACGTTAGTTTACAAAACATTACCTGTCTATATAACGTTGAGGAACAAATAAAGTGTGTGTTTTGGTGAACATTGGACTGCAAAGCAGAAAATGCATTGCAGTTACAGACAGTAGCTAAATAGTTAGCTGCACTTCTTTCTCAAACCGAATGAATCACTCTAGTTTCCAGAGCTGATGTGATTATGTACAACAATACACACTCACACACTTTATAATTTGTTCAAATGCTATAAGGTGGCAAGAAATGCACTATAAACACTACTTTGCGGTGTCGTTTCTTGCGCTTGCTTCTGTTAGCCAGCATTAGCCTTAATTAGCGTGAGCAAGTAAACTAACAGTAAACGTTTTTACATGAAATACAGCCCAAAAACCCTGCTGACAAACGTTTGCTTATTAAATACATTCTATAATATAATAATACAAACGTTTCATTACCTCTCTGTGACGACAAAGTTGTTTAAATAACAGGAGAAAAGTTGCTAAAAACAATGTATTTGGATGGGACCGGAAGAACCATTCTCAACCTGGAAGACCTACCGGAAATACCTACCGTACTTTTCGCACTATAAGCCGCACCTGACTATAAGCCGCAGCAGCTAAATTGAATGATGTGTACATATATAAGCCGCACTGGACTATAAGCCGCATGTGTTTTAATGTTTAATTACCATATGTAAGGAGTGGAGCCTGCGGCTTAATTTGACTCAACACGGGAAACCTCACCCGGCCCGGACACGGAAAGGATTGACAGATTGATTGCTCTTTCTCGATTCTGTGAGTGGTGGTGCATAGCCGTTCTTATATTGAGCTTTAAGTTCCCACCTCTACAGAGAATGACTCCCATTGGGACACAATACTGTCGGACAAATAACATTAACTCATTTACAAGTTGTATTAAGTTTAGCAAATAAGGGAACAGATAAATAACATTTCAATGCAGTAAAAAAAGCAATGTTTCGATTTTCGGGTTTTGTCCACATATAAGCCGCACCGTTATATAAGCCGCAGGGTCGAAAAATGGGGAAAAAAGCCGCGGCTTATAGTCCGAAAAGTACGTACTTCACGTTGTGCAAGTGGAGAATTGTATGCTTCCTGTCAGTCAGGAAGGCACTGGCAGTGTCCCACTTCACCTCCCATCAAATCCTTGTTTTGGTCAGGTATGCATCAGAATCAACAGGGAGCTCCCATTATTGCTTATTTTTTATTTAGTTCCATAATACATTGTGATTGTGATTGCAATAATTAGTTTCCTACCAGTTTGCGACGTGATACCTCCAGGATGATAACTGATAAATAACTTTGTTGTTAAAAAAAGTCACTTGATGTAAACAATCATCACATCATTGTTTTGTCTACACTAGGCCATCAAACTGAATGGCAGCAAAAACAACACATTCAAAACTCAGAACACTAAACAAACAAAAAAAGGATTATCGAATTTTGCATTTTGTGATGCAGAATCTAAAAGGGCAGAATCACGATTTATAAAATTTCTCACACCCTTAGTTCCAAGTTTATTTCAGTTGAAAGTGCATTTTACTCGAGGCTTTAACACATTAGAAGAACTGCCTGTGTCTAATATTTTTTTTTATCCACTTTTTCTCCCCATTTTCTATTTTTCTCCCATCCCAATTTCGTATTTCCAATTCTCCCCTCCCCTGTCTTGAACGTTGCTAGACTATGCCTCCCACTGGTCGGCTGTAGTGAGGATAGAAGCCTTACATCACGTGTCCCCTCCGGTACACGAGGAGGCAGCCTGTCGCATCTTTTCACCGCAGCAGCTCGAACTCTCAGTGGCGAGGAGTAACGCGTGGGAGGCTCACACTGCCCCCGATACTTCCTGCTTCCGCCGCACCGGCATCACCCAACCGACCTGTAGGAGTCGCTGTCCACAACATCCAATCCCCACCCACCGGCTTTCCCACCCTCTAACACTGCCAATTGTGTTAGTATGACGGCCGGCCAAGCCGGTAGCAACGCCGAGAGCTGGGCTCGAACCCAGCATCTCCTGCGTTAGTGGCGAGCACCTTGCCCACTGCGCCACTCAGCCGCCCTGTGTCTCATTTTTATGGTTGAGCGCTAGATGTGTTTATTGTGTTGCTATTGGAATGTGTGTATAGGTGTTAACACATTATGATGGTTGCCCCCCTACAAGCCTGTCCTTCTGCAGTCTTGCCCAGCGCTCCTATGTTAATGCTCTTAGTAGACTTACAGGAATTGGTCCACTACTTGTCTGTTATTGAGAAGTGCACTGGCCTCTCCACACGCAACGGGGCCATGCCTAATTCTCTCAACATTCTCTGACTCCCGTAATTCTCTTAAGTCGCCTACTATGCACAGGCCATCCCCCCCACATGTAGTTATGTGTCTAATAAGCTAACTTGCTTCTCTTGTTTCCATCTGCGGTGGGTAGTTTAGCCTGTGGACGTATTTTCTTTTTTTTTTATCCACTTTTTCTCCCAATTTTCGATTTTTTCTCCCATCCCAATTTTCATATCGTCCAATTCAACCCTCCCCTGTCTTCGAACGTTGTTTCTTGCCTCCCACAAGCCGGCTGCAATGTGGACTAAGTCATACATAGCACGAGTCCCCTCCGATACTCGAGGTAACAGCCGTCGCATCTTTTTCACCTACGCGGCTCGATCTTTCAGCGTCTGGGCTTGGAGGGGCCCCGCCCCCGTCGCTTCTTGATTCTACTGCGCAGGCGCACCAACCGACCTGTAGGAGTCGCTGTCCACAACGCCCGATCCCCACCCTTCAGTTTCCCTCCCCGTAATACGACCAATGTGTATTACTGTGGACCCTTCAGTCTCCAGCATTCGTTGCGAGCGCCTTGCCCACTGCGCCACGTAGCCGCCCGCCTGTGGACGTATTTTCAAACAGCGTTGCCGACCCAGTTCTCATAGATGTCTCACACAAGGTTCTATTTGTTATTTTAGGTTTTATTTTAACTCGACCAGGGAATTGAACAAGCCTAGAGAGCCAAAAACGGCAGGTTTTGTTTTTAGAGATGAGTCTCGAGAAACACCTTTGGCACACACTCACACTGCAGATTTTTTTAGAACCTTTTGAACTAGGTCTAGATGGTCTACTGTGACGCCCGCGTGAAGAGCGGACTGCTTGTTTTGTGATCTCCGTAGGCCTAAGGCGGAGCAGGGCACTCAGGTGATTCTCTTCCCCTTCCAGATGACTCCTCGTCCAGCTGACAGGCTGTTTGGCTGCTCATGCTCATGAAGTCACAAGACTACTTGTTCTAAGCCAAATCACACTCCTCATCACAAGACACCTGACACAACCACTGCGGTATACTATACACACAGATTGTGTCCGTGAAGGAAGGAACCAACTGAACAACCATCATTTGTTGCCTTTTTTAAGTCTTTATGTTGTAGGAGTGAAGATCTCTGGCCTTTCACATTCATGACCACGTTTCCTAAAACCATCTTAGGTCTAAGACCCTTATCGTCACAGCTTTGCTTTGCCTCTTTACATCAGGGGATAAAGAGGGTCTTTGTTATAATAGTCTTGTGATGTCAAACATCATCTGATGAAGGCCATCCTGTTTTTGATACAGGAAATCTGTATCAAATTTGTATCATGTCAAACACCATGGACGCTGTGTGTGTCAGTGTTTGTTTCTTTACTGAATGGTCATCTGTTTGGTACACCATAAAATGCCTGCCATAGAATGTATCCTAATGTTGTCATAGAAACGAGCGCTAGTTTGGTGCATGAGACTAAAACGTGAATCAGAATAATTTGGATTAACATTCTAGTTTGGTGCACGAGACTCAAACGTGAATCAGAATAATTTGGATTAGCATTCTAGTTTGGTGCACGAGACTCAGAAAGCTGAATCGGAATCGTTTGGATTACACACGCATGCATTGCACACACATCTAAGTATAAGTCTTTATTTGTCATCAGATTAACACCGGCTATGTTAACACACACATGCACTGATTGCACACACACAAACATAAACATAGCCTTCATTCATATATATCTACGTCATCAAGGCAAGTGTTCCTTTATTAATCCTTGGGGATATTCAGGTGTCAAAGCAGTACGGGGGGGGGGGGGTACAGGCAGGGTAATAGAATGACAATAAAATACACATTCTATCTACTAGGACCGCTACTGTTCCTAATTTATGCAAATGACATGTCGTCAGCTTGTGACTGCAACTTGTTCCTCTTTGCGGAAGACTCAGGTCTCTGACAAGAACAAGTTACAGGTTGAAAAAACCCTCGGCTCAGAACTAGGCAAAATCGGCATATGGCTCGCTGATAACAAACTATCATTACACATGGGCAAAACAGAGTCCATTCTCTTCGGTTCAAATAACAAACTCAGCAAGACCGACGGCTTCTCAGTTACAGTGGGTGACAATATTGTCACAAGGAAAGAAGAAATTACCTACCTGGGTTCCATCCTAGAGGCAAACTTTTCCTGTGACAAAATGGCATCCAATGTAATAAAAAAAGTCAACCAACGAACTCGATTCTTGTACCGGATCTCCTCACTGGTAAACAAGAATACCCTGAAGATTCTGGCAGGAGCACTCATTCAAGGGTACTACGACTATGCTTGCACCTCATGGTAGTGTTGTCAAAAATATCGAAGTATCGATACATATCGATACTGAATATTTAAAAAGGCTTCGATACTCATTTCCCGAAGTACCGATACTTTCTGCAGTATCGGTACCACTGCTGGCGAGTGTTCTACCGCAAGTTGTTGACGCGCTGTTCAGAGCGCTCAGCGTGCTTGCCCCCCCGGCTCCTCCGAGTCCAGCCCTCCCCCTCACAGAGTCACAGAGAGCCGTCTTCTTCAGTTAGTAAACAAACATTTTAGCTGAAGATGGTAAATGCAGAGCCTCCGCAACTTGTGCTTGTGGATAAAGAAAGCAGCAGAAGTGCTGTTTGGAGGTACTTCGGGTTTCAAGTAAACAACGAAGGACAAGCTACAAATGCCCCAATGCTATTTGCAAGCGGTGTTATAGCAGTGCCAGCGCCGATCTCCATAAAGAAATGAAAGAGGTTCGTGACAGCTGCTCTTTCAACGTCACTGTGACTGAAGCATTAAACCATTAACTCTAGTTTAATACATGATACGTTGTCTACTGATGGCGCATAATATCAACAGCTGCTTCGTTGTAACGTTACAGCTACCAGCTAACGTTAGCTACTGCTAGCAGTTAGCCCCCTTAGCTTAGCTGGCCACCGTTATAAATACTGCATGGAAACGGAGTAACGTTAACGTGTAAACGTTATGTCGAGGTCATACAATACTACAGTCGACATAAGGTTAACGTTACCCCGTTTCCACCAAGTGTTTAAATAGCAGCAATCTTGTTGAAAATGTAACATTAATAAAATGCTCCGAGCATAGCCTCTCTCTCTCTCTCTGTCTCTCTCCATCTACCGCTACCTCTCTCTCTCTCTCTCTCGCTCTCTCTCTCTCTCTCTCTCTCTCTATCTACCGCTACCTCTCTCTCTCTCTCTCTCTCTCTCTATCTACCGATACCTCTCTCTCTCGCTTGCTCTCGTTATCTTTAAATAAAAACTGTTACTAACTGTTCAGTTTGTGAGGTACATGCAACACAGATTACAGTGTTTACATCTGTCTGCTTGAGAAAATACCATGTTCTGCATTTGCAATAAAAATGATTGAAGTGAGATGAACAGTTATTTTTAAATGTGTGATCTAAAGATAAACAAAGGGTTTTAAAAGTGTTATATTTATCTTCTCTTATAGTACCAGACTCGAAGCTGAGGAGAATCAACCAGCAACAAAAGCTAAATTTGTTAAAAAAAAAAAAAAAAAAAAAAATATATATATATATATATATATATATTTTTTTTTGGTATCGAAATGGTATCGAAGTATCGATACTTTTCAAGGTATCGTATCGAAGTCGAAATTCCAGTATCGTGACAACACTACCTCATGGTACCAAAGCACCTCAAAGGCGCTAAAAACAAAATTACAAACATCTCAAAACAAACTGGTCAGACTACTGCTTGACCTTACTCCTAGAACCCACCTCACCCCTGCCCACTTTGACAACCTAGGATGGCTTAGAGTAGACGACAGAGTACAGCAACTTGCAATGGGCCTGGTCTACAAGATACACTACACGACCAAGGTACCCATGTACATGTCAAAATACTTCCCAAAGGTCAGTGAATACCACGATCACAACACCAGAGGGAGCTCCACAAATCATGTTAAACCCAGATTCGGCTCAAACAAGGGACTAAACACGTTTAGCAATTATGCCACATCAATGTGGAACGCCCTACCCAAAGCTGTAAAGGAATGTGAATCACTACCCACTTTCAAAAACACTCTCAAAGAACACCTACGGGAGACTGCAATTCGAAACTGGCCCCTGTAAATGTCCTAACACAACCCCCTCCAATGTACAGTAAATTACCAAATGGTTTTGTCAATATTCCAATGTACAGTTTTGCTTGTACAGTGTCTCCCCCCCACCCCCCCAACCACCTCCAATGTACAGTCCCCCCCAACCCCACCCCACCTACCCAACCTCCTCCAATGTACAGTTTCTACGTCAAATGTATATACACTCTCTTTTCTGGACGCTTTCCGTATCACAAACAGTACTGTATTTTGCAAATCTGGTATGTCATAAATGTATAGATGTAGCAGTACTGTCTATCTGTATGTCATGTATGTCATATATGTTATGATGAATTGAAAATGGGGGACCCTGATGTAAACAAGACGAAAGTCTTTCTCTGGTCTGCATCCCCTTAACAATTGTATGTTTTGAGCTGTACTGTACCCATTCTGCAATCTGTTAATAAAGTTTTCAATCAATCAATCAATCAATCAATAATAATGGCACACTGCACCAGTGTCTGTGCAGGGTTTGGTAATTTAGAGTCAAACAGTTCTCAAGTTCTCCATTGCCAATCATATCTATCTACACACATTACCCCTCCATACTCTATCTATCTTTCTATTACATACACATATCCGACCTTCACTCATATCCCTGTCATTCCCAATCATCAGTAACTCATTATGTACGTCAATGCTCCACCTATTTGATCTACTATCATGTATAAATACTTTGTTAGCTCACTATTCTATAGAGATCTAGACTAGGGCCCATTGCTGTAACCAAGGTCTCTCCCTGTTGCAACATGTCGTTCTGTCGGTAAACTCTATCCTTAATCAAAGACTCTGTTGTTTTGCCTGCGTGAATAATCTGGTCAAATTATTCCACATCGACAACATTAAAGGGGAAAGCCATCCTGAAATAGAATCCACATGACGAGTTATTTCTATAATACTATACAGCTCAGTTTCCATTTCTGAATTTGAAAAAGTCTACTTTTAAGGTAGACTCCCAGCTGATGGGACAATAAAGTGACTCTTGAGACAAGACTCTAGTGATTATGTCATCAGAGGCTAGTTATAGTGGAACAACTCCCAGGACACTGACAGACGGCACCCATTGTGATCTTACTGGGAAATGGGTACGAGTAATGTTTCCCCAGATCAAGTACTCTCATGAATTACTTGATTGAGCGCACGTGGTGTAGTGGTTAACACTGTCATCTCACAGCTAGAAGGTCCTGGGCTCGATTCCCGCTTGGGGACCAGGTTGCCGGGTTGCCAGGTACCCAGGTGGGGTATCTCCCGGGCCTTTCTGTGTGGAGTTTGCATGTTCTCCCCATGCTGAGGCCCCCCCCCCCCCCCCCCCCCAAAAGAGATAAACCCAATGGAAAAACATGCAGAACAGATCGCTAATGCTGTCGTGTCCCTGACGAAGAGAGACAGGAGCACTTGGATTGGTTCCCAGGTGTGGCCCAATGCCGCAGCCCGTGTCTGCTCCCGGCTGCCCTTGGGGGAAGGACGACGCGATAGGTCAAGTGCAGAGAGGCGATTCAATGCATGCGTGTGTAGGGATGGGTACCGAATTCGGTACTTTTGAGGTACCGAACCGAAACACGTCGGTACTACCGAGTATCGAATCAAGTGAGATACCATTTTTTTTTTTTTTTTTTTTTTTTTTTTTTTTTAACTTTTTTTTCCCCATGTCAACGTTCACACGCACAATATATGCTTACCTAGGATTTGACTTGATTCAACAACAAAGCAGTCGGAGCAATGACAAGCCGAAAACTGTCGAAATTGTAGTTATTTGAAGTTTGGATTTTTTTTTTTACGACTGAGGTAGGTAAATTACATTTCTTGAGACTAAAGTACAGAAAAAAGGTACCGTTGGGTACCGGTATCGATTCACAGGTACCGGTATCGGTTCAAATGTGAAAGGTACCCATCCCTATGTGTGTCGTGTTGCCCATCTTAGATGTGTGTGTGTTGCTATTTTCTTTTTTTTTTTTGATCCACTTTTTCTCCCATTTTTCTATATTTTTCTCCCATCCCAATTTCGTATCATCCAATTCAACCCTCCCCTGTCACGAACGCTGTTTCTTGCCTCCCACAAGCCGGCTGCAATGTGGACTAAGTCATACATAGCACAAGTCCCCTCCGGTACTTGAGGTAACAGCAGTCGCATCTTTTCACCTGCGCAGCTCGATCTCTCAGTGTCGAGGAGTAACGCGTGGGAGGCTCACGCTGCCCCCGACACTTCCTGATTCTACTGCGCAGGCGCACCAACCGACTTGTAGGAGTCGCTTGTTCACAACGTTCGATCCCCACCCTTCAGTTTTCCCTCCCCGTAATACGGCCAATGTGTATTACTGCGGACGACCAGCCAAACTGAAAAACAATGTGGAGAGCTGGATTCGAACACGCGAATCCTAGCGTCTCCACACTGGTGGCGAGTGCCTTAGACCACTACACCACCTAGCCGCACGTGTGTTGCTATTTTCTTTTTTATAAAGAAAATCATTTGATTTGAAAATAATGATAATGAAACACATTATTATTCAATGTATTTTTATCATCTTTTGGTAAAATCCTTTTTATAAAAGAAACTGGTTGAATAGAACAATAGTCTGTTGTTTTTAAACATCTTTTGGTTAACATCTTTTCTGTGACTGTTTGCATTGGTCTTTTTGAGCTCACCATCTTCTAACATTACACTGTAACGTCATATTTCTTGACTGCTCGACAGTTGTCTGATGACTCTGCTTCGTTGATCACCACGATCTTAAAATCAGCATTGTAACTCCCCAGGTTGTTTAACCTGCCCAACTTTTGAGCCACTTTGTTCGAGCTGGTCGCTGTGCCTGTGTCTCTCCAGGCGCCTGTCGCTGTGTATGCATACACTGCAGGCTGCGTGTGTGTGCTTGTGAGAAAGAGAGGGAGAGACGGAGAGAAAGAAGTAGGCTCGCTTGGGGAGCACTCGTTTGGCGCAATCTGTTGTTGTGAATGTATAATGACATTTAAAAATCGAGACCTCAAATAAGACAATGCCCCTTTTTCCAATTTTCAGTCTTAATACAGTGTTTTATCATTGAAAATATCATTACATGTAAGTAAATTAATAATACCGTTTGATAATGCAATGATGCAATATAATATATTTTTTGTTTAATAAATGTTAATAATTGTACTGTTTAATGTAAATGTGTAAAAAGTTTATTTTCCAAAATCCAGAGATGCCTCATATGTAAGCTAGACAGAAATTTCCCTGCTCATTACGGTGCACAAATATGTTCTGTATGTACCTTCTGGCGCCGGCAGATAGAACCCTCCCGGCAGGGCGCGCTTTGCGAGCGAACCGAATCTCTTTTCAATTTCCGTTGCTTCACCTCTGCTGCTACAACTCCATCCAAGAGGAATTACTGTACCAGTTTTAAAGCCTGCTCACTAACCCAATAAAATTTAGTCTCTGTGACGGAGTAACTGTCACAGTTAGTTAATGTCTTAGTTAATGTTAAGGTTTTAATGCTCACAGCAACCACTGTCAACATTAGAACTTCTCTCAGTGTATGGGATGAAAACCACATTAAATTTTGGCTAGAAGGCATGACATTTACTATACTAAAATGATTTGTCATTTTAGCTGTGTGTGTGTGATGCTGTTGTCAAGAGAGTGGGTGGATTCCCTGTGTTAACGCTTCCTTTCATCATGTCAGCCTTGATATGTCCCTGTTCCATTACATGGTACCAACTCCATTCTGCTTTTTTGGTTTTCCATTGGACAAAAGTTGTACAATACGTACCTGGTACTTGGCCTACGGCGATACCAAGAGGTGATGCGAGAACCCCACAGATCACTGATTGGTCAGAGAGAACCGTCTCTTGTAAGACTACAGTGACGTCATATTCTTATCATTCTTATACAAATAAAGTTATTATTATCAACCAGGGAATGCACTCTCTTCTAAATCGTATTAGAAGTTGATAAATCTAGTGATCTATGTGCGAATGCAATTCCCCCCCCCCAGCGAATCTCTTAGTTACAACAACATTGTGTAGCTAAGCTGGGTTGTACTTGAAGTATTTCCACTGTTCACTATTTGGCGAGACAAGATTGCTGCTCTGGCCGGACTCGCTACACTATTCTACACCATGGTGCCCTAATAGGCAATAATAGCCAACATTAGATACTTAACCTGCAAACATAACACTGTTCTGTCAGCACAATACTGGACTTGTATCACCTCGACAGCTTCAGACAGACTAGAGCGGATGATTGGTTTCCTGTGTTAACTGTTCATTTAATTTCAGAGTCTGATCTCAGGCTCTGAATGACACTCTGTCTGTCTGCTTGCCTGCCTCCCACCACAGGCATGACAACTGTGGAGGAATACACACGCACGCACGCACGCACGCACGCACACACACACACACGCGCACACACACACACAGGGTGTGTGCTTCTGTGCCAAGAAGCTTGCGCTGTGCACCTGTTGTGCAGAGAGGTTAAGTGACACAATGGGGCTGAAGACAGACAAGTCATGTCCCTTTTCCATTGGTGTCGGCTATGGTAGGGCAGTGAAGTCATGCACATACATTACATACACACACACAAACAGACTCAGCCTCATAGCCTAGGTATTCTCACTCTTTTTCACATTTACTCTTGACACAAGTGCACACACACACACACACACACACACACAATTGCAAGCTGTACAGTCATTGTTCTCTTTCATTCCATCTCACTCACACACACACAGTCTCGTTTTTCAAGGGGGTCCTGCAACATAAAAATACAATACAGAGACAATTGACAACAGTAAACAACATCAACAAGAATAAAACAATGAACAAAACACATGACTGTTTAATTAAAAACTCATTATATAATGATTAACCCTTTGGGTGCCGTTAACGTAGAACTACGTTTCTGTCTCCTGACGGTTGAGTGCCGGAAAACGTAGATCTACGTTTTTCTCACGGTATTTCTTTTATTCGCTATTGCTAGGCCTGCCGCGATAAGCAATAAATCGATTAATTGCTGCGATAATTAAAATGAATGCAATGATTTTGACGGGCGCGATTAATTGCTATTTGCGCGTTTGTTTTAATGAGGCGGAACCAGTGCCGCTTGTCAGTCACTGTCCGTGTTGGGAGGCGGGCCGCTGACGTTACTAGAGTACAGCACGGGAGCTCCGTGGGGCAACGCCACAGCTTAACTACATTTCTCAATAGTGTTGCTCCTTTTAACCAAGTAGCATTATTTGTAGTGTAACGTTAGCTATTTTTAGACCCAAGTAGTTACTCGCTACTGCCCGGAGAAACTGGACTGCTAAATAAAGATGAAAGATAGAGCTTTGATTCTCATTCCATGCTAACAACATTAGCTAAATACCTAACAAACGAAATACAACGTATAGCATAGCTACAAGTACAACACAGAATAACGTTAATACAATTACATGCATCATTGTTTACAATGAACGGGTGGGGCTAGTCAAAGGACTGGACACGGGGACAAGTTAAACATGAATTAATTTATTATAACACTCCGGTAGTTTCGAGTCGTGCTGCAGTGCTTACGCACCACAGCTATTCTATTATATACTGCTTTGACGCTTCCTCCTCATCGTTGATTGCCTGTAGTAGCTGCATCTAACGTTAGTAGCTAACGTTAAAACTACCTAAAGTTAGTTGTTCACCAACAATCTCAACATTTGTTATTAGCTCAAAAACAACCGGACGAGACAAGTTGTCGGCTCATATGTTCTGCTTAGGATAATCACAACAATACTTCCGGTCCGGTCGGTGGGCTTCAAAATAAAAGTCTAAAACCGGAAAAGACGGAGCGGTGGGCTTCAAAATCAAAGTTTTGGGAAATAAATTTCTCAAAAAAAATTCTCTAACCGGTCGCAATAATATCGCTTATCGCGATATTTTCGGGGGCAATTAATCGCCCAGCAAAATGTGTTATCGTGGCAGGCCTAGCTATTGCCATTCATAATTCAGTGGGGCACCTTGTGCATGCTGTTCTGAGTGTGTCTGAGCTGGCAGACGGTCTTACACCACCCTCTAACGCCTTTGGCCGCTATTGCACTCCATTAGAAACGGTGTCGTTTCTTTTCTCTACCGAGCTGCGGCATGGGGGTGGGTCCTAAACACTCCGGCAAAACACAAGCTTGTAGGGATGGCTTGGACAACTGACCCCGCCCGGCCGCGAGTTCATGTGCAATGCCCAATAACGTCGGCGACAGGATCGCTGTGGATAACTGGAATGGCGATCAGATAATTGGATTATTTTTTTTGCATTACATCAGATACCAGGTAAGGACTCTATATATCCAATCTTGCGTTGATCTGATATTTCTTTCTCCCGCGAGGGCTGTACACTGCGACGAGATGATCGCAAATTGCCCCTTAATTTGGCCCGTGCGAGTGGAAAATAATATCTGGGGGCAAGCTTGCGAGTAGTGATTTCAACCCTTCATTCGCATTTCACTCCTAAATTAATCCATACAAATTGGATAAAAAAATTGTAAAACATTAGCCTACAACCAGGGCTGTACAGTGCGACATAATGTTGCGGTTGTAATTTCATTAGACAGACCAGCGCGGACCTTTAATAACATGCAATTTAATTGACACGAGCAATGGGCTAACGTTAGCTGCTAACCAAGGTATCCATTAGGACTATGCTAAGCTAACAAGCGTTAGCTGCTAACCCTGGAAAACGGTCAAAGCGGACTTCCATTAGTGAGGAAAGGGGGTGGGTTATATTGACAACGCTTGACAACAGAAGTTTAAACATAACTTCATATTTATTGGTTATTCGTTTCTGTATATCATCCAGTTTCCATCTCTGTGTGTTAAACCCTTCCTGTTTACATTTGAGTGTGACGTCATCACCTACGGCAGCTTAGACGATCAAAACGCGAACCTAGAACAAAACCCGAGGGGGGGGGGTGCTGGCTCTCTCGTTCGTTCTCGCTCTCTCTCTCTCTCTCTCGCTCTCTCTCTACATTCAATGATTTAAAGTAGCCAAACGTTACAGACAGTATAAATACTAACTGGATAGTTGATGATATAAACATTTAATTATCTGAAATATTCTAAAATCATTAAGTCTGCTATAAGCCATTATCCATTTGTGTGTGATTATTATTTTCTCACAGTAGTGTGTGTATGTATATATATATGTGTGTTTGGCTAAAGTGGATAGAAAACACAGTACTGTGCAAAAAAAGGCACCCAAGAGTTTTTTTTTGGTCTTAGATGTAATTTTTTTTTTTATTAGTGTGTCTTAGTACATTTTCATTAAATTATTTTTTAAAGCATCTTCATGGTTTAATAATGCAAACATATGTTGCAGGGACTTATTATAATCATCATATTGGCGTGACTGTATGCATCAAAGGGTTAAATCAAGCATTTTTAAGTGCTTTAGAGGAAATGTCAAAATATCGCGATATACATTGTGTATCGTGATATGGCCAAAAAATATCGCGATATCATTTAGAGGCCATATCGCCCAGCCCTACTATAATGGTAAAATAGTTATTTAAAAATGTGCCCCTAAAAAATATTCTTTGCCCCTAAATTTCTCATTTAGGGGCAAGTGTGCCCCTAGTGAAAAAGCTTAGCGTACAGCCCTGTATCTGTGTGTGCTGTGTGTGGCTGTTTACCGTTGGGTGCAGGAGGGGGGGGGGGCATTTCATGTATGCACGAGGAGACATAATAATAATCTAGCGTTGATTTCAGGAAGATAATCAGGCGAAAAATTACAACGTGATATGTGGATTCCACTAAAACGCTATTATCGCGTTATATTCAAAACGGTATAAAACGGAAATGTACGGATGAAAAAAAATCTGTTTTTTGCACGTTGACCAGAAGCAACTCACTGACAATCGACGGCGTTATTAGACCCATAGCTATAATATAATATAGGTTTAGCTCTACAAACAGGGTGAGCGATTACATGGGGTTAATGGGCGGCAAGGCCTATGCACTTCCCGGAATGGGCGTGGCACTCAATGTGTTAATGAATGAATGATCATTCTATCTATAGCACCTTTCTAGATACTAAAAAGAGCTTTACAATGTAGGGTGGAGCCTCCTTCACTGCCATTATGGCTCCTGCTCTGAGCGAGGTCACGAAGAGTGAGCTCTCTGTGACACTGGTGTTTACTAAGGGTGATGATGAGGTCACCGAGGTTCTGACCTAATGACCTCTCTCCTGGATGTGTCGGATTCCTTGCCGTCATCCCTGCTGTCCACAGATCATTGGTCTTTCTCTTAGGCCTCGTATACACGGTACACACTTGGGCCTTGTATACACGGTAAACACTCTGGCCTTGTATACACGGTACACACTTGGGCCTTGTATACACGGTAAACACTCGGGCCTTGTATACACGGTACACACTTAGGCCTCGTATACACGGTACACACTTAGGCTTTGTATACACGGTACACACTTGGGCCTTGTATACACGGTACACACTTAGGCCTTGTATACACGGTAAACACTCGGGCCTTGTATACACGGTACACACTTAGGCCTCATATACACGGTACACACTTAGGCTTTGTATACACGGTACACACTTGGGCCTTGTATACACGGTACACACTTAGGCCTCGTATACACAGTACACACTTAGGCTTTGTATACACGGTACATACTTAGGCCTTGTTGTATACACGGTACACACTTAGGCCTTGTATACACGGTACACACTTAGGCCTCGTATACACGGTACACACTTAGGCTTTGTATACATGGTATTGGTACATACTTAGGCCTTGTTGTATACACGGTACACACTTAGGCCTTGTATACATGGTACACACTTAGGCCTTGTATACATGGTACACACTTAGGCCTTGTATACATGGTACACACTTGGGCCTTGTATACATGGTACACACTTGGGCTTTCTAATGTGTTGCGTCGTTTAAACTCGCCTGCACCTTTTTTTCTATTGTTTTCAATGGTTTTGTCACGACAGGCGTGCGTCTCTACCAACCTGCCTCACTCTGT
Organism: Notolepis coatsorum; assembly: GCF_963971535.1. Taxonomy (NCBI): domain Eukaryota; kingdom Metazoa; phylum Chordata; class Actinopteri; order Aulopiformes; family Paralepididae; genus Notolepis; species Notolepis coatsorum. Next base: position 47,537,515 of record NC_140174.1, read on the forward strand.
CAAAAAAGTTTCAACTTTAGCTACGGAGTGCACCAGCGTAAATGTAATCTTCTTCTCGACGGACCAATCAAATCCACGAGGGGAGGGATTACAAATCTGAGGTATCTAAAAGAGAAATCGGCAGCAAAACAAACCAATCTAAAACGGAGAAGCTAATTTGGGCAGTTTCCAACATCTTACCATGACCGAGATATGAACCGCAATGCCTGGAGGGCTGTGAGTAGCAATGTATGTAAGTTATGCAACGTTAGCTGAGGTATCAGTGGCTCGTTGCACCATGTGCACTTTAGATTCTATCTGTACACTGCCACACCTCTCGTTTGAGCGCAAGAAAAAGGTGTCCAACCTGATTACAGCCTAATGATAGGCCTGGGCTATATGGTCAAACTATGATACACAATATGTTTCCGGGTGTGGCTTTTTATTTTGGTAAGGCCTAAAAGAAAAAATGGTTTGTTTCCGGTTGCCGACCGACCCTGCCGATTTAGGTGCGACCCAATTTATTTTGAGTTAAATTATTTAAATTTAAATTTATTTAAATTTTTTTTTACAATAAAGTTTCATAGAAATCTTAGTCAAACCTTTAGTATTATGGATATTAAACATGCTGGCAGAGTACATGCATCCATGTTGTTGTGAACATTTTAATTAAATAAAGAAATTCCCTATCCATAGTCGCCGTGGGAAAGAATAAAATAAAAAATAAAATAAATTCCCTACCTACCCATGGCCTTAACTGACAACCAACAGGAAACAAACAATGTTTTCTTTTATGCCTAACACAATTGTGATGGTGCTTGCAAAAGTGTATATTTCATCACATTTTTTTTTTGTATTTTATTTTTTTATTCTTTTTTAAACAAACATATAAACAAACATGACAACACACGATAAGATATACAAGCATTAATTGTCAGGGCACATCCAATGAGATCACCTTTTGGTTAGTTGTTTTATATAAGATATACCCATAATACCTGTTATCTAAAAAAAAAACCCTACACACATATGCTCAGCTCGAACCCCCCCCTCCCGGACCCCACCTTGAGAAGTACCTCCACTATCCCTCGCACCTAACCAGACACTACCATTATAAGCTAGCTTTTATTCTCTCCACCACTTCTAACCACATTGACATTTTGGATTCATTGAGACCCAGAATTCTTGCTGTAGATATTTCATGGTAAATTACATCGAGATATGTAAGAAACCAAACTTTACGGCACATTTTTTCCGGTTGAAACCAGCGTGATGCGATCAGCTTTTTGGCTACTGTGATACCCGATAAAACCAATCTCTTTAGCTGTGGATTCACTGCAAACTCAAAAACATCATTCAACAGCAATACCGAGGGGTGTACAGGTATATTCCAAGATACGAGTTTTGATATTTGTTGGGTCACATCTTTCCAGAATGCCTTAACTGGTGAGCAGTCCCAATACATGTGCATAAATGTCCCTTCGTCCCCATTTGTACATTGGGTGCATTTGGAATCTTGTTTGAGCCCCATTCGGCACAGTCTTATAGGAGTCAAGTATGTCCTGTGAATATAGTTAAGATTGATTTGTTGATGATCCGGGTTCCTTGATGTAAGTCGGACATTTGCCCAGGCTCCTTGCCAATCAAAGTCATTTTCCAGGTCTGGTATATCCCTCCTCCAGACAGAGTCAAGTTGGAGGGTTTCATACGAGGACGTTAGTAATTGATGATAAAATTCTGAAACAAAACCTCTCGATGTCTCTCTTGAGTAGAAGAATTTGTGGTATCTGTGGTGTTCAATTGGTCTGTCTAATGGAACACCGTGAGACTTCAAACTGTTTGTGAAAAAGCCATGTGGACTTGGTGAGATTAAATTTTTTGCGTATTTCTTTATCACTACAAAAACCCTGTTTGTTAAAAACATCCCCTAATGAGTGTATGCCTTGCTCTTCCCATATAGGGAATCTTATAGGTCGTTTTCCAATTAAGAGAGCATTGTTATTGAATAAGGGAGTATGATTGTGCCATTCTTGTGGGTTAGGATTTTTTTTGTGTGATTCACGCCATATCCGGATCGCATGAGTAATTATGGGGCCAAATTTTCGTTCACAGTGCTTGATTGGTAGTTTAGTGTATGCTATGTCCTTCAGTCTATGTGGGGCTACTATGTTTTCTTCTATTTTTCTCCAAGATGCTAATGCTTGGGAGTCAAACCATGTTGTCAATGGACTTAATGAGTACGCCTTAAAATATAGGAAAAAATCTGGAAATGCCATGCCACCATCTGCTTTATTTCTCTGTGCGGTGGATCTTTTTATACGTGGTGGTTTGTTATTCCAAATAAATTTGTATGTGGAGGAGTGTAATCTTTTCCAGTAACCCTCTGGAGGGGGTAACGGTAGCATTGAACAGAAGAAGTTGATTTTAGGTAGTACATCCATCTTAACTATTGATATCCGTGCTTGTACTGTGTTCTTAAGTTTTGCCCATCTATCAAGGTCGTCTTTGATTTTGTTTTGGATTTTTGTGTAGTTGTGCTTCACCGTTTGTCTTATGGTAGGGAATATTTCCACTCCCAAGCATCTGAAATGTTTTACCATCGGTATCTGTCCTGGGAGGGTTGTATCTTTTTTTGCAGGGGTGTTAAGTGGAAGGAAAGCCGACTTCGGCCAATTTATCTTAAATCCCGATAAATCACCAAAGTCCTCAATCAACTTGAGCAGATGAGGCAATGTGGTGTTGGGGTTTTTCATGAACAATATTACATCGTCCGCATATAAACAAATTTTTTGTTGTGTGCCCTTGATTACGATAGGTTCTATGGATTGGGATTGTCTTATATATTGTGCTAAAGGCTCTAATGATAGATTGAACAGTCCGGGACTAAGAGGACAACCCTGTCTGGCAGAGCGTGATACCGGAAATATTTCAGAGATGATTGTGCCTGTTGTAATCATGGCCGATGGGTCTTTGTATAATACTTTAATCATATCGATGAATCCTTTTCCTAACCCCATCCTTTCTAGCACTGCCCACAGATACGACCATTCCAGCCTGTCAAAGGCCTTCATAGCATCCAGGGACAGCATCGCCTTAGGTATGGTGTCCTCCTTGTCGGCATCAAGTACGTGCAGTATACGTCTTATGTTCTCAGTGATCAGGCGGCCTCCTATGAAGCCAGTTTGGTCCGGGTGAACTAAAGACGTCATATGCTTTTGTAATCTGATGGCTAATACCTTAGAGTACAGTTTGATATCTGTTTCGAGGAGGCTTACAGGTCTATAACTACCGCACTCGTTGGGGTCTTTGTCTTTTTTAAGGAGGACTGTTATGAGTGCAATATTGTCAATTTTATGGAAGTTCCCCTCCTTGACTGAGTATAAGATCATATTTAGTAATAAGGGGCCAATTATGTCCCAACAAGAAAGGTACATTTCTGATGGGAAACCGTCTCTTCCTGGAGCCTTACCACTTTTCATTGCGGTTATGGCCTTCTTGAGTTCCTCTAGTGTGATCGGTATTTCTAACTGTTTAGCGTCATCCTCTGAAAGTTTAGGGAGAATAATTTGATTAAGAAATGTGTCCATTTTGTTTTGATCGAAGGTCATTTCTGATTTATATCATCACATTTTTATACCAAAATCTTTATAATACAATACTACCGCATGGAATAATTTTTATATTAACTTAACAAGGACACACAATGTCATAGATGTGAAGCGCAGTAGGGGCAGAGTGGCGAACCACGGGCGAGTGAGTGACTAAGTGACTGACTGACTGACATCGCCAGTCATATAGATGTGCTTCCCATCTAAAAATACATGTCATTTTATGATTTGTTTATCGTTGATGATGGCATAGTAAAAATCCATACTTTGCATGGATCCATGCCGCCCGGTATACATTAATATTCTTCTGTATACCTCCCAGCCTTTCTTAAAGGGGAACTTCACCCATTTAACACTATGGCGACCGGCGCCCCGCGGCGATTTAGGCCTCAGAGGACAGAGGATTGTAAACAAACCAATGTACTTTCTAAGAGCTTTATATATCATTTATAGTATTGCTATCTGTCCATTCTCATTGTCACTTGAGTGCATAAACCATGGCTTAAAGAAAATAAAAATCCATCGGTTGGTTGTCATTTTATAGCGTCGTGAAGGTATATTGCGCTTTTCGTCTAGGCTTTTCTGCAGGAGGCTGCAAAAAAGGCTAAACGTTGGCGCCGTTATATCAAACGCCATTTCTGCTGTATATATACGAATGAAATAAAACAAACTGCGTAGCATCCGGACTATTACAGAGCATCTATGGATGAAATGGGGGCGGCGGGGAACGCCGATCAGTATTATTGATTAGCAATAGAGTGTGTGCGTTCCGGTAGCCAATGTCAGTAGTCTATCACGTTAGGTTATAAAACAATGTCCAATCCAGCTGTAATTTGGGGTAATATTATCCTACCGTCAGGCCATGTGAATGATCGCCGGCAGCATTTCCTCACCAGTCATCGGATTCTGGTAGATCGATATGCACATTGGCTAATCATAAATCCCATTATTCCACGCTGAAAAAAACGTTCGGCAAGCTGATCAAAGATGGAGGGGCTTCGTTTGGAATCGAGGCTCTATGATCCGCCCACAGGACTGTAAAAGCATTTTTTTTTAAAGTCCCATCAATGATACTGCAGTGGAGCGCTGGCGCCCCTAAGCAGATCTGGCCGGTACTGCATGTTTCGAAAATCAAATATGTGGAAAGATCCTGCTAGTGGATCGGGGACCTAATAAGCGTTATAAATATGGAATAAAACAATAACAACTCGTCACGAGTATACTCGTGGCTCTGGACCACAACGCATGGAATCGAAACACGTATATACTCGTGAACGGACACCATAGTGTTAAGAATCCACATTATGTTATTCCTGTGCCCCAGGACAAATCAGTCAGTATTTGTGAACCCTCCACTCAGTCACTGGAATGTCAAATCTGGGGCTGCTCTATAGACGATGATTGGGACTCTTGACTTTATCAGACCATAACATGTCTTTGTGAGCTCTTACACCCAAATGAGGTCAGTACAACCAAAGATCCTCCATAGGCCACCGTGCAGCTCCACTGGTTGGCTGGTAATGTCGTAATGAGCACCTCGACCAAAAGTTATTGTTGAGAGACACTTGTTCAACCCCCCCCCCCCCCCAACGGGATTCAAACCAGCGACCTGCCACCCCAGTGCACTGGTACTAATGACACCTTTCTGTCTTTCTCCATGCTCCCTCCGTGTGCCAGAGGTACATTGTCTTTGAAGACTGCCATGAAGGGGAGAAGAAGGAGCTCCAGTGTCGACTGCTGCTGCTGGAATCCAGCACGCGCCAAATGGAGGTGAAAACCAGGAACTATTCAGACCAGAGTAAGTCCATTGCATAGTGTTTTGTCTCTCACACATACTTTATTTATTTAACCTTTATTTTCCCAGGCAAGCAACATTCACTCACTCACTCACTCACTCACTCACTCACTCACTCACTCACTCACTCACTCACTCACTCACTCACTCACTCACTCACTCACTCACTCACTCACTCACTCAGTGAGACACTCAAAGTGTTTATGGTTGGGTACTGTTGCAAAGGGCCAGATTAAACTGAATATATATATGTATCGTTTGATATGCCTTGTATATTATTTGTATATATACACAGAATATCCCTTTACCTGCGTACAAACCAGAGTAATATTCGCTCTCCTATTGGACGGCGACCCCAGGCGCCAACGACCAAGCCCCCAACGACAAGTTCAAAGGCAACTCCGGGCATGTCGGTACATGCCCAGAGTCTGCGTAGTAATACGAGACAAGAACTGAGGTTGGGACTAGATATGCACCTTACGTATAAATACGGCGCAGGTGTAAACGGCAGTAGTCTTACCAAAACCTTAATACCTTCACCACGAGTCAACGTGCAGTGAAGTGAGCAACCTTGCATCTAAATAGAGCATTGAGAACCGCGTGCGAATAGAATGTTAAAGTGTCAGAGTTTAACGCAGTAACGTTGAGTTCGACTTAATCTAATGTGAAGTAATAGTCGATCATTTATTGTGTATCGTGCGGCTACAGTTCTTCAGTGACCAGCATTACCATCGGTTCGTCGTGTATTTAGCTAGTGCACTTATCCAGGCTGTGCGGCCTAAATCCGTGCCCACACCCGAGGAGTCCTAGGCGAGAACCGTTGGATATGTACACAGGAGAATCTACACCGGCGATTGCAGAACCATTTCTGGTTGGATTATATTGCTTTGGGACCGTGACCACCGGAGAAGAGCACCGTTGATTCCACTGTCGTTTGGGAGTTAACCTCGTGAGGATCACCACTCGGGCCCGCCTCTTGGAAGGGGCTGGCTAGCTGTCGTCAATGCTATTGAGCATATTGGATTACAACTATTGCTTTTGTCTGCTGATCAAGGGAGTACATGCACTGGCTCCTGTATCTGGAGCCTCTTTATTCCTCGTTGACCCAGACTGTGTACCCGAACATTCCTCTACCCCTCCCGGCCTTACACCCCGGAGGGAACCCCACAGTGTCTCCAGTTGGTACCGGAGTGGCCCATATAATTGCTATACCACAGGTGGCGTCAGCTTAGACCCATCATAGTATTCCTACTATTCTCATTGACTTATGCTCTTGACTGACTTTACGTATGTTCTTTGCCATACAAGCGCAAGCCTAATTCTCAATCTGTAACCTAACGTTGCTTAATAATAATAAATAACCCTCCAATATAATTTATGTGTCAATGCCGTATTCTTGTGTGGGTGTTCACCATATATATTCATGTACTGTATGGCCAGTAATTAAAGTACATAACTAGTAGTGGTTTAATATATCACAATCTTTAATACAGTCAGGGTTTTGTAACCCCTCAGTTACAGGTACTGTTCACATTTGAACCGATACCAGTACCGGTACCTGGGAATCGGTACTGGTACCTTTCTTCTCTCTAGGCATAACAAAAAATATTGTTTGTTTCCGGTTGCCGACCGACCCTGCCGATTTAGGTGCGACCCAATATATCTTATGAGTTTACAAAAAAACCTTTTTTTTTTTTTTTTTTTAGAATAAAGTTTCATGGAAATCTTAGTCAAACCTTTAGTATTATGGATGTTAAACATGCTGGCAGAGTACATGCATCCATGTTGTTGTGAACATTTTAATTAAATAAAGAAATTCCCTATCCATAGTCGCCGTGGGAAAGAATAAAAAAAAATAAAAAAATAATCCCTACCTACCCATGCCTTAACTGACAACCAACAGGAAACAAACAATATTTTTTTTTATGCCCTTTGTAATTTAAAAAAATTTCAGTTGTAAAACTAAACTAAATCTAAACTTCTCAATTTCAACATTGTTATCACACGACACAAACAAAAACCCGCTCCACGTTACGTTGAATGATCATATAGACATTTATTATTTATTATTATTTTTATGTTTAAATATCAACATTATCTGGTAAATACTGTCAAACTCCTCCGACTTCATCTGGTCTTTCCAACGACCAAAGAGATGGGACACACTCACACACACAGAAAGGGAGAATGGCTTATAGCAGACTTAAAGGCCAACTTGCAGGTTAAACCCTACTGATCAATTATGGGTAGTTTACATCATTGGTATATAATTTCATTATTTATTTTTTTCCATTTGACGCCGGAAATGCCACTCAGAAATGGTTAAAAAGGTCCACGCACGAATAACATGCACGAGCAAATTAAAAAGCTTATCAGACGCTAGTAGGGCCGTGACGTCACGTCAGGAAACTTATGCCTTATGCCCGTCCGGGTCATAGTACTACTGGATATATGACGCTGGCTAACGTTAGCATTGTGTCTACTGTCGTGAACCATTTTAGATCGGGGCATGTAGAGGAGTTTGGGGAACGAGTAAAATCATGTACAGGTCCTCTTCTTAGACCTGTGTGGCAAAGCACTGCACACGCATCATGCAAGCTACATGTCGCTGCATGTTGATCAATGGTGGCCGAGTGGGCTACTATTGTGCTAACAATGTGCTGCGGCGTCTGGCTTGTTGGCCGGCATGAGTGCCCGATTTGGGGTGGTTCTCTCCTCTTTGTGTGCCTTTGTCCTCGCGGGTGTTCTGCCGGGGGAGCTTGTGGACGCGACAATAGTGGTGGTTGTAGGGTTTAATAGTTAAATAGTTTGAGCTTGTAGCGTTAGTTCAAGTTTCTTTAATAGTTGTCATACAGAAGTACAGAATACTTTCATACAAAATGCTTCTTACTGTTACGCTCCAGAGACTGTGCTAGACAAGATAGTATCAAATAACATAGTATAGCATGTAATTTAGAAGAAGAAAATGAGGTCACAGTGTTCGGTATAGACATATGTACAATGTTCTGAGTTACCATATAATATACAATACTATGCAGTGTACTAATGTACAGTACTATATAGTGCAAAGCAGAAATGGGATGAGGTACAATTTAGGTACAATTTACAGTAAGGTGTACGAGTTGTAGTGCAATCCTTCATCAATAAATATAAAGTGTGGGGAGTGGGTGCTACAGTGTGTTTGTTTAAAGTGGGTGTGTGCTATAAAGTGTGTGGAGTGGGTGCTACAGTGTGTTTGTTTAAAGTGAGTGTGTGCGTGTGGATGTGTGTGCTATGTGCGTTTGGTGGTTGTTGTTGTGTAGTGTTCATTGTTCGTTTAGCAGCCTGATGGCCTGGGGATAGAAGCTTCTTCTGAGTCTTTCTGTGCTCGCCTTGAGACTCCGGTATCGCTTGCCTGACCGCAGCAGTTCAAAGAGGCAGTTGTTCGGGTGACTGGAGTCTTTAATGATTCTCTTAGCCTTGCCCTTGCAACGCTTGTTGTAAATGTTCTGGAGGGTGGGGAGCCCCCCTCCAATTGTGCGTTCGGCTGAACGTGTCACTCTTTAGCTAGTTAGCTCATAGCTATCGTTAGTTTCTAACGGTGTATACACTATGTACAACGACACAATGATCAAACACCTTATAACTACTACTATTGTCATGTCCATAAGTTCCCTGGCAGAATACTTGTGAGGACAAGGGTATACAAGGAGGAGAGAACCATTTTAAATCGGGCATTCATGCTGGCTAACAAGCTGGGTGTCGGGGTATGTTGTTAGCACAACAATAGCTACCAAGCTAAGCTATCGTTAGCTTCTAACGGTGTATACACTATGTACAACGACACAATGATTTACATTATTACATATGGTGGTAACGTGGTTGTGGCTTTTACAAATAGTGGTTAGCTTTAGAGATGGATGGCTATGATCACGGAGCAATAGTGTTGTTAGGTGAAACGGATACATTTTCATTCATCACTCGGCTAGTAGTAGCAAGGCTCTCTGCCTGCCACTAGCTGTGTGTGATTCTCAGCCCCCTGGTGCCTGTACCTGCCGTGACGACATCATTTCGATTACACGCGCACGTTATGAACCATTGATTAAAATATCCACATGCGTGGTGATTGTGTTGGGCAGACAAAATGTTTGATAAAAACGCTAAAACTGGGCCAATTTCAATATATTTTTTTCCTTCTTCATGAAAGTCACCGTTGGCCTAGTCCACATTGTTTATTGAACAAAAATACAACCTGCAAGTTGGCCTTTAATGATTTAAAAATATTTCATCAGCTAATGAAGTTACATGTTTATTATCATCAACTATCCAGTCTGTTTTTATAGTGTAACGTTTGGCTACTTCAAATCATTGAACGTAGAGAGAGAGAGAGAGAGAGAGTCTCAGTGAGAGAGACGGGCTCAGCCCCTCCCATTCTTCACTATTGGAACTCCACAAAAACAAAACTGATGTTGCGTAATTACAATGGAGTAATTATCCACTGTGAGCGTTTCCAGGGTAAGTTTAGCTTAGCTTAGTTAACGTCGTTAGTAGCTAACGTTAGTTTAGGTTTTTACCGCAACATGAGCATACAGGAATGGCGAAGATGCAAAGCATCTTAGATGCATTGGACCCGTTGCTCGCAGAGTTTTCACTGCACATAGAAACAGCGAGACTCGCGAGAGGAGTAGAAGGCTGAATAGATAGATTTGTCTATGAAATGACAATTGTGCGTCATTGAAGGTCCGCGTTGGTCTGTGTCTATTATGAAATGACAATTGCACGTCATTGGAATTTGGATTATTTTCTAACTGGGCGGATCTTAACACTTTGAGTGCCAGCAGGGGGCACACGATTTAGCGCTTGAGTGCCGGCACTGTAGTCAATGGGAGGGCGAGCACATTTGCGAACGCATAAACTATATCTTAAATTATGGCTATGTGTCTAATACGCCCGTCGCTTATTAATGACTTGTTTGCAGTCAACATTGTCGAAACGGATTGTTTTTTAATCGGTACATTTCCGTTTTATACCATTTTGAAATTTTTTCGTTTTTGGAAACTTCCAGAAAAAAGGTGATTCTGCAGGAATCGCGCTTTACTGGAATACACATTGTAATTTTTCGGCCTATTTATGAATCGTTTTCAAATAAACGCTAGATTATCGATAGTATATGTGTACTTATGCACGCTAGAGAAGCGGGCTGAAAAATCGATGATCTTATTTCCTGATCAGCACACACACACACGCACACACACACACATATGGGACACGCTGAGATATAGGTGAAAAAAACTCTGATTATCCCAAGACCGGTAAAATAGATTCTTTACCTCAGATCAGATGTTCTCCAAAAAGATTATTCCAATTCCTGATCGCCATTCCAAATATCGATCGCGTTTATTGATCCAACGCTGGGTACTGGAAACACATATTCCACGCTGTTCTGCAGCTTGGCAATGAATGGGATCGTCTCCGGTTACATGCCTGACAAGTAAAATGTGGATTCCGGACTCTTTTTTTCCCATCCATTTCATTCAGTCCAATCCAATGGGTGCAATACCATCCGGAGAGACGATAGGGTGCTGTATTTCCCCTGTTCGAGCTCAGATAGATCCCCAATGGTAACGTGAGGCTAGATTGATGAAAAATGAATGGAAATCAATAATAAAAAAAATAACGATTAAATAACAAGATTTCTCGTCATTGGCACTCAACGCATGGCATGAACTAACGAGATGTCTCGTGGATGGCACTCAATGTGTTAAGGTACTGAAATGTGGCACTGATTGATCTAACGTCAATCGGTACTACCGACGTAATTCGGTCGGTAACCTTTAAGTACCAAGTTCGGTACCCAACTCTACAAGTGATAGGTTCCATTCATTTTCAGTTTAATCAAATCAGGGAGTTTCCAGAATTATTATTGAATTGTTCAGAGCTCTCTCTCTCCCCCCCCTCTCTCTCTCACACACACACACATGTGCACAGAAACACACACAGTAACAACTTTATCCTCACACAGTAATCACAAGTAAGCACAGTAATCCAACAACTTGCATACTCTCACTCACTCACTCACTCACTCACTCACTCACTCACTCACTCACTCACTCACTCACTAGGGATGACCTTCAAAGCTTTTTTTGGCAATCAAAGCTTTGGGGCCGAGCTTCGATTTTAATTCGAAGCTTCGAGAGATTTTTTTTTAAAATATTAATTATAATAAAAAAAAGTGTATCTTATGTTGTGGGACTTGTACAGCACTTTGTTAAACGTTGTTGTTTTTAAATGTGCTCTATAAATAAAGTGGATTGGATTAATTAATTAAGTAGCCCCTTTCGTGACTGTGACGCAGCCAACAAGGTTTCACTCGGCTGCGCTGCCTGGGTGCAGTGGGGCTGCTCTCACAGCCAACGACATGACACTACATAATTATGTTGCAACCTTCGTCTATCAAGCAAACAATTATATTATATTTAATTTATAATTATATCAGACAATGCACCTACAAAAGCAGATGATTAAATTAGCCAATTTGGTAACACATTAGTCATAGCAGCATAGGCATAGACTTATTAATGTTTTGTGTGGCGTCGCCGTCGTGTACAGCATTTTGGAGGCAAAAAAAAATTGATTTTAATTTTTTTTACACTTCGATTTATTTTTTTATGTTCGAAGCTCATGCCATCGAACGAAGCTTCGAAGTATTTAAGACAGCCCTATCACTCATTCACTCACTCACTCACTCACTCACTCACTCACTCACTCACTCACTCACTCACTCACTCACTCACTCACTCACTCACTCACTCACTCACTCACTCACTCACTCACACGCATGCACCAGCGATACTCTGTGCCATTGATTGTTTGCAGGTCTTGTGACTGTTAGGCTAATATGCCTGAGGGCAGATGGACTCCCCTGTTCCCCAATGAATGAAGACCATTAGTAGCATTCGGTGAAAGCCTGGTCGCTGTTCTCTCCTTCTGCTCACACATTATTAAGCCTGCCTACCCAATGATCCCAATGTAATTGAGTAGAGAAGAGACTGTCACTGCACATATTTCCACTCAACACGGATGTGTAACCAGCTAATAGAGACCTTTCACAGAACCTTTACAATGCCCTTTTGTCCAAAGTAACGGTTGCTATGTGTTGATGATAAATATATCAAAATAATATATATTATTTACTGGATCTTGTAAACAAGTGTTTCAAGTTTCAAGTTTCTTTAATAGTTGTCATACAGAAGTACAGAATACTTTTATACAAAATGCTTCTTTCTGTTACGCTCCAGAGACTGTGCTAGACAAAAAGATAAGTATGAAATAAAATAAGTATAGCATGTAAAAAAAAAAAAGTCACGTACGTAGACACAAGTGTTCAGTATGTACATATATACAATGTTCAATGCAGAATAGAAGTGACTGAGTTACCATACAATATACTATGCAATATACTAATATACAATATACTATATATAGTGCAAAGCAGAAATGGGATGATGTACAATTTAGGTACAATTTACAGTAGGTGTACTGAGGTATGGGTTGTAGTGCAAATTCTTTGCCAATAAATATAAAGTGTGTCTAGGTGTTCTAAAGTGTGGAGAGTGGGTGCTGCAGTGTGTTGTTTGTTTAAAGTGAGTGTGTGGATGTGTGTGCTGTGAGTGCATTTGATGGTTGTTGCATAGTGTTATTGTTCGTTGAGCATCCTGATGGCCTGGGGATAGAAGCTTCTTCTGGGTCTTTGTGTGCTTGCCATGAGACTTCGGTATCCGATTCAGATTCAGATTACTTTATTCGCCATTTCATACAGGTACAAAATGGAACGTGTTTTGACATTACAGTGCATACTTTTTTCACAATTAAGAACAATACAACAGTAAATAAATAATTTTAAGTAAAGTGCAAGACAGGACAGAACAGTGAGACAACAATAAGACTGTGAAAGTGCGGTGGTTGGGGACATGGATACAGTGCAACACAAAGTTCAAGTTCAGAAGTCCAGCCCTAGCAGCTCGCCATAGAGGGGGGGGGGGGGGGAGCAGGGGGACACCTGACTCGTTTACCAGGCGAGCTGCTGAGGGGAAGAAACTCAGTCTGTGGTGGGATTTTAGTGTCTTGGGCAGCCGTAGCCGCCTGCCGTGGGGGAGCATGTTGAAGAGGTTGTGGGCGGGGTCTGCCATGATCTTCCTCGCCCTCCTCAAGGCCCTGGTGGAATGTAGGGACTCGAGGGAGGGAAGGGGGCAGCCGATCACCCTCTCCGCCGAGCGTATCACCCGCTGCAGCTTGGCCTTGTCTCTGACCGTGGCTGCAGGGAACCAGGTGATGATGGTGAGGATGGACTGGATGATGGCGGTGTAATACTGGACCATCATGGTCCTCGGCAGCCTGAACTTCCTCAGCTGACGTAGGAAGTACATCCTCTTCCGGGTCTTTTTATTGAGAGCGATGGTGTTCAGCTCCCATTTTAGGTCCCGGGAGAGTGTCATGCCGAGGAAGCGGCAGGACTCCACAGAGGCCACCGGGGCGCCTCCCAGAATGATCGGGGTGGGGGGGGGCTGCCTTCCGCCTGAAGTCCACTACCATCTCCACTGTTTTCTGGGCGTTGAGGTCCAGGTTGTTGCAGCTGCACCAGCTCAGCAGCCTCTCGATCTCCCTCCTGTAGGCGGACTCGTCCCCCCTGGATATGAGACCCACCAGGGTCGTGTCGTCCGCAAACTTCAGGAGTTTGACCGAGGGGTGCAGAGAGACGCAGCTGTTGGTGTACAGGGAGAATAGTAGTGGGGACAGAACACAGCCCTGTGGGGAGCCAGTGCTGATGGACTTGGGATCGGAGATGTTGATTCCCAACTTCACCCGCTGTGACCTGTTAGTCAGGAAGTCCGTGATCCACCTGCAGGTACAGTCCGGCACCTGCAGCAGGGACATCTGGTGCTCCAGGATGTGCAGGAGTATGGTGTTGAAGGCCGAGCTGAAGTCCACCAACAGAATCCTGGCGTAGGTCCCTGCAGTGTCCAGGTGTTCCAGGACATGATGCAGAGCCATGTTCACAGCATCGTCCGTGGAACGGTTGGCTCTGTATGCAAACTGCAGGGGGTCCAGAAGAGGGTCTGTGGTGGACTTCAGGTGGGCCAGGACAAGGCGCTCAAAGACCTTCATGACCACAGATGTCAGGGCGACCGGTCTGTAGTCCCGGTGCCCAAGAAGGGACGACCCAGCACCCTCAACGACTACAGGCCAGTCGCTCTGACGTCACACGTCATGAAGACGTTTGAGAGACTGGTCCTGCAACACCTCAAGCCCCTGGTGCGTGACTCCCTCGACCCCCTGCAGTTTGCATACCAGGCAAACATCGGGGTGGAGGATGCCATCATCTACATGCTCCACAGAGCGTACACGCACCTGGAGAAGCTAGCTAGGGTGTGTTCTACACGATTCCTTGGTGTTCTGCTTGATGAATCCCTATCATGGAAACCTCATATCACAGCCATAACTACAAAAATGGCCAAGAGTATTGGTATTCTTGGAAAAACACGTCACTTGCTGAGCACCGAGGTTGCCACAATGTTATATTACTCTATGGTTTACCCATATATCAATTACTGTAATTTAGTTTGGGGTAGTACTCATCAGACCAAACTTGAGCCCATACACCGTCTGCAGAAACGAGCTCTAAAAATAATCAGCTGTGTTCAACGAAGTCATTCTTCTCAGCCTCTATTCCATAAGTTAGGTATACTCAGTGTTTATCAAGTGAATCATCTTCAGACTGGTTTATTTGTGCATCGTTCTTTAAACAGAGCCCTTCCCCCTTTTTTTCATGACATGTTTGCCCACAATCACCAAATTCATAATTACCCCACACGTAGTTCCTGTTTGCTTAGACCACCCTTTTCCCGCACTTCCCAATCTCAGTTTTGTTTGCTCTACCGAGGGTCAAAGTTGTGGAACTCTTTGCCTCCACATATTTTGGAATTTTCTTTTCTGAAATTCAAAAGAGCACTGAAATCTCATCTCCTAGATCACCAATACTTCCCATATGGACTTCCTTTACAAACTGTGGTCTGATGGCTTGTTGTATTTTGTTATTGCATTTTCGTTTTATTATATATTCTTCCTGTCATTAATTGTTTTCTCTACCAGAAATCGTATGGCATGGGTGCCTGCTTCGGTGTCTATGTAGGCCTGCTTGTGTGTGTTTGTTTGTTTGGGGGGGGGGATTTTATATTTTATCTTGATATAATGTAATTTTGCTTCCTGGTGAATGCCACATGCAAGCCCCTTGAGGGTTTTTAGGCAATTCTCCTACACATCCCTTGTGGATTATATTGTATTATATATGTAATTGTTTTTATATGTGTAAATAAACAAACAAACAAACACCATCCAGCCGTCACTGCTAGCGGAGAAGCTCTCCGCGATGCAGCTGGAGCACGGCTTGGTGGCCTGGATCAAGGACTACCTCACTGAGAGGCCACAGTACGTCAGACTAAAGGACAGTCAGTCTGACGTACTGGTGAGCAACACCGGCGCCCCCCAAGGAACTGTGCTGTCACCCTTCCTCTTCACCCTCTACACCGCAGACTTCTGCCGCAACTCAAGCGGGTGCCACCTGCAGAAGTTCTCAGACGACTCCTCCATCGTAAGCTACATCACCGACGATGATGAGGAGGAGTACAGAGCCCTGGTGGAGAGCTTCGTGGGGTGGAGTGACAGCAACCACCTCCAACTCAACACCAGTAAGACCAAGGAGCTGGTGGTGGACTTCCGGAGGGGCAAGAGGAGGCCCCCCCCGATTCCCATCGCCATCCGAGGGGTGGATGTGGAGATGGTGGACTCATATAAGTTCCTTGGGGTACACCTGAACAATAAACTGGACTGGTCGGATAACACAGAGGCCCTCTACAGGAAGGGACAGAGCAGGCTGTTCTTCCTGAGGAGACTTGGGTCCTTCAATGTGTGCAACAGACTGCTGCAGTCTTTTTACCAGTCTGTTGTGGCCAGCATCCTCTTCTATGCTGTGGCATGCTGGGGATGCTACATCAACTCAAGGGACACCAACAAGCTCAACAAGCTGGTGAGGAAGGCTAGCTCCGTGGTGGGAGTCGAGCTACCTAGACTTGAGGTGATGGCAGAGAGGGCGATGATAAGGAAGCTGGCTGCCATCATGGAGAACCCCTACCACCCCCTCTACGACGAGCTAGTCAAGATGAGAAGCTCGTTCAGCCACAGACTCATTCCCCCCCGACACTCAACTAACCGCCTCGGACAGTCCTTCATACCAGCGGCCATCAGGCTCCACAACAGTGGGCAGCGACTAGCAGCCTCCAGGCTCCACAACAGGGGGCAGCGACTGCTACCAGACATTGACCTGGGACTTATAGGAACCCAAGGAGGACAACCTACACTACCTTAGGCTTACTGCACCTTAGGTGGATACTGTGATACTGTGAATAATGTATATTCAGTGGATACCGTGATACTGTGAATAATGTATACTCAGTAGATAGTAAATTATAACACTACCTTAGGCATACTGCACCTTATGTGGCACTGTGAATAATGTGAATATTTCTTCAGCTAGTCAGATAGTAAATTATATTGACCAAATTGTTTACACTGCCTGTGTTCTTTTTACTACCTGTACACTGTGTTGTTTTTACTACCTGTACCCCCCCCCCATGCTGCTATGATGCCTGAATTTCCCCAAGGGGATCAATAAAGGAATATCTTATATTATCTTATCTTATCTTAAGGCCTGTGACCTTGGCCTTCTTGGGGACGGGGATGATGGTCGAGTATCGCTTGCCTGACTGCAGCAGTTCAAAGAGGCAGTTGTTTGGGTGGCTGGAGTCCTTGATAATTATCTTAGCCTTACCCCTGCACCGCTTGTTGTAAATGTTCTGGAGAGTGGGAAGCCCCCCTCCAATTGTGCGCTCGGCTGAACGGGCCACTCTCTGTAGTCTGCTACGGTCTTGTGCGGTGCTATTCCCAAACCAGGCGGTGATATTGCCAGTCAGGATGCTCTCTATTGTACATGAGTAGAAGTTCTTAAGGATCTTCTGACTGACTTGGAACTTCCTTAGGCCCCTGAGGAAGTAGAGGCGTTGCCGTGTCAATGGAACATTAATATTGTGCTTTTCAAATGTTTGACTTACTCTATCACTCCACATACATTCTTTTAAGTGGTCACCAACCGTTACAGGCAGCCATGTTTAAAGAAAGACAAACTTGATTTAAATGATGGCCTTCACCACAGGGTTGCTTAGGTTATCTGTGGTGGTGGTACATGGTGTTTAGTATAGGCCTATACAGTTAAGTCCATAAATATTTGGACGTTGACACAATTTTCATCATATTGGCTCCATACACCACCACAATGGATTTGAAATGAAACAATCAAGATATGCTTTAACACTTTGAGTGGCAGCCACGAGAAATCTTGTTATTTCATGCCATGCGTTGAGTGCCAATGACGAGAAATCTCGTTATTTAATCGTTATTGCTTTTATTAAATCAAATCAAATCAAATTTATTTATTTATAAGGCCCAACAACACACGTTAATGTCCCCATGGGCCGTACAGGTCTTCTTTAAACAAGTCAAGAAGAAAACATAACAAGTCAAGAACAGAACAAGGACACCATAAGGTCCAACACATTTAAAATAAATGCAAATAAATGAAAGAATGCAAGCACTCCCAGACATACCCCACGCAAAGGTAAGGAAAAACTCACTAAAACCTAACAATAGGTAAAAATGCTCCACAGGCAGTGTGGAGGAGAGAAACCTTAGAAGGGCCATTCAAGAGGGGAACTCCCTTCTTAGATGTCGGTGATAGTAGTGTTGCAGACGGACAGTTGGTAAGCATGCACTCAAGTGTGTAGTGAAACACAGATGAGTGCATGCAATAGCAACTGAACATTTTGAAAGATTAAAGATAGAGCTGATAGTGATAGCAACTGAACATTTTGAAAGATTGAAGATAGAGCTGATAGCGACTCTATTTGAGGCACAGGGGCGGCGCAGAGAGGGTCGCGTCCTCCCCGTCTTAATCACGGGACATTCAACACTCCGGTCATTGCTCAGGGACAGCCGGAGACAGGGAGATAGGGGGCGGCGCAGAGAGGGTCGCAAACTCCCCGACATCATCGCGGGACGTCCGGCACTCCGGTCACCACTACGAGACCTCCGGAGACAGGGGGGCATTAGCGATATCCATTCATTTTTCATCAATCTAGCCTCACGTTACCATTTGGACTGTCTATGAGCTCGAACAGGGAAAATACCGCCCCTATCGTCTCCCGGATGGTAATGCACCCATTGGATTGGACTCCATGAAAATGGATGAGAAACGAAAACTCCGGAATCCACATTTTACTTCTCAGGCATGTAACCCGAGCCGATCGGATTCATTGTGGACCCTCAGAACAGCGTGGAATATGTGTTTCGAGTACCTAACGTTGGATAAATAAACGCGATCAATATTTGGAATGGCGATCAGGAATTGGAATAATCTTTTTGCAGAACATCTGATGTGAGGTAAGGAATCTATGTTACAAGTCTTGGGGTAATCCGTGTTTTTCACAGCGGATCACAACGTGTCCCCTATGTCAGGGCTCGAGACTAACGATGTCCCGTCGTTCCGGGGACGATCAAATATTGATTTGGGACGAACAGAAATCTTTTTTGGGACGCAAACGGGACGGAGAGGATTTTATTTTTTTCACAGGAAATGTCAATTAGCCGACTGTCAGTGCGCGCATATATATATATATGAATTATTCTACGTTAATAAAACATACCTGGTGATCAACTACAGTTTGCTGTAAACATTATGATATGTGTGTAGTGTTCTGATAACGACGGCTGCAGCGGGAGCTGGCTCATGCTGGATTTGCGAATAGCATGCAGCTGCAGAGCCGCAGAGCCAGGGGCGCTTTCAGGTCCGGTCACAGGCCCGCTCAACAGCGCCCCCCACCCAACGGCTGAATTGCCAATGGCTGAATTGGAGTATTGCACAGTGCATGTTTCATTACTAGTCAAGTGTCATTACTTTAGTTATCAAAGGTGGAATCTCTGGACGCAATGACATTATATAGTTTAAAGCTAAACTACGTTTTTCTTTCTTGTTAGAAGAGTGATAACTTATTCAGTTAGATTTGATTTGATCTTTATTTATCTCTAACATTTCCAACCATAAACACACACATTTGTAACAACAAAAAAAACTAAAACGAAATAAAATACAAATACATTTAAATATATTTTCCTATGGAAGGAATAATCAACATGGCTCCAATTGGTTGACTATAACAGCACCGTGACCAAATATCCCTATACTAGCACCTTGTTAAACACTTTTTTTTAATATATATATTTATTTATTTATTTTTAATCATAATTATTCTTGTGAAATCTTTCCACCTGGGAGCCTTTTGACTAAATCAATTTATTCTCCCCTTCTATGAATGGTGTTTCTTATGGCAATAACAACTATAGACGACAAAACCAAAGTAAAGAAACAACATTTGATTTTTGGGACGGTTACATTCACTTTGGGACTGTTCTGGGACGGTGGTGAAAAAAGTTAGTCTGGAGCCCTGCCCTATGTATGTGTGTGTCAGGGTTTCCGTTAGAATTTTTTTTTGCAGGTCTGAGTGTCCGGTAGATTTCAATCTACCGGACAAATGGGATAAATTCCGGTCAGAGTTTATTGAGCTTAAAAACAATTGATAGGCCTATATAAAGAATGACATCATCAAGGCATTTATAATATTTTAACTTAAAACTAGGCAACTTTTGCGTATATACAGTCATTAATATATTCCGAATAAAATAAGTCCCTCGAGACTTCGTGCTGCTGCCGACTTGAGGTGTCGGTGGGCAGTCTGCCCGACCTTAATAAACAGCAGTCTGTTATAATCACATTTTTATGAGCTAACGAATTCCGTTATATTGGACATTTGTATTAATTATATCAAGCGAAGAACTGAGAAATTTGGCAGAGAGAGACGGCAACATTATCGTGGGTTTGCGTGATGTATGTTGTCAACGACTTGGTGCTGGTCATAATGTCGGTGAAAATAATTCCCTCTAAACACAATTTGATTATTTGAATTGTATTAAAATAGGCTAAAATTAAATAGCCTATGCGATGAACGAAACAATAATTTGTTTCATCGTTGCTTCACCAAGCAGCCGGTCTAATAATGACATCCTGTTGTCAGTGCGAGCTGGCTGCTGATATATTTACGTGAAGCATGGAGCAGCAGTGTTTTTAGGTCCGGTCTGGAAACTGCTCAGCAGCGCCCCCACCCAACAGCTGAATTGCCAATGGCTGAATTGGAGTACTGCACCCTGCCGGCCGGCAGATGGATGCTTCTCGCAAATATATCAGCAGCCAGCTCGCGCTGACAACAGGATGTCATTATTAGACCGGCTGCTTGGTGAAGCAACGATGAAACAAATGTAATGATTGTTTGTTTCGTTCATCGCATAGGCTATTTAATTTTAGCCTATTTTAATACAATTCAAATAATCTAATTGTGTTTAGAGGGAATTATTTTCACCGGACATTATGACCGGAGAGATTAAATATGTCGGACTTCAACAGATTTTGCCGGTCAAATACCGGTAATTACCGGCTAACGGAAACGCTGGTGTGTGTGTGTGTGTGTGTGCGCTGACCAGTAAATAGGTAGGGCTGTCCCCGACTAAGGATTTGGATGGTCGACTATGATTGGCCAAAATTTGCCGTTAGCAGACTATTGGTCGACAATTTTTTTTTTTTTTAAAGTATAATATTTTAATAATTTTTTTAAATTATTATTATTATTTTAATTTTTTTATCATTCCATTTGGGCTGTGGGGGGTGCTTAATGTCTGAAGGAGTCGACTGAAGGCTTCTTGTGCTCTGCAAAAGCATGCAATTGGTCCACTGATGGATACATCTTGATATTTGTCTAGTCTAGTGTGTTCATTAGATGGGTGAAATCCTCTTTCAGTGCCTCTGTGCCTGTTTTCGTAGGCAGTTAGCCTCTGGTATGCGTGCCATTAGTGTTAGCCACGCTTCTAGGCCTCTTTTCTTTTGGAAAGAATGATAAAAAAAATATATATATATATATTAATATTATTATTATAATTTTTTTCTTCTTATATTCGACTAAGAGGTTGGCCAGTCGACTACGGCTCCTTTCGACCGATTAATCGATTAATAGGGGTCAGCCCTACTACATTTATTTCCCAAACCCCCAGCTTTAGCCGTAGAATAATCAGGTAGGACGGGTCGGCGTCCTCGTAGAAATGTTGTAAAATGCCTTCCCTTGTTACCACTGGGAGACAAATGACGTTGTTAAGAAGTAGCGTTGTCTCCCAGTGTTGAATAACATCCGTGAGAATGTTGGGGCTGTGACCTGTCCTCTTATAATTCTAGTCTTAGCCGTAACCACTTAAAGGATTATTCCAATTATTTTCAACCTCAATGATTCTATTTTTTCATCTGGCATCATACAGATAGATTCTGACAAATCTTATCCATGAATCAACAACTTGTGTTTTCTGGCCAGTAGAGTTGGATTTGGTTCTCCTGGCTACAATACAATCCACAGGGTATCTTATTAAAAAGTCTTAAATTCATAATTCTCAATTTAAGGCCTTATTAAAATGTATTAAAACGTCTTACAAATTTCATTTGCACAGATATAACATTTTTGGGGGGAGGCACCCTGGCTGTCGAGAGATTAAATAATATTAAATATATGAAATGTTTTTGTATTCAAGTGCAGTCGCCAGTTCAGTGACGCAGTTTTTCTTTTGCTAGTATGGTCGTGAAATTGGTATTACATTTAGCTGTAAGTGGTATTAAAAAGTCTTAAATGTAACTTCTTGAAACCTGCAACTACACAACAAATATTAACAAAATATGCAGAATACGTCATTCCTGGGCATATGCCATTTTGATGTTTGGACATGTTGCCCCATTGGAATAAAGGCCATCCGGGAGAGTGGCAGCCAACGATGATGTCTTTGTTGGATATTGTGACATTTTACTATATTTGTGAGGATTCTTGTAGTTCATGACTATTACTATAGCTACACACACACACGCACACGCACACACACACCACTGGTGCTTTCCAGTGTTTCACTTCCCTGTCATCACCTTTGTATCTGATGAGGATGTTTATTTCTGTCTCCTCAGTACTTCCTCTTCTCGTTGCGATCCTGAATCATAATTGACATCATGCTGTGCAGCTGTGGCCTGCCTCTTCTCTGATGACATAGGTGGCGTTGAATTCCCTAAAACTTTTAAAATAGATGGATAGATTATTTATTGTCCTCTCTGAGGAAATGTGTTTTATATCTTTTGCATTAGGGATGCACACAAATATCGTCATTTGGCAGGCAATCTTTATCAGCCGTTTTGTGCATTTACATTTACATTTGGATGTACTGCATTTATATAGCGCTTTTATCCAAAGCATTTTACAACTTATGCCTCACATTCAACCATTCACTCACGCAAAGACGACGGAGGCAACCATGCAATGTGCCAACCTGCCCATTGGGAGAAGTTAGGGGTTAAGTGTCTTGCTCAAGGACACTTCGACATGCTGCAGAGAGGACATTTAATCATTTAGCTGACACTTTTATCCAAAGCGACTTACAAGTTGTGTAAAACAAGTCAGCAGGAACTTCCAGGAAGGGTACAACTCTGGCAGCTAAGGAGTGAGTGCATAGTAGTATTATTAGTAGGGATGCCCCGATCGATCGGCCACCGATCGTTATCGGCCGATAATCAGTATAAATATGCGATCGGTGATCGGTGATAATGCTTTATTCAAAACCGATCGAAAAACATGATCCAATTCTTAGTGGATCTCACTCGCTGACTCTCTCAGACACACGGAGCTGCACACAGAGCTGCGGCGTACTGCTCTTCCTCCTCCTCCAGCCCAGGTCTAGTCTAGTCAGTGGGACCTCCGTGAGCTAACGTTAGCTACCGTTACAAAATGACCCAGTCAACTATTCACTTTTAGTTTAATACATGATGAGGCATTGTCTAACGGTATCTAGCCGGCTAGCTACTGATAGCTCCTGATATCAAAAAATGCTCCAGCAGTAGTCTAGTACTAGTGTATGATACCTCCGTTAGCTCACGTTAGCTCACGTTAGCTCACGTTAGCTCACTGTTCAAAACGAAATGTCCCATTCAACTAAATAGTTCACTGAGGCGTTGTCTTAACGTTATCTAGCCGGCTAGCAGTAGCTACAGATAGCTCCTGATATCAATGTCTTATAACATTGATTCGATGCGTATTCGAGCCCCGGCTTGCATCGCAGTCACAAACGGGGCTAGCTGAGGGAGTAGGGTATATCTGCAGAGCCGCAGATATACCCTGCTGAGGGCATGCTGAATGTGATTTGATCAAAGCAGAGTATACACACAGACAGTGGAGATGGCGAGCATTTTGACTTGTTGCGTGGTGGTGATGTCTCGCAGATAATACAACTACAAGTATAATTATATAATATATATATTTTATAAATTAAAAAAGAAATTATATAAAATAATTTTCTTTAATAAAAAACGATCGATATCGGATCGGTATCGGCCGATATGGCTCAAGACGATCGGTGATTGGTATCGGTGGCAAAAAACGTGATCGGGGCATCCCTAATTATTAGCATAGTTGGTAGGTAGTAGTATAGGCATAATAGATAGTAGTAGCAAAGTACATGATCGTAAAAGACAGTAAGAAGGTTAGTCGTTTTTTAGTTATTTTTTTTAATTGCAGATATTGATTGAAGAATTGTGTTTCTATTTGACGGTGGAAAATTGGGAGGGTTTTGGCTGTCCTGACTGTGGTGGGAAGTTCATTCCACCATTGTGGAGCGAGGACAGAGAATAGCCTGCTTCTCATTGATGACCTCCCAGGAGCCTGAGTGGGAGTGGGTCTCAGGCGGCCAGAAGATGCAGAACGTAGGGGTCTTGAGGGTGTGTAGTTAGAGACCATTGACCGGAGGTAGGAGGGTGCCGTTCTCCTCCTTCACACAATCAAAGATCGGTCCAGTTGTGTCAGTCAAACTAGTGTCCTTAGTTAAACCCCTCCCTCTGAGTGCTGATCGTCCAATGATAGCTTGGTAACTGTACTTGGATGTCTGACGTATTTTTTTCTCAATGTAATTACTTAAGTTACCAGTGATGAATATGGTTAAAATTGTTGTTTTCTCTGGCAATCGGCATGCATCATTGTTGGTAGACTATCATTAAATTACCTTGATATACTAGCCTGTAGAGCTAGAAGAGTGGTTATTACTGATTTGTATACACCCCTGCTCTTGCCTTTAAAATGATTGCTGTAATGAACAAAGACCTGATCTTTCCTTGTCTTCTGCCGGGATCGCCCAGGTAAAGTGGCTTTTGCCTCTGTCCAAAGTGTCGTTATTTCACTGCTGAACTTTGTGACATCCTGTATGGAACCTTCAAATGCACATTGTAGATGCACATTTTTGTCTTCTCTCTGAAATCAACAATCCACATTTCCAAAGGTTATACTGTATTTCTTCAGGGGCTTGAATGTTTGATGGACTCATAGCAACGGTAACTAAGGGAGACGGGACATAGAATTAGAACGGATGTTTTTGTGACCTTTTTACTGGGAGTTTGTTGCTTAATACAAGTGCCAAGTGCACAACAGAATGACACAAATAAGGACTTTTGTTTTAAAGAATACTTTTCTCAAATTGTCATGGTTGTGTACATTACAATGTTGTAAAACCTCCCTTCACTCATCATTATATACCACTTGATTATATGAAGATTGGCATGTCTGAAAAAGCTTAACGTGTCTTCACGTCTTGTGTACCTGTTGGGTACCTGTTGTGTACCTGTTGCTGTTGGGTACCTGTTGTGTATGCCTTGTGTACCTGTTGGGTACCTGTTGTGTATGTCTTCACTTGTGTACCTACCTGTTTGGTACCTGTTGTGTACGCGCATTTGTTCTAAAGTTCTTACAACAATCTGCTTTGGTATTGCCTATGGTTTGGGGAAAATCTTCTGCCTTTTTAAAAACTATCCCTAACCATCCCCATGCATCCCTAGTTACATTTTCAACTTGAGAATTATTCCCCAACTTCTTTTCCTGAGAGATACTTTTGACAACTAAACTTTTACTGGTGAAAATGCCATAGATTTAATGTTTTACGCGAAGAAGGTGTTGTGAGTGGGTTATAACGTGCGGCTAGCCTCGGTTCTCTGAAGGACATGGAGTGAGACACAACTAGGGCTGTCTTAAATACTTCGAAGCTTCGAAGCTTCGTTCGATGGCACAAGCTTCGAACATTAAAAAAAAAAAAAAAAAAAAATTAATTAATTATATATATAAAAAAAAATCTAATTTTTTTATTTTATTTTTATTTTTACTTCAGTGTGTGTGTGTGTGTGCATGGGGCCATTGGGTGGGGCCGGGGGACAAATACATTGGAGGAAAGTAACCCAGATCAGCACTGCCCAAATTATATCATCACTATTGCCTGTTTGAAGGATATCATCCTCAAACACATATACACCACCTACACGCCTATTCTCAGTCCTTGCCCCACAATGGTGGAATGAACTACCCACCCCAGTTAGGACAGCCGAATCCCATCCAATCTTTCGCCGTCGACTAAAGACGCACTTCTTCAACTGTTGTGAAGGGCCAGATTCAACCGAATATATATATTTATTTATATATATATATTTAATTGTATTTGTATATTCTCTAATATTCCCTGATATCCCTTGTATATTCCTTGTACAATATGCATTGAATATCCATTCTAGCCTACTGAACATCCCATAATAGTCTCCATTCTACTATTGGTCGAGACCTTGGTGCCAGGCTGCCATACCCCCCAGACCCAGTTCAAACGTACCGCTCAACATGTACGAACAAGTCCTAGTTCCGCGTAGGAATCTGGCTACCGCACCACTAACGGTACTATTTGTTCATAGTGCGTATATATACTGCGCTACGAAAGTAGGACTTCCCTTTTCAGTCCAGTTTCTTACCCTCCAATAGAGTGACAGACGTAAAGCCTCCCCGCGACGCCACGTGTGGGAGTAAGGCCAAGTTCGGCCTACCATCGGTATTGAGACATCGTGTATATTAATATTTGAATAGTCATATTTGGCACTATATCGTCGAGTTGGACGTAGTCTATTAAGCTAATAATAGTCTGTTAATATATAGTGCTTCGTGCGGTGAGAATACTACCGTAGTCAGTACCCCATCGTTTCGGGCAGAAAACTGGCTGCTTATCCAGGATGATCGACCCCATGTGAGATTGCACCCGAGGAGCCCCAGAGCCGACGAGCGAGTGGACCTGTATACCGGATTATCCTACCGACGACAGCCCGCCTTCCCAGGCACGGATTATGCTTTGTATACGTTGATTATTCCATGGATAAAGACCCCCGACACTGCCGTGTGTTGGAACCCCCCCCCTGGAGAGGACGCAAGGTGAGGAGACGCTCTGCAAGACGAGGTCGCTTCACGTCTCTCCTCCGTGGACCGGAGGACGCCGGCCCACAAAGAGTCCATCTGCTTTCATCTGTGGTCCAAGGATCGCCGGCGCATTGAACGGCACTACAGTGGGTTCACCTGGGATACCCTTGGCCGGATGAGGCAGCCGGACTCTACCCCCCCCCCCCCCTTCCTACTCCTGTCGGCTTACAAGCGACCGGATTAACCCCCCCTAGTGTATCCAGTCTATAATCATTAAAGTATCATTGCTGTTATTCCTTAACTATTCCAGGTCGTATATGTACCACCTGCGCCTTCAGAGATTGGACATTCTCTATTGATATACCGACGAATACTCTTGCCATAAAAGTGCATACTAATTCCCATTCATAAATGTGATTGATTTGATTAAGTGCTTGCTCTACACACCATCGCTGTGTAGAAATAAAGACCTATTTCTAATTCGTACATTTGTGTTGGATCCGTTTCATCTACGTGACAGTGTTCATCATAATATATTTATGCCGAGTACTGGGTGGCCGAATATTAAGTACAAAGGTAGTGGTAGTAAGTATCATATCTAGTAATACAGTCAGGGAATTGTACCCCTCAGTTACATCAACCATTATCTGAAATAAAATTTAAAAAATAAAATAAAAAATATCTAACCCTAACTAACCTTACTGTCATGCACTTGTCCTAATAAACTAACCTACACTGTAACACGCAACACTTTGATGAATATTGTTACTCAGCTGATGGAGTTGTATCCTTCCTGATGACCTGTCGTACAGAACTTGTTAGTCGCTTTGGATAAAAGCGTCAGCTAAATGACTAAATGTAAATGTGAATGTAAATGCCTTGTAGAATTTCACACATAAGAAAGAAAGATACTGGGATGAATAAACAAAATAGGAAATAAAATGTAGAAATGCATGCAATACATAAATAAATATGAATCTCCATATATGAAATAGAACATTTAGATAAGGTGCTACTGAGATGTTTTGGTGAGTTCTTTGTTTTTTTGTGGAAGTAGCCCTTCTTAAAAATGCATGAACATTCACTGATAATTGGTCTGTAGTGGAGTCTACAAGGTCTACATTGCCAGACCATGTAGAATCCGGACCTTGTAGACTGACATAATTCTGTGCATAGTTTAGTCTACACAGGCCATATTTCAAATAATCAATCTTACTTCGGGGATTGGTAGTTCCCATGAAATCTGAAGTTGTTCAAACGACAACAGCGATCCACCTTGAATTAAATCACACTGTGTTGGCTGCGTCACAGTCACGAAAGGGGCTACTTAACACTTTGGCTGCCTAAGGTTAAATTCATGATATACCATAGATTGCCAGCGCTATTTGTCTATGGAGAAAGTCCCCTTCTTTGCAGGGCTATAACTTTTTAAATTCTATTGCTACATTGCCATTATTAGGGCCCATTCAAAGTCCTATATGTATTGTTCATTGTGTAGCAACGTTAAACTTTTTCATTCACATATTCATAGTAAAGTATGGTCTAATGTATAAGTATGTTTTCATCTCTTTCTGCAGCTTTCTCCAGAACGTGATATATAGCCCCAAATGCATTATATTGATGATGAAATACAGTTTGATGGCAATCAGCGCGATATAAAAAATTCCAACTAGACGTACTTCTAGAAGTTACTACACGTCATCTGATGTTGACCGGATGGGCGAGGGGGCGTTTATAATTCCGTGGGCAGCGTTATACCAATCATCTAATGTGGGTCAAATGTTGATAATAGCAGTTAGTATCGAAGACGGTAACGTTACACGCTGAAACTCACCCCAGTCTCCGCGCGCCGTTGGGCGATCATCGTAGAGTAGAAATCTTATCATTATGGGATATATTTTTACCCGGTCCATCTCCAGCTTGTATAATGGTATATACGTCCAAATCATGTTGTTTATCGAGTTATTGCCAATCGATCACCGTGTAGCGTGACGAGCCAGAGTCCCATGACCTATAGCGAGCGCCCGGAAGTACTACGGACGATGAATCCGATCGCAGATTTTTGAAATATTGATATAAGGACGACCTGAGCATAGCACCTGAGGAAGCGATAGCGAAACGCGCTGTGCAACAATAAATAAGCAAAAACCAGTCCTGTGGAGTGTGCGGTCCCTTCTTTCCCTTGAAGGTTTTCTCCTTTTAGTTTATTTATCTCTCTTGCGCTGACCTGCACCTCCAGTCGGGGTCCAACCAGATGTGCACGAGTCTTATTTAGTTTAATATATATATATATATATATATATATATATATATATATATATATATATATATATATATATATATATATATATATATATATATCTTTTTAAGTTATTTAATTTGAATAATAAATAACAATTCAGTACATTTATATCTTTGTGTTAATTTGTTAAATTTTGTTTCACTAAGTTAGGAAAGTAATGTTTTAAGTCAATGCCTTGCACAAAAGAATGATCCCAGTCTCTTCCACACAGTGAGGCATACAGTTTATTAATTGAACAATGGGTCGGATCGGTACTCTGTATCGGCCGATACCCAAAGCCCAGGTATCGGTATCGGGACTGAAAAAGTCAGATCGGTGCATTAGTCAAGATGCTAATATTTAATGCAGGGGTACCAACCATGTGGCCACCAACCAAACCTCACTCGCAGTGAAACCTTTAAACGGGTCCCATGATGTAGCCATGTCTCTAGTAGAGCGAAACACTAAACCCAGAGGGGGGTCTCTACTCTCTCTACCCCTACATGATGTAGCCATGCCTCTAGTAGAACGAAACACTAAACCCAGAGGGGGGTCTCTACTCTCTCTACCCCTACATGATGTAGCCATGCCTCTAGTAGAGTGAAACAGTAAACCCAGAGGGGGGTCTCTACTCTACCCCTACATGATGTAGCCATGCCTCTAGTAGAGTGAGCCAGTAAACCCAGAGGGGGGTCTCTCTACCCTGTCGTCGTATGCCATGGCAGTAGCCTCAACTATCCAGTGTGAAAGCCTCTGTTTAGAGAGTGCTTGACCACTGGCCGGATTAGCAAAACACAAAACAATGGATCACTCTGACGGTGACGTAAAGTCTGAGTTCTCTCCATGTATAAATCCACAGGGTGAGAACCTCAAACCTTCTGCTCCTCCGAAGACAAAGGATGCTGGATGAAGAACATATCAATAGCCAGGCAACAATAATCATTAAGCACTTTAGGCACAAACGCTTCATTGGGTCTAAGGGTAAAACCCCAGAGCCCATCTGGGCAAACTGCATACTGATGGGTGAACTGACAAAACATGGACCTCACTCACACGCTTAGCTAAAGCGAGCATGAGCATGTCTTCTTGTACACTTTAAACTCACCCTCACCCTTGAAATGGAGCATCACTCAGTCTCACGGCCTTCAACACCATGGCCAGGTCCCACAAAGGAACAAGCGGTTTAGAAATGAGGCTCTGCCGACACGCACGTTTGAGAAAGCGACGAGCCAAAGGGTGTGTCAGATAGTCATTAACACTTAGTGCCGGCCATTAACATGGGAAAGCATGGTTAAATGCCAGCACCCACTTCAATGACAGTGTTGTGAACGCATAATCTCTGTCTTAAATTATGGCTATGTGTCTAATCTGCCCGTCGCTTATCAATGACTTGTTTGCAGTCAACATTGTCGAAATGGATTGTTTTTTAATCGGTTCATTTCCGTTTTATAGCATTTTGAAAAGCCCTAGTTTTCAAGGAAAATATATAGATTCCGTGATAAAAAGCATTTACTGGAATATTCTGGAATACACAAACACGTTGTCATTTTTCGGCCTATTTATGAATCGTTTTCAAATAAACGCTAGATTATCTATTGTATATGTGTACTTATGCACGCTATAGAGGCGGGATGAAATATCGATTCTATGATTTCCTGATCGCGCACGCACAGACACACACGCATAGGGCAAACGCTTATATCTCTGTGAAAATAGCTCTGATTATCCTAAGACTGGTAAAATAAATTCCTTACCGGAGATCAGATGTTATCCAAAAAGATTATTCCAATTCCTGTTCGCCATTCCAAATATCGATCACGCTTATTGATTACAGTGTTGGGTACTGTAAATACATAATCCACGCATTTTCTGGGCCGAGCACAATGGATTCTTCAGTTGGCTTGAGGGAAAAGTAAAATGAGGAAACTGGCCACCCCCCCCTTCGTCAGTGTAAAGTAATGAGGTGCAGTTACACAGGGAGAGACGATAGGGGGCGGTATCTTCCCAATTAAGCTCAGAGAGAGTCTGCAACACTAGCGTGAGGCTCGATTGATGAAATATGAATTCAAATCGCCAAAAAAAAATAAAAGACAAACAAACGCTATATAGCGTCGGGGGCACTCAAAGGTTGGCATGAACTAACGACAAAACGCGTCCGTGGCACTCAATGTGTTAAGGGTAGAATAGGCCTTGCCTTGCTCCAAAGGCTCCTGCAGAAAAGAGAATAATATATCTGCTATAGAACATTGATGGAAGGGACTTCCGGTTTAGCGTAATATGTAGCACACGCATTTGGCAACTGCTCCGCTCCCACCAACGTTAATTTCGTTTAAAAACATTATTTGGACAATATCAAAAGAGATTAGACCACATCGTATGTATTGATAAGACCTTCTACTAGCTATATCAAAAGACAACATGAGTAAGAGTAGAGGAAATCAGGGAAAGAAACAAGATACGGTAAAAGATACTCGCTCAAGAAGACACGTTCCAGCCGACGCGGGTAAACTGCCGTTGGCGACAAGCTCCGACGTGGAGAATGAAGAGGAAAATACACCGGGACCATCGACTACGGTCCCCGACAGAGAGTCAATAGATGCCAACATAACAGAAGTGACAGGAACAAGCTCCGTGAAAGATAGAGCAGCCGATCTGGATAAGATGATACTAATAGCAAAAAAATCCACCGTCACCGTCACTGCACCTAATATATCACCAATTGAAACAAGCAGTACAACCACACCATCCGATTTCAACACACTGTCTATCCTGATGAAAGAACAGATTACAAACATCGAGGCGCTCAAAGCAAACGTCGAAGATAAATTCGATCGCATCGATGCTAAATTGGAGGAAGTCATGAAAGCGGTCGCTGCACAATCCGAGCGAATCACGTCAGTGGAGAATTCGGTGACAGATATTACACTGTCAGTCAAAGTGATCGAAAACAACATCGACAAGGGCTTGACAGAGATGGCAATTGAGATAGAAATTGTGAAAGAAGCATGCCGGAGGGAAATACAAGAGGTTAAAAATGAATCGATGGAGAGGCAACTCGAATCCCAACGCTACCACAGGCGAAATAACATCCGCATTGTAGGGCTTGAAGAAGCAGTAAACTGCGAAGACGCCAACTTTCCAACAGAGCTATCAACGATTTTAGGTATCAACCCTCCAAACAAAGTGCCGAAAGTGGACCAAGTTTACAGAATCGGTCCTCGGGAGCAAAGAAACAAAGGGCCAAGAGTCATCATTGTTACTCTGCGGAAGACATCACTAAGAGACGACATCATCAAAGTTGCTCGCACCCAACGGGGGAATCTGAAATATGGTGATAATTCAATATATATCTACGAAGATCTAAGCAAAGACGCCATCGCTCGACGTCTACCATACAAGGAGGTGATGCAAAAATTGTTCATAGCTGGTCACAAGCCAAGGCTAGCATACCCGGCGCTGTTATCGATCGTGGGCAGTGACGGCCGCAGGTTTGGATTACGCACACCTAAAGAAGCTGAGGATCATTTGAATCGACATGGAGTGGATACCCCAAGGCAGGACGAAAATGCCTGAAAACAGATAAGCCTCTTTCTCAGTGTATATCAGAATTTAGAATGACTTTATTGTGTTCATCAAGGTAACAGACGATATGCAGGCCGTCTATACCAATGCGATCTGTGTACAATACGTTCCGTAATACACTATAATTTCAGACTCTGGTCTCCGGGGAGACAAATATATATCATTGCAAAAAGATCAATCTGGAATATTCTGGGTTTTTCGCTCGAATGCCCTGGGTCTCTTAGATCATTCTGGAACATAACAACAGTCTATTGGCACTAGTATATTCCACATCCTTCTAGAATATAATGTACCATGACAACGAAGGCCTGCAACTATAGCATTAAACATCCGGTGTGTATACACATAGCAGATAATCAATTGAATGAAGTTCAATCAGTCCTTAATAATACTTTAAAAATCAACCATATCTAAACGTATGAGCACTACAAGGTTATTCTAACAATTTAAGTAATCACTCCACTGTTGAAGTGACAGGCTCATTGAAGCTCTAAAAGGCTCTGCTTTTCTATTTTATTTTCTATTTTATCTAATCAGTTAATTCGGTTCTAGTGGTTTCTCCACGTTGATTATTATTCTATCTGTCATTCCTTATCTATATCTTTCTTTTCTTTTTTCTTTTTTCTTTTTTCTCTCATTATTCTATTTTTTATCTTTATCTTTTATCTTACATTGTTCTTTTCCATTGTTCTTCACATTAAGGTGTCAATATTTCTCTACAATCTTTTCCTTTTTCCTGACTTTCCTACATGTTAGTAGAGGGTTCAAATGAATATGTCGATGAAAGTTTATTCTCTTTTTTTATTTTTTGTCATTTATCACAATATTTCTTTACAGTAAGGGAAGGTGCAAGACCAAAAGCGACATTCTATTGCATTAGAATGAAAATGTTAGATCCTATGGCAATTAGCATAGGAAGATTAGGATTACAATGCTCAGTTTGGGCAATCCGGTGGACTAAGGGGGAGAGTCATTCACGGAGGATGTGTTTTTGGAACACAGGCCTGTACGACTCTCTGGGCGAGGGGAAAATAGGGGATTTTTATTTGTATATATATATGTTTTTAAGCTCGGCTCTCAACGGGACCTCATTAATTGGATGTACATCTATTGTAGCTTCACACTCCAGAAGCATTACCAAAAACTACACAATAACATGCATAGATTATGGCTAGTTTGAATATAATGGTATGGAACACCGGTGGGATAAACAAACAACACAAACGCAAAAGCGTGCTCACACTGATGAAAAAAGAACATGTGGACGTGGCTCTTTTAAGCGAAACGCACATTTTAGAGGCAGACATAAATACGTTAGCGGATAACATATACCATAATATTAGTCACTCTTCTTTTGGTACGAGAACTAGAGGTGTAGCCATAGTGGTCAGACGTAAATTAAATATCGAATTGAAAGGGGTATGGTCGGATGCTGAGGGGCGTATAACTATAGCTAGGATTGTACATAATAACAGGAAAATTGCGTTGACAGCGGTATATGCCCCAAATTTGTACGAAGTAGGTTTCTTCACTTCACTAACTGGAGAAATGTTAAACCATCCCGAGTACTCATATATAATAGGTGCGGATTTTAATGCCATTTGGAATCCAAGGTTGGACAAATCTTACCTTGCCTTTTCCAGCGAACAAAAAAATTCATCTAAAGCATTAAAAGATTGGTCAAAGTCTACAGGGGTAATTGATTTATGGCGTTCTCTTAACCCCATGACCCGTAAGTACTCCTGTCGTTCGGCGAGACACAACACATTATCCAGAATTGATTACGTCTTTGCATCCCCGAGAATATTTGATAAATATGAAGTGGAAATGATACCCAATGCGCTATCAGATCACTGTTACTTAATCCTGAAAGCAACATTTGGTACACTATCTTCCCGGGCTCCAAGATGGCGTTTTAATACTATGCTGCTTAACAACAATGAATTCATTACACAATTTAAAGAAGCTCTCACAGTGTTCCTTCGGGATAATGCAAACGCGGAGCAAGACCCCAGAATATTATGGATGTCGGTAAAGGGTATGATCAAGGATTTCACGGATAGATTTTCCTCCATATTGCGCAAAAATCAATGCACAAAACTGTCGGAAATGGAAACGCTTTACTCAACGCTATTTAATTCTTTAAAATACAACAACTCTACTAGACTAGAAAACCAAGTTAACATTCTAAAGACAGAGATCAAAGCAATATACAGACAAAAATCGGAAATGCAAATACGCAGCACAAGACAACAGCAGTATTTCCAAGGTTCTAAACCTAGTCACCTATTAGCCATGCGATTAAGAATTAATGCAAAATTTGCAGATATAACTGCCATTAGAAAACAACAAGTACTTGTAACAGACCCCAAAATAATAAACGATACATTCAAAGAATTCTACTCCGACTTGTATAATTCAGAAACGACCTTTGATCAAATCAAATTAGACACATATCTTAATCAAATTACTCTCCCTAAACTTTCGGAGGACGATGCTAAACAGTTAGAAGCACCGATCACATTAGAAGAACTCAAGAAGGCCATATCCGGAATGAAAAACGGTAAGGCTCCGGGAAATGACGGTATCCCATCAGAAATGTACCTTTCTTGCTGGGACATATTTGGACCCTTATTACTTAATATGATCTTATACTCAGTCAAGGAGGGGAGCTTCCATAAACACCACAATATCGCACTCATTTCAGTCCTTCTCAAAAAAGACAAAGACCCCACTGAGTGCGGTAGTTACCGACCTTTAAGCCTTCTCGGAACCGATGTCAAACTGTACTCTAAGATATTAGCCATCAGATTGCAAAAGCATATGACGTCTTTAGTTCATCCGGACCAAACTGGCTTCATAAGAGGTCGCCTGATCAATGATAACATAAGGCGAATACTGCACGTACTAGATGCAGACAATGAGGACACCACACCTAAGGCGATGCTATCCCTGGATGCTATGAAAGCATTTGACAGGCTGGAATGGTCGTTTCTATGGGCAGTATTAGAAAGGATGGGGTTAGGAAAAGGATTCATTGATATGATTAAAGTACTATACAAGGACCCATCTGCCATGATTACTACAGGCACATTCATCTCCGAAATCTTTCCGGTATCACGCTCAGCCAGACAGGGTTGCCCTCTTAGTCCCGGACTATTCGATCTATCATTAGAGCCTTTAGCACAATTTATAAGACATTCCCAACACATAGAACCAATCGTAATCAAGGGCACACAACATAAAATTAGTTTATATGCGGACGACGTAATATTGTTCATGCAAAACCCCAACACCACATTGCCGCATCTACTCAAGTTGATAGAGAACTTTGGTGATTTATCGGGATTTAAAATAAATTGGCCTAAGTCGGCTTTCCTTCCTCTTAACATCCGGGCAAAAAAAGACACAACCCTCCCAGGTGCGATACCCATGGTTAAACATTTTAGATGCTTGGGTGTGGAAATTTTTCCCACCATAAGACAAACGGTGAAGCACAATTACACAAAAATACAGAACAAAATCAAAGACGACCTGGACAGGTGGGCAAAACTTAAAAACTCAGTACAGGCAAGGGTATCAATAGTTAAGATGAATGTGTTACCAAGAATCAATTTCATCAGCTCAATGCTACCGTTACCTCCTCCAGAGGGCTACTGGAAAAGATTACAATCCTCCACATACAAATTTATTTGGAATAACAAACCACCTCGCATAAAAAGATCCACCGCACAGAGAAATAAAGCAGACGGTGGCATGGCAGTTCCAGATTTTTTACAATATTTTAAGGCTTTCACATTAAGACCATTGAAAATATGGTTTGATCCCCAGGCTTTGGTATCTTGGAGAGAATTGGAAGAAAACATAGTAGCCCCACAGAGACTGAAAGACATAGCACACACTAAACTTTCAATCAAGCATTGTGAGCGGGAATTTGGCCCCATAATTACCCATGCAATCAGAACATGGCGGGAAACACAAAAGAAATATCCTAACCCTCAAGAATGGCATAATCACACTCCCATATTCAATAACAATGCACTCTTAATGGGAAAACGCCCTATAAGATTCCCTATATGGGAAGAGCATGGCATACACTCATTAGGGGATATTTTTAATAACCAGGGCTTCTGTAGTTATGGCGAAATATGCACAAAGTTTAACCTCACCGAGTCCACATGGCTTTTTTTATATACAGTTACGACTATGTCTGAGGTCTCACGGTGTTCCATTACTCATACCAATTGAACACCACAGATTCCAAAAAATTTTCTATGAAAGAGAAACATTAGGAGGTTTTGTATCAGGTTTTTATTATCAATTACTAACGTCCTCGTATGAAACCCTTCAACTAGACACTGTCTGGAGGAGGGATATACCAGACCTGGAAAATGACTTTGATTGGCAAGGAGCCTGGGCAAATGTCCGACTCACATCAAGGAACCCGGATCATCAACAAATCAATCTGAACTATATTCACAGGACATACTTGACTCCTATAAGACTGTGCAGAATGGGGCTTAAACAAGACTCCAAATGCTCCCAATGTACAAATGGGGACGAAGGAACATTTATGCACATGTATTGGGACTGCCCACCAGTTAAGGCATTCTGGAAAGATGTGTCCCAACAGTTATCAAAACTCGTATCTTGGAATATACCTGTACACCCCTCGGTATTACTATTGAATGATGTTTTTGAGTTTGCAGTGAATCCACAGCTAAAGAGATTGGTTTTATCGGGTATCACAGTAGCTAAAAAGCTGATCGCATCACGCTGGTTTCAACTGGAAAAAATGTGCCGGAAAGTTTGGTTTCTTACATATCTCGATGTGATATATCAAGAAATATCTACAGCAAGAATTCTGGGTCTCAATGAATCCAAAATGACAATGTGGGTAGAAGTGGTGGAGAGAATAAAAGCTAGCTTATAATGGTAGTGTCTGGTTAGGAGTGAGGGATAATGGAGGTACTATCCAAGGGGGGGTCCGGGAGGGGGGGGTTCGAGCTGGAGCATATGTGTGTAGGGTTTTAGAAAATAGGTATTAGGGGTATATTCTATACTAACATTTATATAATTTTATATAATTTATATAATTGTAATTTATTGGATATACACTGTATACGGTCAAAATGTTATTATGGACTATTTTTGTTTTATCTTGTTTCTGTACTTGCATGTAATTTTAACCACCTTGACTGAAAGTTTCATTATGCATTATGTGTTGAGTACTGACTTTTAATAATTTTTGTTCTGCAATAATAAATAAAAAAAAAATAAATAAAAAGAACATTGATGGAAGATTAAGCCCCTATGCTGACCTCAAAATCATTCCACTTAGGATCATATAACGATCTCGTAGACGGGGCCCTAGCATTCTCGATGGTTGCAATGGCATTAGCCAGCTTCCATATTCAGCTTGGACTTGTCAGGGGCCAGGCCCATAGGCCCCATAACTCTCTCTCCATTCTACCCTGCAAAGTCCTGTCGTCGAGGCGCATGCACTGGGGGCACAGGGCGGGTTCCGACAGAGCCAGCCTAGCATGAGGACAAGGTCGGGAGGATTAACTTTTTATTCCCCGAAGTGAAAACCAACTAGCAAGATAAGCGTATATACTATAGGGCTAGTATAGTAAAGTCAGCGGGCCTCACCACGCCACAGAAAAGATTTCAAACGATCAAATCGAATTCCACAGAAAATACTTTGAATGAATAACTGTTCTAACAACAAGCAAACAAGAAACATGTTGTTGCTGCTAGCTACAGAAAAAGGACAGTAACATCAACCCTACTCTAGGCTAGCTTTCTGCAGAAAGAAATATCCTAAATCAACATCATGCTTCACAAAGATGATAATCTGTTGTCTTCTAAAGAAACAGTTAAACCGATTTGTTGGCTAGAATATTTAAATATGTAATGATTGTAGAACTATCAAGTGGCCTAAAATAGTGGAGGGAAAGGATGACGGCATACAGTTACTGTACTTTTCGCACTATAAGCCGCACCTGACTATAAGCCGCAGCAGCTAAATTGAATCATATGTACATATATAAGCCGCACTGGACTATAAGCCGCATGTGTTTTAATGTTTAATTACCATATGTAAGGAGTGGAGCCTGCGGCTTAATTTGACTCAACACGGGAAACCTCACCCGGCCCGGACACGGAAAGGATTGACAGATTGATTGCTCTTTCTCGATTCTGTGGGTGGTGGTGCATGGCCGTTCTTATATTGAGCTTTAAGTTCCCACCTCTACAGAGAATGACTCCCACCTCTACAGAATCCCATTGGGACACAATACTGTCGGACAAATAACAAGAATTAACTCATTTACAAGTTGTATTAAGTAAATAAGGGAACAGATAAATAACATTTCAATGCAGTAAAAAAAAGCAATATTTCGATTTTCGGGTTTTGTCCACATATAAGCCGCACCGTTATATAAGCCGCAGGGTCGAAAAATGGGGGGGGGAAAGCCGCGGCTTATAGTCCGAAAAGTACGGTATATACCTCTGAGGAGGGCGGAGCTCCCCAGGTGCTGTCTAATCCTTTTGCCTAAAAGGCAAGGATAAAAGCTTCAAGCCAATAGCATATGAAGACGCTATGACCCATGGAGTGAGTTGTGTCGAAATGGAATTGACTGAAAGAGAACTCAGTTGGCTGTATGAGCTCTTGGCTGATTGCTTGGTGGATGGTCATTGTAACTGAGCAGATGGGAAGTTTTAGTGCCTTGCTTTTCCACCGTTCTAAGAGGGCATTGTTCGCCTGTCCTCTGAAAACAGACACACATACTGTATGCTCACTACACACACACACACACACACACACACGCACACACACAGATTATCAACGTGTTTTGACTACAAACAACTGATGTCAGCAAAGAGCCGAATGCAATGGAATAACTAAGCTGTGGTCTGAACTCTTCACATTACTGAAACAGCAGGTTGCTCAATATATTTGTAGTTCCTTTGTATGGGACCTGGTAATGATTCAAACCAACTTTGATTGGATTCTCTATTCTTATGTTTCATGTCAACGTTTCATAAAATATTTTTTTTTTTACTAAAGCCGCACATTTCGACCACAGTTCAGTCCGATTACATTTGTATGATTTTTAAGAAATGGGATACATATGAAACTGTGGCAGGAATGATTGAATATCTGCAGGTATTAATGTAGTTCAGTGTTATGTAATAAATCAAATGGAGGAACTCCCATTCATTTATGATCAATTTTACTGATCGATGCAGCTGAATTTCCACATTCATATCACGACTCATCCATTATTTCCTACACCCCTAGGAGGACCTAGACTATATTTGTGTTTATGTTGATTACGTGCCAAGGTTGTTTTGCTCTCCGGTAGAAACACTACTGTGACTTCTATTGTTGATGTTGAGTTGAGTGGCTTTGCTCCTTCTCAAACCATGTTACTGATTTAAAGTATTAGAAGTATTTTGATTTCTTGATCCTTAATCTCCTTTATGGATGAACCCGTGACTTGAATGCAGGGAAAGGGCAGTCTTCAAATCCAGCCCCCAAATTCTGGTTTTGGTTTTGGAAATAGAATTTGTGGGAAGTGTTTTCCAGGTGCACTGAGGACCCCTTGTGGCTCTGAGCTGTTATTACAAATAAACCAGGGGCAAAGCTTGATCATCTTTCATTGGGATTATATTGTGATGGAATTCCGATAACAGGGATATTGCGGTACACAATTCTGTTTTCTAAATTAATGATAAAACAAGCACATATTAAATCACATATCTTGATGTAATGTCATTTAAAAATAACACTGTTGGCTTCACATTACACTTACCCAGTTCAATGTGAAATCAACGTGTCAATCGGTTTATTTTATTTTTTTTAAACTTTGGCCATTCCCCTGGCTCTTTTTAGCGTTTATCGCATTTTACTCTGGTCAAGAATGACCGACAGAAACAGGCTGAAGGGGTACAGATGGGGGGGAAGACACTCTGGGAAAGGCACGGCTGCAGTCCGGGATTCGAACTCGCTAAACCCCAGATCCGTGACGAGCACGGTTGTCCCCGGCGCCGAAATAGCGCTCGAGGTACGTGGTGAGCTACTGGAGCTCCCCTTCAATCGGTTTATTTAACATGGGTTAAATATTAAATATGGGATTTTTTAATACAATGCCATATTGAAAATTGTCCTTCGAATTTTGGCCATTCACTTTCTTCCACATCGCCTAGCCCTAACTTAAAACAATATACAAAATGTAAATTTGGAACAATATGCATCAATATGTATAATTATCAGGTTCTAAACTAAAGAGGTATAGGGCCCTATCTGTATGTGGAATAATACGACCCACCCCTTCAGTAACTGAACAAATTCTCATTACAGTGTGATTGGGACTCCTAACTGCTCTCGATGAGCAGGTTGGCACCTTGCATGGTTGCCTCCATCGTCAGTGTGTGAGTGAATGGGTCAAATGTGAGGCATAAGTCAAGTCAAGAGTTTTATTTGTCACAGCATACACGTATACAATGAAATGCGGGTGGTCTTGCCCGCAACGGTGTGCAATACAGTAGTACAACATATAATAGAATCCAATAAAACAACATTGTGCAATAAACAGGTAACATAGTAGGGCATATCGGTATTTGTAATTTTGTACATAAGTTATTTACAGAGCATGGAGGACATGCTAGGTCCTTTGGTAGTGCAATACACTGTTACTGTTGCTATACTATTTTAAAAGTGACCTTTCCTTTGTGGCCATAAGTGTGGGCGTGTGCAGCATGAGTGTGTGCTTGCTCATGTTAAAGTGGCTGCTAGTGTGCGAGCGTGTACAGCGTGCGTGTCGTGTGTGTGCTCATGTGTGCTTGTGTGTGGAGAGAGTTCAGTGTTCTGTGGCACTCAGTGTTCAGTGTTCAAGGCTCTGATGGCCTGGGGGAAGAAGCTGAGCCGAAGCCTCTCTGTCCTAGTAGCTGGGGTTCGCAGGCGTCTGCCTGACCTCAGCAGCTGGAACAGGCTGTTGTTGGGATGGTGAGGGTCTTTCATTATTCTGCAGGCTTTGGATTTGCACCTCTTGTTGTATAGAACCTGCAGGGGAGGTAGTGCAATACCCGTGGTACGCTCGGCTGAGCACACCACTCTCTGTAGGGCCTTCTTGTCCTGTGCCGTGCTGTTTCCATACCAGGCAGTGATGTTTCCAGTCAAGATGCTCTCTACAGCTCCGGAGTAGAAGGACTGGAGTATCTTCCCAGATACTCTGAACTTCCTTAACTGTCTCAGGTGGTAGAGGCACTGCTTCGCCTTTTTTACGACTGAGTATGTGTGTTGACCATGTCAGATCCTCTGAGATGTGGACCCCCAGGTACTTAAAGCTGCTCACCCTGTCCACGGTAGCCCCGTTTATCCTCAGTGGTGTGTGTGTCTCCTGCTGTCCTCTCCTATAATCCATGATCAGCTCCTTGGTTTTACCAATGTTTTACCAGCGTTCCAGTACCTCAACCTCCTCCCGGTAGGCCTTCTCGTCGTTGTCCGAGATCAGCCCCACCACCACCGTGTCGTCTGCAAACTTCATTATGGAGTTGGAGCTGAACTTGGCCACACAATCGTGTGTGTAGAGTGAGTACAGCAGGGGGCTCAGAACACAGCCCTGGGGGGACCCGATGCTCAGGGTGATGGTGTTGGAGGTCTGACCCCCCACCCTGACCGCCTGGGGTCTTTCACTCAGAAAGTCCAGTACCCAGGCGCTCAGAGCGGAGCTCAGACCCAGCTCGATCAGCTTGTCCACCAGTCTGGTGGGGACTATGGTGTTGAACGCTGAGCTGTAGTCAATGAACAACAGTCTCACATAGCCCCCCTTCTGGCGGTCAAGGTGAGAGAGGGTGCTGTGCAGTACTTGGGAGACCGCGTCGTCAGTGGACCTGTATGTCCTGTATGCAAATTGCATAGGTCCATATCACTGGGGAGGGAGGCACAAATGTGATCCTTGACCAGCCTCTCGAAACATTTCATGGCCACAGAGGTGAGTGCCACCGGTCTGTAGTCATTGAGACATGTTGGGGAGGGTTTCTTCGGTACAGGGATGATGGTAGACATCTTGAAGCAGGCAGGGACCACTGACTCCGCCAGGAATTGATTAAATATGGCGGTGAACACAGGGGCTAGCTGGTTGGCACAGGACTTAAGTATGCGTCCTGTTATACCATCTGGGCCAGCCGCTTTCCTGGTGTTCACCTGCATAAATGCTCTTCTCACACTGTGTTCCGACAACGAGAGAGCGTCCCCGCCCCCCCGCGGTTGCCCCCCCCTCCACAACAGCTGGCGCGCCAGTGGTGTCACTAGCCGTTGAGCTAGCGGCGTCACTGTCTACACCAAACCGAGCGTAGAAAGAGTTGAGTTTGTCCGCGATAGAGGCGTCGTCGCTCCCCATTGAGAGGGCGCTGACTTTGTAGTCAGTTATTGTCTTCAGTCCCCGCCATAAGCCTCTTGTGTCGTTTTGTGCCATTTGTGTCTCCAGTTTATCAGCATATGTCCGTTTTGCAAGTTTTACAGCCTTGCGCAGAGTATAGAGTCTATAGACTGTAGCCTTGTACTCCATGTTTCCTGACTCTCTGCCCAGGTTGTAAGCAGTGGTGCGAGAGTTCAGAGCTGCTCTGATAGTACTGTCTTGTCCACCCACGGTTTCTGGTTTGGGAAGACCCGCACCTTTTTCATGGGGACAATACTGTCAGCGAGTGTTGTAATGAAGCTCACAACGGTGTCCGCGAACTCGCTGACGTCACTGGCGCTTCCTTGAAACATCCCCCAGTCTGCGTCCTCGAGAGCGGCCTGAAGCCTGGCCTGAAGCGTGGCCTGAAGCGTGGCCTCTGATTGGTCGGTCCATTTTTTTGTCTCACGTGACACGACGGCATCACGTGATCTTTGTTTGTAAGCGGGGAATAACGAGATGGATTCGTGGTCGGACGAGCTTGTAGCCCCCGTCAATGGTGGAGCCGCTACAGCCTTGTAGCCGGCTCTGAACGGGGTGTAACAGTGGTCGAGTGTGTTTCCTCCCCTTGTGGAGCAGGCGATGTGTTGAAAAAAGGACGGCATCACTTTTTTTTAAATTGGCCTGGTTGAAATCAC
Organism: Notolepis coatsorum; assembly: GCF_963971535.1. Classification (NCBI taxonomy): domain Eukaryota; kingdom Metazoa; phylum Chordata; class Actinopteri; order Aulopiformes; family Paralepididae; genus Notolepis; species Notolepis coatsorum. Next base: position 47,581,343 of record NC_140174.1, read on the forward strand.
CAGCTACGATCATCACCGCGTCTGGATGTTTAAGTTGGTGTTTGTTGAGATGATCATGTAGCTCCGCTAGCGCCTTGCCGGTGTTCGCTTGTGGAGGGATATATACAGCGGTCATGATGACCGCGGTAAACTCACGGGGGAGATGGAACGGACGGCACAGAATTGAAAGATGTTCCATGTCTGTTCCAAGTTGTAAAGCGTTTTGGATAAAGCACTATAAATGCAGTCCATTTACCATTTACATTTCAATTGAAATGATTAGGGCTGTCTTAAATACTTCGAAGCTTCGAAGCTTCGTTCGATGGGCATGGGATTCGAATATGAAAATAAAATTTGAATATATAAAAAATATATATATATATAATAATAAATATTTTAAATTTTTTGTGTGCAAAATCAACTCTGCCTCTCTTTGTTAATTACAACAAGCAATGCTGTTTCTTATTTAAGATGAGGTCGGACTCGGCACTGACAGATTTGTGTTCATTGTGCTGCTTTTATAAAGCCTCAAATGACGGCTTACAATATTTCATGAAAGCAAAGTGTTTCGTTGTCTAATATTTAAAAAGGTTTAAACTTTACAGCACTGAAAAAGTTGAACAAAGTGCTGTA